>NW_027286960.1:0-147500 GCF_022747635.1 Hetaerina americana | reverse complement strand
AGCTTGAGCTGTCAACCAAGATGACCAGAGAGTTATAGGGACATAGGCAGAGTAATTGCTTCAGGCAAATTCACTTTTATAATGAGGAACACTACAAAACCTAGGAATTTTCAGCCAAAGTGGAACTGGCTGAATATCAGCCAAATATCTTAAGTTTCCCAAGTTTACTAGGATTAAAATACGATTGTCAGCGAGTTTAAAATAACTTGCTGACATTCATCAAAATGGAAGTTCCACCAACAGAATTGCTTAATATCTATGTTAACAGAAATGAGATGACAGTCATTGAGGAGGATTTTCACGGTGATGACTACAGGAGCCTGGACCTGTGATGCTCAACCTATGTTGAATTGTCAAGTGGTGGGTTTGGCAATAATGACATCCGTGTTTTTTAGTCTTATTTCAATTTGTAAAATTGTGGTTGCTGTTTGTGAAATACGATTGCTGTGATTGGGTGGTTGACATCTTTGAGAGAGGGTTGGGATGCATTGTAAGCATGCCCTTTATGTTTGCAACATTTTCATCAACATACATTGGGTCAATTAGGATTAATGGCTCCATTAAGAGCTAGAGCAGTATTTTCCATTTGTTTTAATGGTTGATGAAAATTGTAATTAGCATTGATGTAACCTTTTTGAAGTTTTTCCACCAATTCAAACATATAGTACGATTAAGAGAACTCATTTTTATATTTTTTGTTGTTTTCAATAAGTAATACAGTAGTAATTTGCTTTAAATTCCCATAATTTTTCATGCACGATTATACCAGAGTTTCAGGAAAACAGTTTTCAGCTAAAAAAAATTTACCATTAAATTTTATAAAAAATAGCAGCCCTTCCTCAAGTGTATCTTGTTTAACATTTAATCCTCCTAGTTTTGCTTAAAAGTCGATTAAAATTTAGCTAGGATAGCTTGCCAAATTTAAGCAAATTCGGGAGAAAATATTTTGCAGTGAGGGGATTAATGGCAGGGATATTGAGAAAGTGTTATCCAAACTTATTTGTAGCATGGTTCTGTACATTTATTGAAACCTGCTAATTGAAGCGAGTTGATTTGCTGAGATTTAGAGGATTTTGGACAATGGGTGGGGATCGAAAATATAAAATGAATAGATGGGAGAACAAAGAAAATGTTTTGTGATTAACAATGAGCTATTCTGACAATGAACAACAGAGCTAGCTCTGAGAGTCTCTTTTTAATCTTTTTTGCTGTATTCTCAATTTCAGTTAATATTTTCTCCACTGAATCAACCTTGTTAAAATCCTTACCTCTTCCTTGCACTCTCCTCCCCGATTTCTCTTGATATTGACCAACAAATTCAGATTACCCTACTTTATCCACCTTTCGTCTTTCTCCATGGGATTGCTTCTATGCTCGATGGGATCTTCATCTATATTTTGAAGATGCATGCATGCCTTCAGGAGCAGTACATGATTGATTTGGTTGACCACTTGAATATATCTGATATCCCCTCCCCGGACTACAACCTTGACGTGGTGGAAGGGCTTGTGCCTTCCGATGACCCCTAGAGCTGTGCTGGCGGGAGTAATGATGATTGTTCCTGGTAAGGTCACCCACACCAGATAGGTCGAATGTTTGGAGCCGGACGAAAGGTATTCCACGCAGCGTCTGTTCCTCAGTGAGGCGGCTGCAATGGCGTCTGACCCCAGTGGGGCGGCCAATAAGTGATGGTGTCACGTTAAAAACACTATTGAGGAAGGCAACGGGAAACCACCTCAATTATCATTCCCAAGAACAAAATGATAGACACTACAGAGAATATGAGTCCTGACAACTATGGGACTTGGCCCAGTCGACCATGTGTTAAGCCCGGCAGCAGGAGAGGCAAGGCTTCCGCGGTCGTCAACCCACAAAACCCTTGGGAAAACCGACAGCAGCAGGACAGAAGACGCAGAAGAAGAAGGCCACATTAGTTAGAATGTTAGGACCTGGAATGTTAGGACAATGCTGGGGATAGGAAAATTAGAGAATATAAAGCCAGAGATGGGTAGTGGAAATATAGATATTTTAGATCTAAGCGACCTTCCACTTTGACAGACCCCAAACATATCAAATTGGTGAACGATTTGGTGTGGGTAAATTGTCGTTTAACTGTTAGGGAGATAGCCGAGGAAGTGAACATTAGTTTTGGATCCTGTCAGACAATTTTGATGGACATTTTGAGCATGACGTGCGTCTCATAAAAATTTGCCCCGCGGGTGCTGACTGATGAACAGAGACAAAACGTGTGGACATTTGCCAGGAACTCCTGGATCAGAGCCAATGCCGACCCAGAGTTTCTTAGAACCATCGTAACCGGTGACGAAACCTGGGTTTACGATTATGATGTTGAGACAAAGGCCCAGTCTTCTCAGAGAAAAGGTCCTCTTTCTCCGCGACCAAAGAAAGCTCGCATATCCCGGTCCAAAGGGAAGGTCATGCTGGTGTGTTTCTTCTATTGGCAAGGGCTGATTCATTACGAATACGTCCCTCAAGGTCAAACCGTCAAAAAAGATGCCTACTTTAAGGTTATGAAGAGGCTGTGGGTTGCAGTGAGCCGAAAGAGGCCGGAGAAACAATGTATGGCGTTTCCGCCACGATAACGTGCCGGGCCACACGGCACTGATCGTGACAGAGTTTTTCGCCAGAACCGGAACTTCCGTGATCCCGCAGCCACCCTGCTCTCCAGATGTGGCTCCATCAGACTTTCTTTTGTTTCCAAAGTTAAAATCAACCTTGAAAGGGCACCGATTCGACTCTGTTGCAGACATTAAAATTAATTGTACGGTGGCCCTGGAGAGGATCCCTAAGGTACTTACGAGGCAGGGTTCGAGGGTGGGAAGAAACGTTGGCAAATGTTTGTCCTCACTCAAGGCATGTACTTTGAATACGACAAGTTCGATTAAGCTGTACCTGTCGAAATAAACAAATTATGAAATCAGTATTTCTCTTTTAACCACACCGTGTGCA
Organism: Hetaerina americana; assembly: GCF_022747635.1. NCBI lineage: Eukaryota > Metazoa > Arthropoda > Insecta > Odonata > Calopterygidae > Hetaerina > Hetaerina americana. The sequence continues at coordinate 144,530 of NW_027286960.1, read as the reverse complement.
ATGGTTAGGCACAGATCAAAGGATAGTATGATCAATTCGCACAGCTTCCCAGGAGCAGATGTGGACTCTGATCACAATTTAGTAATTATAAAGTGCAGTGTCCGATTCAATAAGATAAGGGAGGGGTGGCGGATTAGGAAATGGAATGTAGAAGAATTAAATGAATTGACAAGGAAGATGTATCAGCAGGCTGCAGAGAAAATCATGAATGAGGGAAAAGAGCGGAGTAATATCAAGTAAATATAGAAATATATCAAAAATGGTATCGAAAACCACAAAAGAAACTACAGGAACTGTTAATGAGAAGAGGACAAGAAAATCATGGATGACGGATTAAATGATTGGAAAGATAGATGAGTGCAGAAAATGGAAGGATGTAAATACAGATATAAGCAGAAGGAAGAACAAAGAGTTAAATAATAAAATGAGATTGGTAACAAATAAAGCAAAAGAAGAATAGAGGAAGATGCAGTGTGAGAATATGAAAAGCCTACAGAGGGAGGGTGAAATTGGTGCGCTATACAGCGAGGTTAAATCACTATTGGGAAGTAAGAAAGGAATTTCTGTGTTAACAGTCAGAGGTCATTCGAGTAACATAATAGTTGAAACAGAAAAGATCCAAGAGAAATGGAAGGAATATAGAGAAGAACTGTATGGTAAAGACCCTTCTATGCTTAAGTTTGTTGACCTGTGTTCTACAGGAAGATAGCTTTGGTTCAAGCATATTCAGCGATGAGATAGATAGGGCTTCAATGGAGATGCAATCAAATAAGGCAGTGGGGGTAGACAGCATTCCTGCGGAACTACTAAAATAGACTGATTCATAGTAGCTATGAGGATGGAATCTGGCCAGAAGACTTTGTGAGATCAGTGTTAGTTCCTATTCTGAAAAAGGTAAAGGCTACATCTACATCTACATAATACCCCGCAAACCGCCGCAAGGGCATGTGGCGGGGGGTGTTAGGTCACCAACCGAAAAAAGGAAAAATTCCACATGCAAAAAAACAACACGGAAAATTACACCCACAGCAGCGCACACACTCATGCAAAAATCCCTTCATCCAATACTCATGCAAATACATTTACCGCAAAACAACTAAAAACTGCACCCCAGGATGCAGCACGAAAGCCATCCTACAACACGGAAGCCAGGACACAACAAGCAAGAATGTGAAACATCACTACCACATGAACATGCACCACAAAACACTCTACCCCCAGACGAGAGGTTTCTCTCTCTGGCCCTCAACCTGAGCGGACCTGCCTACTGAGCGCTCCTGGTAACCGGTTTGACCCACCAGAGACTACCTGCCTGCCAGCTTGATTCTTGGTGCCTTTGGTTTTAGTGAAGTGCAGTGTAGTGTCAACGTATACGTTGCTTCGTTTATATAGTTTTCGTTTTGTGTATGGTTTGTTAACCGTAGTGTGTGGTAGTAGTAATTTATTTAGTGGATTGTGGTGGTTTTTGTCCTTCGACTCTGATTGGTGACCGGTGAGTGCTTTCCTTTTTCTTACTATCTTTTTTTGGTCCTCGGAAAACCAGACCTTACTCAAGCATCGTTTTTTCCACTTAGGTTTCATATTCAATTCCAAATCGTAACTTATTGTTTGAGCTAAATTTAGCTAACCCCTTTTAGAAATTTTACCATAGTGTATACAGGTTAGCTTTTGTTGGGAACTCGGTAGTTAAATTAGGATGGCTTCATCCAGGTCCCCTGTTGCCATGCTCGAAGGCACTGGCGAATGCGCGGCTTTAAGGGCCCGTATCATCATGCTGGGGAGAATGGTGCGGGAGCTTCGATCGGAGATCGCCGGCCGGAGGGCTCCCCTCAGGAGAGATGGTGCTCAGGGTGGGAATACGAAAACCCGCCACGCCCATAGGGGTGCACGGATTCGTCCGAATGCAACACGTGGCTGGGCGATTAGAGACCTACCCCGTGTCCCATCTCTCAACGAGGGAGTGTCTCACGTCCGTAGGTCGGACGATTGGAGGGTCGTCTCTCGGGGCAAGGGGAAGGTAACGCTGCGGCGAGGATTGGACTCTGCGGAGGCAGATACCATCCCCGTCTCCAACAGGTACCAGGTGCTGTCGGATGACAGCACCACCGTACCTGCAGCCCCTACCCCTACTCCGAGGGCACTGCCTAGGGTAAGGCATCAGCGGTCGGGGAGGGAGGGAACCGTTATATTAGGTAGTTCAAATGTCCGGTGTATAATGAATCCGCTGCGCCGCAGAGTCCAACAGGAGGGAGGTGTTGGATTCTTGTCGTCCTGGTGTATACCAGGCGGCGGGGTACCCCAGGCGACGCTGGCGGTGAAGGCGGCCGTCAGTAATACGGGCTGCTCCAAGCTACGCATTGTGGCTAATGTCGGGACAAACGACGCCTCGGAACGTGGATCTGAAGAGATCTTGCGCTCCTTTAAGGAGATGCACTCGGAGGTGAAACGAGTCGAGGCAGAGTTGAAGGTCCCAATTAAATTAAGTATATGTAGTATTGTGCCGCGAGTAGACCGCGGAAGGCTCGTTTGGAGCCGCATTGAGGGTTTAAATCAGAGATTGCTGGGATTTTGACGGGGAATCGGAGCGGACTTGGTTAATCTGAGGCCCGTCCTCTCATCGTGTCGGGTACCCCTTAATCGCTCCGGGGTCCATTATACTGCCGAGGCATCGCAGTTGGTAGCGCGTAGGTTACACGAACACGTGTCGAGGGTTTAGCATAGCTGGTAGGCAAGAGCGTAGGTCATATATTGGGAAAAATAAAGTAGAATCCAGCGCTTTTTGTCAATTGAGTTCAGGTAATGCCTCTCAAATCCCCAAAAAAATTGAACAAACAAACACTTGCGTTAAAACAACATATAACCCACGTAAATTAAATAAAATTGGTGCCTCTACATACATAACAGATAGCAATGCAAGTGAATGTAATTCTTTTGTCTCTGTTCACCACGAATCGTCTCAAAACAGTTTTTTTAGCTTACATAAAACCGAAAAACAAGAAGTTATTAGCCATATTAAAATTATAACATTAAACTGCCGTAGCATTAGAAACAAAATATCGGATATTGAACACATTTTTGTCAGTACAAACGCAGACATAGTAGTTGGAACGGAAAGTTGGCTCGGAGATATAGCAAACAATGAGGTTTTTCCAAACGGATTCACAATTTACAGAAGGGACAGACCAAATAGGTTGGTTGGGGGAGTATTCATTGCAGTAAAGTCACATCTTAGTAGCCAACGATATGAATGCGACGTAGATGACATAGAAAGCGTTTGGTGCAACATTAAGGACTACAACGGCAGAAGCCTATTCGTGTGGTCATTTTATAGAGCCCCAGATTCTAACACAGATGTCCTACACAAGCTCGACGAACAAATATCCACTCTCAGCAGCAAACATAGCAACAGTATTACTATAATCGCTGGTGACACAAATCTACCGTCAATTGACTGGGAACACTACTGCGTAGGAAAATCTGCCAAAAACAGAGACTCATGCCAAGAACTCCTTCATATATTCACAAAACACTCCTTAGAACAAATTGTTAAATCACAAACACGGGGCCAAAGCATACTAGACATCTTTGCGGCATCTAAGCCCGAAATCATTAATAACATTGAAATAATAACGCGGAATCAGTGACCATAAGGCTATTCTTGTAGAGTTAAAAACTAAGTTGGTCAAAATAAACAAAGAAAAGCGTAAAATATACCTATACAACAAGGCAAATTTTAACGGACTAAGAGAATATTTACACATAAAAATACCAGAATACAAGACAAAAACACTGACAACAAATACAGAGAACACTTGGAATTATTTCTTAAATATTTTACGCGAAGGAATGAAGACGTACATCCCGTCCAAACTCAAATGCGACAGTAAGGAACCTAGATGGTACAACGGGGAAGTCAGATCGGCATTAAGAAGGCAAAGAAAGCTACAGTCAAATTTCAAAAAGAGTTTAAAAAGTGACGATATAAGTTATGTGAATACAACCAAACAGCTACTAAAAGAATGTCGTAGTAAGACGAAAAGTATTATGCGCACAGCACTACACTCTTTTAAATCTAAAATGCTAAGCGAATATCTTGAGGAAAATCCAAAGTTATTCTGGTCCTATGTTAGGGAAATACAGGGTAAACGTCCCACTGTTCACTCTTTGAAGACGGAAAATGGAGAAATCATTACAGATAGCGTGAAAAAGGCAAATATTTTAAACCATTTTTTCCAGAGCGTCTACAACAAAAACAAACCCACCAAACGATCCTCCACACCCACCCGGGGAACACATGAGCGATCTTACACTGACCAAGCAGGGAATAGTACATCTGCTCCGTAGTATCAAAGCACACAAGGCACCTGGTCCGGAAGAAATACCTGCTAGAATATTAAAGGAGTTAGCTGAAGACATTGCCCCATTTTTACATATTGTTTTTCTAAAATCGATAGAAGGCTCATTGCCTCGCGACTGGAAGCTAGCCCATATAACTCCCATCTAGAAAGGCGGCGATAGGGATAAACCAACCAATTACCGACCCATTTCTTTAACATCGATCTCTTGTAAAATATTGGAACACATTATTGTCACTAACATTATGAGATTTCTTGATACTAGGAAAATACTAATCCACAACCAGCACGGATTTAGGAAAAGCAGATCTTGCGAAACACAACTTGGTCTCTTCATTCACGATATACTTAGATCGGGAGAAAACAAAACACAAGCCGATGTAGTATTCCTGGATTTCAAAAAAGCTTTCGACAAATTCCCACACAATAAATTGTTACATAAACTTAAATACTATGGGATCAATGAGAAAATAATTAATTGGATTAGAGACTTCTTGTCAAACCGCAAACAAATATTAGTCATAGATGGGTTGTGCTCAACGGAGAGAGATGTTACTTTGGGCGTCCCCCAGGGAAGTGTAATAGGGCCTCTTCTGTTCTTAATATACATAAATGACTTAAGCACACACGTTAGTAGCAATCTAAGGTTATTTGCTGACGACACGGTGATATACAGGGAAATAAGAAGCCAACTAGATCGCGAGCTACTCTCTAGAGACTTAGACAATATCTCGGAATGGTGCAATAAATGGGGAATAACACTTAATATAGATAAATGTGCAGTTTTGAAATTATGGAATAAAGGAAGCGAGGAACAGGATATAAACTACAAAATAGAGGGATCAGTATGGACTACGGCAAATCAAGTTAAATATTTGGGGGTTGTTCTAACACCACGCCTTTCATGGGGAGAACATATCAGGACAATATGCGGATCAGCTTTAAAGAAACTTGGCTTCATAAAACGGGTGGTGGGGAAATGTAATGAAAAAGTTAAAGAGAGGTGTTATTTTGCTCTAGCTAGACCTCATTTGGAATATGCCGCAAGTATTTGGGATCCGTGGGAGAAAATTTGGCAAAAAGAATTAGATAAAGTCCAGAGAAAATCCGCTAGATTCGTTAAAAATTGTTATGATAAAAACACAAGTGTGACAGGTCTCTAAGGGTATTTAGGCTGGGAACCACTTGAAGTGCGGAGAGAACAAGCGAGGCTTAGACTTTTAGAAAGGTTCAGAACAAACGAGTTTAACTATGACACTGAAGGATAAGGGGGATCGAGATGGTGCGGGGGCTAACGTACTGGCTTCCCACCCTGAGGGCGCGGGTTCAAATCCCGGCGGTGTTGAATATTTTTCAGAGGTATCTCGATCCCTACTTGAGGTGCTTTGTGGAGGGCACTTTGAGTGAGTACGCCGTCCGTCGGATGGGACGTTAAACTGCGGACCCCTTGGCGCCTTTCGTAAAGAGTAGGCTAATGCCGACGCCGGGTTTCTCTCCACCCTTCATCCTTTCCTGTCCATCCCCTATGGCGCAAATGACCTTAGCTGTCGGTCGCCTCCCCATAAAACTACTACGACACTGAAGGAATTATAATGGCCCCACACTACTTAGGTAGATCAGACCACAAAGATAAACTAAGGGAGATAGATTCCAAGACAGATAGGTACAAATACTCATTCTTTCCCCGAACAATCAGAAATCATAATAGCAAGAAACCGAAGTCACTTTAAAAATATTAAAAACGTTGAATTTACAAGTCGGAACAAAATTAAACACTATAGAGATGTTAGGTATACTTTCAGGTGCATGTGTATGTAAGGTGTAGATTGAGTGTTTGCATGTGTGTGGGGTGTAAGTGTTCATGCATGAATGTATGCAATGTTTTTTTTATACATGATTTTGTGGTTATTGCATGCGGTTTTCTTTTTCTTTTCTAAATTACGGGTGGTGTCCTAACACCCCCCGCCATACGCCCTTGCGGCGACTTGCGGGGTATTAAGTAGATGTAGATGTAGATGAGGCTGTAAAAGGCAAGGAATGCGACCCAACGTTGCAGGTAGCAGGAATTTCCCCCCGCTGAGAGGGACGAGGGACTGAAAGGGAAACTTAAAAACAGATGAACAGAACACGAATGAGGTCATTCGGAAAGAATGGGTTATTATAACTAAAAACCTAAGGTTAGTGGAAGAGCATGCCTTTAGGTAGAACAAATTATTTTTTAGACGCTGAGGGTGGCAAATGGAATTTTTGCTATCTATAACCCTGCAGTTGCTATCCCGTATTGTCCGTGGGAAGAAGGAGTCCTTGAGTCGGCTAGTTCTGGCATCTATTTCCCGAATTTTACATGCATGATCCAAGCGACCAATGTATGTAGGAGTACGAATAATTTGCGAGACCTCGGTGCTGAAACATGCGGATCTAAATTTATTTAATAATTTCAATCTTGCATTGAATCGTCTCTCTTCCAATGATTCCCTGCCCAAATCCATAAGCATTTCGGCGACGCTTTGCGTTTTATCGTAGGAATTTTTTGCAAAACGGGCTGCCCGGCGTTGAACCTTCTCAATTTCCCGAATGAGACCTTTTTCAATCGGATCCCACACGCTGCATGCGTATTCTAAATGAGGCCTTACAAGAGCGTGGTAACAACGTTCTTTGACCTTCGAGTCACTTTTTCCGACAATGCGTCTAATGAATCCCAATTTTTTAGATGCTTGACCGCAGACTTTACGTATGTGAGTCCCCCAAGTTAAGTATTTTGTGAATGTGACACCTTGGTATTTTACCGTATCACCTACTGCTAGGTCACCTCCAGCTAATTTATAAGCAGATCCGGTTGATCTTTTAAAGAAATTTACCACCGAACATTTATTATAATTTAGTGTCAATCCCCAGTTAGAACACCATTTAGTAATGCAATCTAAATCCTGCGCTAGAATAAAACGATCTTCATCCCCAGATATCTCCCGATAGATCGCCGTGTCATCCGCGAACATCCTAATTTTACTTTTCACTTCGCGGTTCAAATCGTTAACAAAAATCAAATAAAGCAACGGGCCGATTACACTTCACTGAGGTACCGCCGACGTGACTCGAACGCTGTCGGAACTAGCGCCATCAAGGACTACCCTCTGTTCCCGCTCTGAAAGAAAATCTTTAACCCAACTTTTGGCGCCCTTGTTTATACCCGCGACCTTTAGTTTATAAATGAGTTTACCATGTGGGACCTTATCAAATGCCTTTTGAAAATCTAAGAAGATGGCATCCACTTGCCTACCTCTCTCACCCGATAAAAGTAAATCATGTGTAAATAATCCTAATTGGGTTTCGCAAGAGCGGGTTTTCCTGAATCCGTGTTGATTGCCACTTAAAAAGTTAATTTTATCAAGGTGTCTCATTATTGAACTGACAATTATGTGCTCTAAGATTTTGCAACAGATAGAAGTGAGAGATATAGGTCTGTATTACTGGGGTCCTCCCTGTCACCTCTTTTAAAAATAGGTGTTATTTGCGCGGTTTTCCAAATCATAGGTACTTTGCACTCTGTGAGAGATTTGTTAAATATGAATTCAAGGTACGGGGCAATGTTTGGAGCTAAATGTTTTATTACCCTAGCTGGTATATTTTCGGGACCCGGGGATTTGTTGGGTTTAATCTCCTTAAGCAATTTTAGAATTCCTTGTTGGTCCACTGTTATTTTTTCCATGGGTAGTGTATGTATTGTTTCTTGGAGATATGCGGTGGCAACATCATTCGAGAAAACGCTTCGGAAGAATGAATTTAGGATGTTAGCTTTACCATCGCTGTCTGTATGAATTATATTGCTACAATCCCTTAAGCAAGCCACGGTTTGTTTACTCCCGTTTACTTCCCTAACATATGACCAGAAAGTTTTGGGGTCAGTGTCCAAGTGCTCGCAAAGTACTTTGCGTTTAAAATCCAGTAAGGCGCTACGTAATTGTGTTTTGGTTTAAATTTTAGAGGATCTATATGTGTCCCACAATTGTTTATTCTCAGGGGATGATGTGTTCACGCCTGCCCTCTTTACCCTAGAGTGTAACATTCTCTGCTTTCGAAGGGCTTTTATAACGTCTTTATTGTACCACCTGGGATCGCGATTTGCTTTAACGTATTTTATAGGTATGAAATCTACGATTCCTTTTTGCATGATATTGACAAATTCTGTCCAAGTTTCTTCCACGTTGACATGAATTAAGCGGGTTTTGAACTCGGGTAGTGAAGAGTTTAATTGATTGGCAAAAGAGACTACATCATATGAGGACTATAGAACAATATGTTTGATTTCGTACGCAGCTTAAGTTTTTCTCAGGGACGTCAACAAAAGAATAGAGATTAGGGCAAATGATTACTCAGGGGATGATCTGTTTGGATTTTGGAAGGGAAGAGGTATTCGTTATGCCATTGCAGTAATGAGATTATTAATTGAGAGGAATATATCTTAGCTTACACAATCTCTCCTCCAGGTACTCGTAATTAACACAGGCTTGGTTGATTAAAAACTGATTTAAAAACCGGTCCCGTCTTATCAAGTTCTTGTTTTTGGCCGAATAAAACATGGCGTAGCTATTTTTATCTGTTTTTATCTGTCACTGCCGCTCTACCTAACATTCTGGGAAGCCACAACTGCATTCTTACTGCGCTTGTGTATATTATCTTCTTATTTAAATACCAATTTCTTGTTGCATTTTTCAATCAAGTAAAGTATGCGTAAATTATTTGCCCTCCCATCATTATTCCTAAGTCAAATTGTCTCTCGGATTTTTGCTTTCTCTGAATATGTCTCCCTTAATAACTTATAATCTGTAATACAAAATCCACATATATGTGAACAAATGGTTGGCTCAAAATCAATAAGTACTAGATAAAGATGCTTGTTAGTTGCATCCGAGAGCCAGAGGCCGAGGGAGCGAGGTCGGAGTGACCGTCCCTCGTGACAGAACGGGGAGGTTGTGCCCTGGGATGGGATAGGGGAGGCCAACGTGAGTGCATTGCTCTATTCTTCCGCGGCGCCGATTCGACCTTCGGCCATTACGAGGAGGTTCTCCTCCGAGAACCTTCAACCCTCCTCCCCGGGAGTACAATCTCCTTGGTTGAACTGGGCGGGCGTGCCGGCAAGGAGCTCCGTAGTGTCGATCCGAGCGGCAGCGAACAAGTTAGTCTTTTAAAACTGTGTTTTCAAAGTAAATAGTGAAGGGATATAAAGTTTTGTGTCTTTGTTAAGTGCCCGAATGTTCTGTTCTTTAACAGAAGAGTAGTGGTAGCTAAAAAGACAAACAATGGTGTAGTTAATTTTTCAAGATACCTCTAAAAAACCGGATTTTACCGAAGTACTCGGGAACCGGTTCAGTGAGCTTAATTATATTTAAGAGTTAGAATGGTGTTTTAAAAGTTAACCTGTGTTGTGAATTTGGTGGCGATCAGACGACCTTTAAGGTGAACCGGAACACGTGGCCACAGACCAGAAGTGACGATAACTTCCGAACGGCTGACTATATGACAGCCAAACTCAGCGTACTAATTGTAAGTATTAATGTTAACTACCGTAGTGAATTAAGTGAAGATTGGACGACTTTAAGAGCGGAAATAGCCGATTCCTCCGTAACGGCGGGCGATATACTTGTACATGACGCATTTGGGAGACACTAACCAGATATCTTTGCGTGTGTTTTAATTAGTGAAGTGAGAATTTAATTGTGACCTGCTGACCTGAGTGTGACCTCAGTATGCATGTTTAGTATGAGCCCAGGCCAAAACAACATATGAAATTAGAGTGAGCATGCAATTATTGAACATGGCTTCGGAAAACGGCCCGGGTGAGGACCTTTCCTCTATCAAACTTAAAATTGAAACTAAGGTAAACGAGCTCAAACAAATGATAGCAAATGAAAGAATCGCCAAGGGTAAAAAAGGGGACTTATGAGCTGTGTTGGTGCTCTCTTCGGCTGTTTTGACAGTGTGGCCACATTAGTGAATAACATTCTGATAGCTAAAGCGACAACCGACGAAATCCTTGGGAAAACACATATCATCAGAAGCGAAATACGCGAAGAAATCGCAAAAATACCGACACAAGCAAGGAAAGAAGCATCATTCTATGAAATAGTATCAGCTCAAAAGCTGGATTCGAAGGGTACTAAGGTAGAACTTCCCAGCAGAAAGCGAATAATTACGAAATAATCAAAGAGCGTTCTAATATTCTCACCCGACGATTGTAAAAAGATCGAGACCAGCGAAGACACAAAGAAGGAACTTATAAACCTAGTAGATCCGAAAGAGAAGGGAATAAAAATTCTAAGAATAGCAAGAATAAGGAATAGAGGTATTAAGGTAGAATCAAACGACTCTGATTTGGAGGAAAAACTAAAAAGCTGCGACTGTTTCCGATAGAGAGAACTGATAATGGAAAAAGAGGAAAGGAATAAGCCGCGTCTCCTTATAACGGGAGTCAAAGAGACACTTAAGGAAGAAGAAGTACTTAAGTGTATCAAACTGCAGAATGACCTATCTGAAGAAAGCGAGGTAGCTCTAAGGTATAAATTTGGTAAAAGAGAAGCCACAAGAGTAAACTGGGTGTTAGAAGTTGACGCCAGGGCCAGGAAAAGACTACTGACAAAAAAAGAGTGTATAAAGGCTATTAATCACACCAAGTCCACGACCACCTTACAATTCTGCAATGCTATATTTGCCAGAAATTTGGACACTTAGCAAAAGAATGTAAGAGTGATAAGAGTACCTGCAGTCATTGCTCTGGGGAACATGACTCGAGGCAATGCAATGAAAAAGGAAGCAGTACAAATTGTATAAATTGTGTGGAAGCTGGAAACGGGAAATTTGACCACAATTCCCATGACAACAAATGCCCTATCATTCAGAGTAAGTTGGAGTGGCTAGTCGGTACGATAGACTATGGAGAATAATCAACATATTCTCAAAATAGGGCAAATAAACACCCAACGAGCCAAAACGCCCACATTAGAACTGAGGGAGAGAGAACATCATCAGACCGGGAGAGCAAAAGACCTGGAAAATACGAGGGATGGGAATGCGGGCAAGAAGCATCCCAAGTACCTTGCTTGTGCTTGTTACCACGCTCTTGTAAGGCCTCATTTAGAATACGCATGCAGCGTGTGGGATCCGAGTGAAAAAGGTCTCATTCGGGAAATTGAGAAGGTTCAACGCCGGGCAGCCCGTTTTGTAAAAAATTCCTACGATAAAACGAAAAGCGTCGCCGAAATGCTTATGGATTTGGGGTGGGAATCATTGGAAGAGAGACGATTCAATGCAAGATTGAAATTATTAAATAAATTCAGATCCGCATGTTTCAGCACCGAGGTCTCGCAAATTATTCGTACTCCTACATACATTGGTCGCTTGGATCATGCATATAAAATTCGGGAAATAGATGCCAGAACTAGCCGACTCAAGGACTCCTTCTTCCCACGGACAATACGGGATAGCAACTGCAGGGTTATAGATAGCAAAAATTCCACTTGCCACCCTCAGCGTCTAAAAAATAATTAGTTGTATTTAAATGCATTTTCTTCCACTAACCCATTGTTTCCGAATGACCTCATTCGTGTTCTGTTCATCTGTTTTTAAGTTTCCCTTTCAATCCCTCGTCCCTCTCCGCGGGGGGAAATTCCTGCTACCTGCAACGTTGGGTCGCATTTCCTGCCTTTTACAGACTCTTGGGGATAGAGTGTTTCGTGGTGCATTTTCATGTGGTGTTTCAATTTCTTGCTTGTTTTGTCCTGGCTTGCGTGTTGTTGGATGGCTTTCGTGCTGCATCATGAGGTGCAGTTTTTTAGTTGTTTTGCGGTATATGTGTTTGCATGAGTATTGGATAAAGGGATTTTTGCATGAGTGTGTGCGCTGCTGTGGGTGTAATTTTCCGTGTTGTTTTTTTGCATGTGGTATTTTTCTTTTTTACGGTTGGTGACCTAACACCCCCCGCCACACGCCCTTGCGGCGGCTTGCGGGGTATTATGTAGATGTAGATGTAGATGTAGAATCCTGGTCTCTAGGCTCTTGGAAGTAACATTCCGAGGAATGCGAAGGTATGAGAGCGTATCGTTCATTTGGTGTATTTTGAGAAGCGGAAGTTTGGAGATGTGTTCTAGTACTACAAGCAAAATGCCCTTCAGAATCACTTTTAGTCTTGGCATATGGAAGTAACATTCCTCTCCAACACGCATGCCCAGGGTTGAGGTCGTTGCATACTTACAGATGGTTTTGAGAAGCGGAAGTATGGAGACGTGTTCTAATTCTGGAAAATGAATGACCTGTAGATGCACTCTTGGTCTTCAATCGTGGAAGTAACATTCCCACACATTACGCATGCGCAGATTTGAGGTCTATGCAGTATTCATCCAGTGTTTTTTGAGAAGCAGAAGTATGGAGACTGGTTGTAGTATTACAAAAACATGTCGGTTAGAATAACTCCTGATCTGGGCACCAGAAAGTATCATTCGCCCAAACACGCCAGCCCAGGTTTGAGGTCGTTGTAATTTATATTCAACCAGTGCATTTTGAGGAGGGGAAGTATGGAGACATGTTCTTGTAATGCAAAGAAAATGTCCTTCAGAAGCACTTTTTGTCTTGGCATATGGAAGTAACATTACCCTCCAACACGCATGCGCAGTTCTGATATCGTTTTATTCATCCAAGGTATTTTGAGAAGCGGAAGTTTGGAGACGTGTCCTAGTACTACGAACAAAATGACTTTCAGAAGCACTCCTAGTCTCGGCATGTGAAAGTAACATTATTCCACTACACGCATGCGCAAGTTTTAAATCGTTTCATTCACCCAGTGTATTCTGAGAAGCGGAAGTATAGAGACGTGTCCTAGTACTACAAACACAATGACTTCCAGGAGCACTCCTGGTCTGGCGGCATGTGGAAGTAACATTCCCCCTCTAACACATTTGCGCAGGTTTGAGGTTGTCACGTTAATCAAGTGTATTTTGAGAAGCAGAAGTTTGGAGATTTGTTCTAGCGCTATGTCAACACGATTTAAACCCTGCTCTGGTAAAACTTTCAACTGCTGGAAAAGTGATTCCTATTGAGGTTTATCATCGGTTAAGGGCCCTTTATGGAAACAATGCTGGCCATAGGTGAGACGAGGGGACGTGTTCCTGCTCTATGTCAGCATGGCGAATTTAAACAGCGCAACTTATAGAAGTGACTCCTACTGAGATTCAACCGTCGTTTTAAAAGGCTGTTCATTACGATGATGATGCTGTATGTAGAGCTCTGGTTAATGGATGGGTGGTAAAATTTCGTGGTTGTGAGCCTGGAAAAGCCAATAATTGATCAATGAAACCGGCAGCGGACCTCCGATAACTGACCCACAGGCAATATAAACATTGCAAACTCGTCATTGAAGATTTGATTGAAAATGACCAAACGCGAATCACTGATATCAAAAGCATATATCGCAAACCATATTTTTAGAATACAAATACTGTTGTACGTGTCGGCTTCATAATTGAAAATTTGGGACATTGTAAAATCTGTGTTCACGATGGGTTCACTTAAAAAGAAGAAACAAAATCCTCCTTGATCCCTTATTCGATCTTGTGCCATGCAATTCTAGTTTTTTTCCCTCTCAACTCAAAAGACACCTCAAAGGGTAATCAATACACCTCGGACGATGAGGAGGGGATCGAGATGGTGCGGGGGCTAACGTACTGGCTTCCCACCCTGAGGGCGCGTGTTCAAATCCCGGCGGTGTTGAATATTTTTCAGAGGTATCTCGATCCCTACTTGAGGTGCTTTGTGGAGGGCACTTTGAGTGAGTACGCCGTCCGTCGGATGGGACGTTAAGCCGCGGACCCCTTGGCGCCTTTCGTAAAGAGTAGGCTAATGCCGACGCCGGGTTTCTCTCCACCCTTCATCCTTTCCTGTCCTTCCCCTATGGCGCAAATGACCTTAGCTGTCGGTCGCCTCCCCTCAAAACTACTACTACTCGGACGATGAGGAGGCGAAGGCAAAAATTTGATAACAGCACACTGTTTAATCTCGCCATGTAGACATATATAGCACACACTAGAACACGTCTCCATACTTCCTCCGTCCCTCAAAATACACTGGATTAATATAAAGACCCAAAACCTTCGAATTTGTGTTCGAGAGGGAATGATACTTCCACAAGCCCATGCCAGGAGGAACGTGGAATGTTAGGACAATGATTATGATGGGTAAACTGGAGAATATTAAGAGAGATGGAAAATGGAAGAATTGATATTTTAGGTCTATGTGACGTGAGATGGAAGGATAGCGGGGATTACTGGAGTGATAATTATAAAATAATATACAGCGGCAGGGACAAGATGCCATGAGGGGTTGCCATAATATTAAATGAAGAGGTAGGAAGAAGCATAGTGACATAGAGCAAGTAACGGATAGATTATTACTAGCAGAGATAAAAGCAGAACCGACGAACTTGGTTATTATTCAGGTATACATGCCACCGAGCAACCATAAGAAAGAAGATGTCGATAGGATGTACGATCAGTTAGAGGGCATAATCGCGTCTGTTCCTGCAGGGAAACATTTGATAGTGATGGCGGATTTGAATGCAACGGTAGGCGAAGGAAGAGATAGTGATGAGGTGGGGGACTACGGTTTAGGCACGAGGCATGACCATGGTGAGAAACCACTGGAGTTCTGAAGGAGACAGGGGATAGTCATCACCAACACTTGGTATAGACACCACAAAAGATGAAGGTATACATGGAAAATGCCAGGTGCCTCAGAAAGTTATCAGCTAGATTATATCCTGGTAAGACACAGGTTTAGGAACAGTGTGTTAATTCGCACAGCTACCCGGGGGCGGATGTGGACTGTGACTACAATTAAGTTGTTATGAAATGTAGCGCGCGTTTCAAAAACATAAGGCAGGGGCGGCAAGTTAGAAAATGGAATGTAGAAGCAGTAAATGGTTTGAAAAGGAAGGAGTAACAACAGGCGGTAGAGGAAATCATGGAGGATAGTATAGGCTAAGTACTATCGAAGAAAAATGGGAAACTATCATTAAAGGGTTATTGAAAGCCGCAAAAGGCACTATTGGAATCGTTAACGCTAAAAGGACTAGGAAACCATGGATCACGGATGAGATGATTACAAAGTTGGATGAGAGGAGAAAATGGATGAAAGCTTTCCTTGAAATGAAATGATTTTCTTTATCCTTTTTAAGCACGTACGGCTGGAGGAGGGAAACAAAGGAATCCCCAAAGGTTCCCAATTCCTCCAAAGGTCCTCTTTGGTACCCACCCCCTGCATAAAACTCCTCAGGAAAGAACAAAGGGAAAATTCTTAATCTCGTTGTTTAAAGCAGACAAAATATGCTTTCCCGGGAAAAACCGGTGTCGTCTGTATGCGCATTTCCTTTCATGGTGCCAACTGGCAACCCAACTTGTGCGTCAACACCGTTGATAGGAGCAAGAATTCATGTGTGACAATTTCTTGACGTGTTTTTTTGATAATCAGGTAGACGCCGCCAAGCCATGGAAATCGTCTTCCTTTAAATAACAAAAAAACGGATCTAATTTTGGATTCCATCATTTGTACTTCAAGCATTTTTACTTCAAGTACTCCGATATCTATGTGAACAGGGGAGACTTGCACTTTCACAAACTCACAGGGCAATCAAATATTTGGCGGAGCCAAGTTACACAAAGATTGTGAAGTTGGGAACATAACTCTTTGTTTAGTTGGCACAGGAAAGTACGCAGCAATTACAGGATAATCTAATTGACATTAATTTCAGGTAAAGCTGTAGAACACTTAATTACCACAACTATTAGGGGGCAGAACGACAGTATTGTTTCATCAAGACTCGGGATGTCCCTACAGTGGACAGATTTATTATTCCGAAGAGCAGAATAGCTAAATTATAGTGCTGCATCAAAATTTTTCTTGACTATAAATCGTCCAATATTTTTAGCCATAAACTGTCCTTGGCTCTGTGAAATGACATCGGAAATTATTTCTTTAAAGGTATCATTGATGCCATTTCAGTGACTGGCTGCAGATGCCATGGCATTATGGCATCCCTGAAATAGCATCGACAAACGAATTGATATGCAGTAGTCATTTGTAAAAATCGTCCAACAAAACAATATAAACATGAGACTTAAGAGTTAATTCAGGAAGTTTTAATGGACCTGATTTTTATTCCGTTTTTACTCAATGTGAAAATTTAAGTTTCAACAATTCTAAAGTTGAGCCAACGGCATTAATGAATTTATATTCGCAACATGGGACGATTATTGTCCATTGCTTTTGAGTTATCTTGAGAATATTGAAGACTGTGATTGATGGGCAGATTGGTAAGTAAGCCAGAAAACGGAAAGAAAAGAGTTGGGATTGAATGAAAGAAGTGTCCATTATGGACACAATGCACAAAGATGCAAAGGTGCGATTTAGAGCAAATGTACTTTCCTTTCTCCACAAATATATGCTGGCAATTGCAGGTGTGCTATGGATACTATATTTTCGTTTATTAGGCATAAAGATCAAATACTGAAAATGAAAATCAAATTATTGGACATGTGCGGAGACATACAAACGTGTTACTTTCCTTTCTCCACACATATATAAAAAGGCAATTGAAGATGTTTTTCTTTCTTGCAAGCAAGAAAGTCATTTCATGATGTATCTGGGCTTCGTTTTGGTAATATAATTTAATAAATAAGCGAATGAATAAATAACCATACATGAGAAGGAGTATATAAAATACGTAAAATATGTAATTATATTTAAGAATGCGAACCATTGCCTATTAGTGTACACGCCTGGGCTATCTTTCCAGCAATGCAAGTTAATACCTCGTAGCTACATTCTGGCTCGATTTCTTCTTTGTTTCCAAATTTCCGCGTGCTTTGATTACACTTGGATCACTGCAGAACGGATAATAATAACAACAATTGTGACGCGGTATTTAATTCATAGATAAATTTTCCCCGATACCGCGAGACAAGGGAGGCCGCGACTCTACTTGTTTTGAGGGCGCCAGGCTAGCCGCATGGCTAGCCGCAGAGTCACGCCGCTGGCTGTCACCTGGCCCATCACACTCCTCGTCCCAGGGGAGGGCTCGCTCACCTTTTATGTGCCCCGGGGTGGGCAGCGGCTCTTCAGCTGAAATCACGAGGGACGCTAGGAGGCGCATAAAAATGGACTACGACGAGTAAACTTCACAAGAACTATTTATTATCACAAGAAAAGGTGTGGGCGCTCCCAAGCACACATGACGCGCGGTGCCGACGATGATAGCACACGACCTTCTCTCTCGGGCATCTCACAACGAACCCTGCTTCCCACGTGTTGGCCGGCACTCTCCGCGCGCGGCGCGCTCCGCTCCTCTTTTTTTCTTACATACATTGTCGGCGCCCACAGATAGCGCCCCGCCGTTCTACGGCTCGCGAGAGGGGCGCGCGTATTCGAACTGGGCAAGTGACGCTGCGCCAAGCACAACGTCACATACCCCCTCCCTAAGCCGGACACTCGTCCGAGTGGACCGCTTACAAACGAGCCTGCAACTTAAACCTATGAACACAATATAATAACAACAATTTCACAGATTTCTACCAGTAGTTCACTCAGTTTTGAGATTCTGTCTTCAGCTATTGGATAGAAAATGGATAGCACAACTTTTTCTAATTTTAACCACATTCTCTATGAACATCAAGTAATACATTTGGTATGAACAAACTTTTGGCATGAATCTTTCATACATTCCAAGGAAATTTCTCACAAAATTTCAACAAAAGCATCACTCGCTCAGATAATTCACTCTATAAAAGGCAGTGCGTCCTCAGCTCAAACACATCACACCTCGTTTGCAAACTTTCATTCACCACAATTCAAGGGCTATGTGCCATAACAACAATAATGTCCGACAGAGATTTTCACATCATTGAAAAATAAATCGCTCACTTTGACACACAGACAAGATAACATGAGGCAAACACACAATGCTGACCTATTGCATAATACCAAAATTCATAAGGAATTTTTTTGAGAGTGTGCTCCGTGGGCTTGGCGCTCGGAGGACTCACCACTTTGACGAGTGGATCTTGGTGCTATATATCTTTTCAAGTCGCCAATATCTACTTTCGCGTTTTGCTTATTGGAACGCGTTTCTACGATATAGACTGTTGGAGACAGTTTTTTTAGTATCGCGATTGGTCCTTCAAATTTAGGGGCTAGCTTGGCTGAAAACCTATCAATCCCACTGGACAGATGGTGGGTCCTACGCATTACTAGGTCTCCTACATTAAATTCGATGTTTCTTCTACCCTTATTATACGCTCGCGCCTGTTTTTCCTGAGCTCTCTCTATGTTCTCGGTTACTAGATCTCGTAATAAGCCTAACCTATCGGCCCTCTTTTTCCACGCTTGTGGATCCAATCTGCTCTCTATGCCTTCCCCCTTCTCAAGCTCGCGCCGCAAACTCTTCACTGGCAGTGGATGCCTTCCGAAGTTCAAGTAGGCTGGCGAGATCTTCGTCGAGGCCTGCTTCGCGGTGTTGACTGCATGCCTTAGTTCGTGTAAATGCTGATCCCAGTCTCTATGGTCTTTTTCTACAAACATCGCGATGGCCGTCTTCAGCGTTCGATTGGATCTTTCCACTGGGTTTGCCTGAGCATGGTATGGAGGCGTTGTTGTATGCGTTATTCCATACTCTGCCAATGCTTCTCTTACGCATTTGTTATCAAACTCTTTTCCATTATCTGTCAAGAGATACTCCGGCGTTCCCCAGCGAAATAGGACAAGCTCCTCAAGTGCTTTAACCACGTTGGCCCCCGTAGCAGCTCTGACCGCCTTTAGCTCCACCCATCTTGAAAATAAGTCCTGAAAGATTATTAAGTACTTGTTCTTGGCTTTGCTAAGCGGAAATTCCATGAGATCTGCTGCTACGACGCTCCATGGTCTCTCTACCGTTCTTTTACCCAATAGTCCCTGAGGCGCTTGCTGCGACGTTTTGAACTGTTGACAGTCCTGACATTGCCTCACAAAGTTGTGAATGTCGTGATAGGCCCCTCTCCAATAGTAATCTCGTACGACTCGATCGAAGGTCTTTTCCACTCCGAGGTGGCCCGATGAAGGTTCACAATGGGCATCCCTTATGACCCGCTCTCGACATTCTTTTGGAAGCACGAGTTTCCAGCCCTCTTCACAATCAGCGATTGGATCGAGCAGCTCATCGTACTTGTAACGATACAAGTGGCCCGCTTCGACCTTCCAATTTTTATACCTCTCCGGATATTTGGTGACTTCCTCGACTCTGCGTTGGTAGTCCTCATCCTTTACTTCCGTAATTTCAGCGATCTTCTCTTCGCCAGAAAGTTGCTCGTACATACGAGATAGTGCATCAGGCAAATCATGGATTTTACCTCGACGATGCACCACCTCGAAGTCCCACTGCTGCAACTCCAGCGCCCATCTCGCGAGCCTACCCGTAGGTTCCTTGAGATTTCGCAGGTATTGAAGTGCGGAGTGGTCTGTGATCACGAGGAACTTGTAGCCCTCTAAATAAGGCCTTAGTTTTTTTATGGCCCATAGAATAGCTAATAACTCTCTCTCTGTCGTCGTATAGTTTTTCTCAGCTGATGTGAGAACTCGGCTGACATAAACGATTGGATGTTCTCCGTCCTCATTCACTTGAGAAAGAACACCTCCAATTGCTTCACTACTCGCATCAGTTTGTACGATGAAGGGTTTAGAGAAGTCCGGCCTTGCCAAGACCGGGGCTTCTGTAATGGCCCTTTTGTATGTCTCAAACGCTTTCTGCTGTTCCTCTGTCCATTCCCACTCTTGACCTTTGTGCAATAACTTGACCAATGGAAGCTTGATTTCCGAATCGTCCTTTATGAACCGAGCGTACCATCCAATCATACCAAGAAATCGTCTTAGTTGTTTGAGGTTAGATGGTGCTGGATAATTCACGACTGGAGCTATCTTTTCCGGATCTGGTCTAAGTCCCTCTGCGTCTAACAGATATCCAAGATATGCAGCCCTGGTACAACAAAACTCGCTCTTCTCCTTATTGATTACTAGCCCTGCCTGGTCCAGTTTTCTCAACACAATTTCGACCCATTTCAAATGTTCATCGAATAATTCGGTGACTATGATTATGTCGTCCAGATATCCGAACATTATTGGTTCGAATTCTGGCCCGAACAACGAATCAATTAGTCGTTGGAACGTTGCTGGTGCGTTCGTCAAACCGAATGGCATTCGTCGGAACTGGAACAGACCTGAGCCAGGAATAGCAAAGGCTGTGTACTTCTTAGACGATTCCTCCATAGGAATCTGGTTGTAGGCCCAACGGAGATCGATTTTCGATATATACTTGGCCTTCCTCAGCTTGTCAAGGATTGAATCCATATTAGGCAGAGGGTACGCATCCTTCTTTGTAACCTTATTAAGGTCTCTGTAATCGATACAGAATCTCGCGCTACCATCTGCTTTCTTGACAATGACTGGCGCACTGCTCCAAGCTGAGGCCGACCTTTCCACTACTCCCTCGTCTAACATCCTCTGAAGTTCCTGTTGAGCTACTTCCATCATTCTAGGAGACATTCGTCTCGGCCGATGTTTTATTGGTTCTGCTCCTTGAACGTCAATATGGTGTTCTGTCAGCAGCATTAACTTCGGGCCCTCTGTGATCGCTTGCTCTATTACCTTGTTCAGTCTTCTTCTCTGGTCATCAGTGAGCGTAGTGATGCCTCCACATTCCATGTTTTTTTTCTCACCCTGTTTCACTTCCTCTCTATTAAATTCGCTCAGTAGTGCGCTGAGCCTTACGCTTTGATAACTCTCTAGGACTGATAGACCCGCGCATTCTGCGAAAATGTGTGGTTCATTTCTTGTCCCTTTCTTCCAAAATGGGTGCCACGGGCCCTTTTTTGCTCTCCAACACTTCTCCGCGGACATCGTATCAATTGAAAAAAGGTTTTTCAAATCCGCTCCAACGATCACTTGATGAGAAGACAGGAAATCAGCGGCTTTCCATTGCATCTTCTCCGTTTTTTCATCGATGGTAATCGTCACATCTAGGTATCCCAAAGTCTTAGCTGGTATGGGCGTCATTGGCATCGTCACTTGAGTTATTGACCCCTTCAGTCTTGACTTATACCTTTTCACCACCTCGGGACCTACTATGGTCACTTGAGCCCCGGGGTCATAGAGCGCAATGTACTCTTTTCCCCCGATCAGGACTGAGACTTGGTCTCTATTCTCTGCCGTCACACTCGCTAAACTCACTCTAGGCGTGGACTCCACGCCGACTCCCCCTCCCTGAACCGGACACAGCCTATCAGGTTTGTCCTCAATGGTTACAGGGTATGTCACACTCTCACTCGACTCATTCCTGCCCGTCCCTTTGTTGGTACACAACCGATCCAGAGTGAACAGTACTTGAGGCAATTTCTCATAATCGCTGTCCTGTTCTGATTTCCGGCCCGCGTGAAGCGACTGGGCAGAATCTACATTCCACGCATGTCTCAGCGGGCTTTGTGGCACCGACGAGATGCTCTGAGGCCTCTCACTCATTCTCTCACTCTCTGCTTGCTTTGGTGGCTGGAGACAGGCTGGCCTGTTCGATCCTACCAAGGACTTAACCCTTTCGCTTTCTTCCGACCTAACGGATTGGCAGAGCGGAGTTGACTCCGTCGACCAATGCGCCTTCTGCCCCATATGCGGTTGATTTGATGGGCGGAGACGGGCTGACCCGCTCGGCTCGGCGAAATCAACGGCTGGACAGCAAATATCAGCTTTGCGGTGGAGGTCGGCCGTCCGTCTCGACTGCTCATCTGGAGAGCTTTTCCTGATAGCTCCATTGCATTGGCCAGATCGATAGAGGTTGGCTGTCCACCTCGATCTGTAGATTTCTTCATCCTTGATCTTTGCCAACGCCTCAGATGGGTGGTGGATGTTGGCTGTCCAACTCGACCCAGGAGCAGATGTTTCATCTGGCCCATCTGAGTTTATCTCCCTTCCTTTCCCTATACAATCCTTTATTCCACTATTTACATCTTCCTTGATCGAATTTGGTTCGCAGAATTTGGCTGTCCAACTCGGCTTTTCCAAAATCGAATCACCATTTCCTAACCTAATTGACTTATTCCTATGATTATCTAAATCTAATTCAGCCGGTTTGTGTTCGACGGATTGGTTTGCGGGGAAGCCGCTTGGGCTAGGCGACTCCCCGCTTGTCCGTTTTCCTGCCGAGTAAACAGATGTTTGCAATTAGGGCAATTAATTGCCAATAAGCCGACCTTGCCGCAAAGCTGGCACTTTTCTCGTGTCCTACCCTGTCGACTGGGGCAATTGACACTGATATGCCCTCTTGCGCCACAGCTGAAACACTGGACTCTCGGGCACACATTTGCCCTATGTCCCGACTCTCCGCAGGAATAACAAGCTCCGTCAAAGTCCGGTCCCTGGTCTCTCGCCTGTGAAGGCCTAGACAACGTAGGTCTCGTTATGGCCCGGTTGTCCCATCGGCCATTGTAACCTGCCCCAGAGGAGCTGGGCGTGACCTCTCTCGGAGAGGACGGCTCGCCATTTTTCCCCATAGTGGGCGGTATTCTCCCTCCCCCATCCGTGATGGACTTTTTCTTGACCTCATTGGGTTGAAGTTCGTTAACAATGCTGGTCTTCTTATTCATTTCCTCCACATTGCTCCCCAGGGCCCCTACTTTCGCTAGTTTTCTTGATCCTTGCTCTTCTCCTTTCCTCACATAAGCGCCAGTCGTGATTAGCGACTCGCTAGCTGGCATAGGATCATGATAACGAGCATTGATTGCCATTCTTCTTTCATACTTATGACCACAATCCATCAGCTCATCCAACGTCTTAAGGCGTCGATCCTTTATCTCATTTCGATATTCTGGAAGTAGATTGCTCAACGCGACCTTGAGCAGTTTCCTCTCTGACAACGGTTTCTTCAAATATTTAGAAAGATGTTGTAAGTTGCCTATAAATTCTGCTATCTTCTCCTTCCTCCCTTGGGTTCTATTGGTAATTTCCCTCATCACTTGCTCTTCGTCCCACTCTTCGACGAATCTCTGTTTAAATCGTCGTTGAAAGTCATTCCAGTCTTTGATGTACTCCTCCGTGGCCGCATACCAGTTGTAAGCGGTATCTCGAAGAGTAAACGGCAAAACCTTCAAGATATCGCTATCCGAGGCATTAGTGCTGGCTCTGATGTTTCCCAACTTCTGGAGGTACTCTCTTGCCTTTGAATTGCCGTCTCCTCGAAATTCAAGCTTCCAACTCTGGAACGCCTTTATGCATCTTTGCGAGATCTCAGCTGAGCGTGACGAGCTCGTACGATGTCTCTTGGATTTAGATGCCAATTTTCTCGGAGCACTGGCCCTTCCTAACTCAGAGCTGATGCTCTGTCTATGTCCATCGTTCCCTGATGTATCGTCCGAGTCATCACTGCTGTCAGTAGATAACGACCCGCTCGTTACCTCCGACTCTGAAGAAGATGACGAAGTGGATGTTATTTCCCTCCGATACTTTTTCTTGGAACCCTTTCTCAAGTTCACTTCCTTATCGTTCTTCTCACTGCCCAATTTTTGTAAAATTCGGCTAATTCCATCCGTCAGGTTGTTGATCATCTCGTTCTGCTGTTGCAATTGACTCCGCAACTCCTTTATTTCCTCAGAGTTGCGGTCGCTCTGTACTGGTATCTCTTTCTGATTTGATTTCGCTTCCGAAGGCAGAATGCGCAGTTTTTCCTTTTCTCTGGTCAAATCTGACGCTTCTCTCCTTTCCCCCAACGGCGGAAAATCATATGAGTCCATCAGCGGCAGTTTGGGCTGAGGGCCTCCCGCTGCGTTTGCTGTAATGGTCTGAATGGGGTTCAGTTCCTCATTAATTTCTCCGTTGCTTGCGGCAACTTTCTCCGTCTCGATGTGCTTCTTTTTATGCCCCTTACTGCATGCTCCTTTCATTTTCCATCCTGCCTCTAGGTCTTCGTCCCAGTTTAAGGCGTGTAGAGCTCCTGAGAGGGTTACATCGTCAGGCTGCACATCCTCGTCCAATTCTTTTGACCATGGTGTCCCTAACCGTGGTTGTGCCAAAAGAAGCTTAGCCCGCAATAATCGCTCTTTGCGTACTAAGAGTGGCCCTACCAAGGAGTGTCCTTTACTTGACAACTCATTTTCCACCTCTTCTTCACTCATTTGCTTAATTATTTCAAATTCTGCCTTTACCGCTGAATGCCGTAGCAGTGCCCTCATATCTCTCTGATATCTCGCCAAAAATCCAGTGTCACCCTCCATTGTAAATTAGGAAGAAGAAAATTCTTAACCTATTGAATAATTAAAGGATTTGCCCCACCTAACCTAAAATACGCTTACTGCAAAAATTTAATCCTAATCTAAAGATATTTCCCTGTTCTACAGTTATTATAACAAATAGGGTAGAATAAATCAGAATTCTATTTTAAAAGCATAACCTAACCTCAAAATTCAAAAATTACAAACTCCACTTCCTCTTTTCAAAGGATCCTCTGCCACTCTGGGGATACGTGGCCACGCACGGAGCTTCCCTCACGCCAATAATAGTAGTTAATCTTAGAAACCGATCGTCCCTCCGCAACTTAACTGGAAACAAGTCGCCTCGGGAATGTTCACAGCTTTCATCCCACCCTCAACGCCAAGCAACCACTCAAAGCAACCGCACAAACCACATTCAAGTACAAAAGATTGAGTAGAAATTATAATCTCTTATTTACTGCTTCCCTCACAAAGAATTTTAAATTTCTTAATTTCATGAAAATGTATAGCAAAAAAAAAAGGACTAATTTATAAATCAAATAGAAAAATTGTATACCGCTCGCGAAAGAGCTGTACGTAATAACTGGCGCTCGCGCGATGTTAATCACGCATCGTTCCCGCTCACACACACGCTTTGCACACCATGCCGGTATCACTCCGCTCGCTCTCCTTCACACCATTGTTGCCTCGTCAAGGCCGACGCGACGCCATTTTACACTCGCGCCGCATGCGCACTCTCGAAATATAATTGTCACTTTTCTCGCACAACAATAGAAAGGCTGCCCCACGTTGGGCGCCATTTGTGACGCGGTATTTAATTCATAGATAAATTTTCCCCGATACCGCGAGACAAGGGAGGCCGCGACTCTACTTGTTTTGAGGGCGCCAGGCTAGCCGCATGGCTAGCCGCAGAGTCACGCCGCTGGCTGTCACCTGGCCCATCACACTCCTCGTCCCAGGGGAGGGCTCGCTCACCTTTTATGTGCCCCGGGGTGGGCAGCGGCTCTTCAGCTGAAATCACGAGGGACGCTAGGAGGCGCATAAAAATGGACTACGACGAGTAAACTTCACAAGAACTATTTATTATCACAAGAAAAGGTGTGGGCGCTCCCAAGCACACATGACGCGCGGTGCCGACGATGATAGCACACGACCTTCTCTCTCGGGCATCTCACAACGAACCCTGCTTCCCACGTGTTGGCCGGCACTCTCCGCGCGCGGCGCGCTCCGCTCCTCTTTTTTTCTTACATACATTGTCGGCGCCCACAGATAGCGCCCCGCCGTTCTACGGCTCGCGAGAGGGGCGCGCGTATTCGAACTGGGCAAGTGACGCTGCGCCAAGCACAACGTCACACAATTATATGGGGACAGTTTACCGCAATGCGAATAATCACAGTAGTAAATGGGGCGACTGGATAAATAACGAAGAGAGAACGGAATCTTAGCTTAAACCTGAAAAGTGAATACTACAAGTACTAATTAAGTACTTTTTCGGGTAAGTACATTGATAAATACCCAAGAATATTACCGAAGTGACAAGTTGATGATGGGAGTTTAACATTAAGGAATTCAACAGCTTCACGAAGCTATATTTACCCTTAGTTTTGAAACTAAGAGATTCGTTAAACATCGGTCTACATGACATAAACAAATCAAAAGACGAACATATCAAAACGCATGCTTTTGGCACAATTACGCGGAAACCTATGTCGTTCTTCGTTAGTATTAGGCTAGAAACACACACGCACGTCTTATTTCCGTTATTCACTTGTTTCAAAATAACAACAGTTTTAACGCGCAAAAATGATACGTTTCACTAAAACATTACAGATGCAAACAATGCAATTCTCTCAGGATACATTCAGTAAAGATTTATTACTCAAATATTCTAGAACTATTTATACACCCTAATACATAGGATTTATTACGAATACGGCACATGTCTACGTGTCAATTAGCATACTGTCATGCTATTGAGAACGAAATTAGATGTTCTACAACGCTGAATAGGTGGTCACAACACAATAAAAAACGTTGTACTCATGTCGCAATTGACCCACATTGATACACATGATATTCGACAGAAAAAACAAAACCAAATTGAGTAATGTAAATATTTTAAATGCTTTGCTCAATGATGTGACATCAGATATGCTCTACTGTTCTAAACATGTTCATTCCTTCTCCAGGAATTCCAACATTGCCTGAACTATGCATTTAGCACTGATTCCAAACTGTGCAGTTCATGTGTGAATTCCACACGACTAGCACACCGAACTTGGGGTTGATTACTGCTTTTATGGTCTCTCTCCCCCCATCCCCCTCTCGCCATTCCCCACCACATTTATTTGTACATTTATTCTTATTTATTAATTCCTAAATAAAATAGATTTGAGATTTTAGTCATCTTGTCAGTGGTGCAAAATGACCTTAGCCCTTGATGTACCCTATAAACCATTAATACTACTACCAGGTTAACGTGATGTAACATCTATCTGCAGGTGGGTGCCCGGTAGCTCATTTACTCTAGAAGCCCCTGTCCATCAGCTGCCTCTGGCATTTATATTGATGCCCATGATCCTTTATTGAGAGGGCCAATGACCCTTAGTAAAAGGAGAGGACCAAAGTTAGAATCCGCATGTGTCCACGTGGTGGTCTCTCACTACAATGTAGTCCAGAGGAAATAACTGATAATGTTTTGCAGGAATATTCACAGCAAAACTGTCAGCTATCAAGAGGGCCCTAAAAGACTTAAGAGAATATAATGGCTCTTCTCTCATCTGTTCGCACTCATTGAGCTCCCTATAATCCATATCGGACTTGTCATCAATGCACCTGATGGTTCAGGAGATCTATTATACCCTGTGGTCCCGTCAGATAAAGGGGAAGTAGGTATCCTCTATATGGACTGCTGGTCATGTGGGAATACCAGGCATTGAAAAAGCTGGCAAAGCAGCCAGAGAAGCCCTGGTCAAACTCAAAACCGACTCAGCATTTCTATCTGTGGTGGAAGTCAGAGAATAAATTATAAAAGGCCAGATACCTTTTTTAAAACAAGAGGTAATTTAAGGAATAATTTAGGGGAGGACCCCAACTTTTTTAGTAAGGTTTCCAGGTTTTTAAGGGAAACTGACCTGAACGGACAACTTGAGTTTCCGTTTCTTTTTTTAAAATAATTTTGTTTTTAACTATTTAAATGTTTTTTATGCATTGACGTATTTATCAAAATTGGATTGAAGTTTTCAATGTTTTAAAAAGTGGTGCAATAACAACCACAGTGGTTGGTGCATCCAAAAACCCCAACTATTACTACGGGTTGGTTTCTTTGGGTAAGACCATTGCCTTCAGCTGCGAGATCTCAATGAAAATGTTGGTTAGTACGGAAGAGAGGGGTGATCCCATGGCTGCACATTCATCATGTTCAATGTGCTTATCATTCCAAAGGAAGTATGAGTTCCAGAGGCAGAATTTGCGAGGTCCTGGTTAATCCTTAGCTAATCCCTGTGAGGTGAGGTTTTTGATGAGTAGCGTGGAGTCATCAATGGGCGTATTTGTGAACAAGGAGATTACATCAAAGATCACCAGCATGTTGACTATTTGGCCTTCAGCATTCCGAATAATCTGAATGAAATCCATGGAAGTTTTAGCAAAAAAGTCAGTTTTTCTGGCGAAGAGTTGAAGAGCATGTGCAACATATTGCGCTAGCTTGTGGGTTGGTGCATCGATGTTGCTGACGATGGGTTGTCAGCAACATCGATGCGTCATCACCTTAAGTGCCATCAAAGCACGCGGAAATTTGGAAACTAAGAAGAAAAAGAACCACAATGAAACTACAAGATATTAACTTGCATTGCTGGAAAGATAGCCCAGGCGTGTACACTAATAGGCAATGGTTCGCATTCTTATATATAATTACATATTTTATGTAATTTATACACTCCTTCCCATGTATGGTTAATTTATTCATTCATTTATTTATTATATTTACGACACGAAGCCCGGATACATCATGAAATGACTTTCTTGCTTGCAAGAAAGAAAAACTTCTTCAATTACCTTTATATATATTTGTGGAGAAAGGAAAGTAACACGTTTGTATGTCTCCGCACATGTCCAATAATTTGATTTTCCTTTTCAGTATTTGATCTTTATACCTAATAAACGAAAATATAGTATCCATAGAGCATACTTTATTTCTCTTTAAAATTAGATCTTATTCTCAATCTAATTCGAAACATTTCATTCTTCACTTGTTTGTTACCGTTTCCACGGCAACAGTGTCACCAAATAAACGATTCAAAACAAACATTATTGCGTTCTTCAGAAACAGCATTCTTTACACACTCACAGACCATAGGCTTTCCTTTCCAACTGAATGACATGGAGCAAATTCTTAACGGTATGGCTTCTCATTTGCATAAACAAGGATATGCTGTTTCAGGTTGCTAATCTTAGTGAATGTATTTTTGAAAGAATGGACGGGTGAGATCTTTTGTGAGATATATGCCTTTTAAATTTGGAGAACACCTAATTACATACACAACAATAATACTTGCTGCTGAGATAGTCATGTTTTAATTGCTTTGGGCTCTGCTTGAATTGACTGCAGTATCAATCTCTGTAGAAAATATATTTGTAAATGTTCCTTTTTGAAGTAGTTAAGATCGTACGTTTTTGGTAGAATTGAACAGGAGTCAAGTGTCAAACGACAGCTATAAACATCGTCAATAATGTTTAGAAAATAGTATTATTTCACATGCGCAATGAGCAAACGATAAATTGAGTCAAAATCATTCAAAATGGATTGTTAAAATACAATGGTTATAAATAGGAAGATTCGATATTTAAGTAGTTAACGCAAAATTAGATTTTTATTGTGTTCTGTAGTGAGGGACCCATTTATTTAATATGCTGAATCAATTCGCAAATACACCTATTAACGCCACAAATCCCTTGCTGTTGTGAAATACTCCTTTTTAATTATGGTGATTGTGACCTGAATTCATTTCTTCTTCTACATTCTGTTCGATTGGCATTGCTTCTATTCTTGAAAATGCCATTATTTAAGGATACAAGTGTGACCTTTATATTTCAAATGCATTTAATGTACTCACTTTCACAGGAAACTGATAATGGTTGATTATATGCAGTTTAATTGAGTACACTATGCATTTAGACGGGCTTTATTTTTATGCAAATTCAGAATCAATGGAAACAAAATTTAATTAAATATTGGAGCAATGTAAGACAATAAGAAGTCTCCTTGAATTTGAGTGTTTGTGTACAATAATTAAAAAATGTTTAACATCACCAATATAATGGCTTGCTCATTTAAACTGTTAAATTCTCATTAAGTATGATGAACGATCATGCATCTATTGTCCTTTGATTATGGAGAATTTAGTAAACCAAAATGTGCAAACATAATAAAATGACACCCATCATTATTTCTGCCAAATTTCCTTGAAAAAATTAGCAGTTTTCATGTAGCGTTCTTGGATTTATTTTGATGAATTCACCAAACTCAAAGGATTTCATTTCCACCTTACTCATCTCTCAATAAACAATGAGTGTTACAAAAACAGTGTAAAAAAACAGATAGTTTTACATTTGAATGTCCACAATATGAAATGCGCTGTAAGTTGATGAAATTCCACAGAAAATAGTATTATTTAGATTTGCTCTACCCCACATGGTGTACAATCATGACTCCACAGCTAATTAAAAATGGTCTGCAGAAATCACGTTGCGGTGTATTAGCAAGGGAGCAAAAATCTCTCTTGTGTAGTAGCAAGATTCGTATGATATGTTTTGGGAAATGACCCCATAACTCATCACTGTAATTCAAATGACATGGAAAGAAGACATGGTCAAGTGTTAAACAATACTCATTTGAAATGAGAAAGTTGAGCTTTAATCAGTTCATCACAGATCTGACTGATGTGAGTCTCCCTGGTTAGTTTCCTATCTATATTAATTCCTAGTATTTTAGAATTTTCAACATCAGTACATTTTTATATACTATAACTGCATACAATATGCTGAGTTTTGTTAGTATTTAAACCTAAATGATTAAAATGAAACCTGCCTGCTTAGCCTGTCTTTGAGTGGCTCTGAGTCGTACCTTTGCATCTTCTAGATTTTGACATTTTTGCACACAAAAAGCATGATAAGGATATAAAACATATGTAGGTTTAATTTTACAGGGCAAATCAGTAATCATGATGATACTGAAAGTAGCTCAAAGACTAGAAATTCTTCATGAAAATATGGGCATTGAAATTATTATTAGAAACAAAATGAGGCAATGTCTTTATGGACAAATTAACCTTAGAACTGCCAAAAATTTAAGAGAAATTAGGTCAATCAGACTGTTTTGCTAAGATACAATTTTCAAGGAAATAATTAAATTAACTCCTAATAATAATAATCTAGAAGGAACTTGAATCCTTAAATGAAACATCCCTATCCTGTTCCTTCCCTTTTCTTGCTTGCCTCACATTCTCCCCTCTATTACCATCTTGAACAGTCCCCTGTCGGTCAATATGCCCTTCATCCGTTTTTACTGCCTCATTAGGATTTCTCCCAACCAACCCCTCTCTTCACCCACCATACCAAGTACTTTCTCATTGGTTTTCTTCTCGGTCCATTTCACCTTCTCCATTTTCTCCACACCCACATGTCAAAAGCCTCCAGTCCAAGACTATCCTCCTGCTTCAATGACCACATCTCCACACCTTATATAACTATGCACCATATCAAAAGTTTCCCGAGTCTTTTTTTAATATCCTTACTCAACGTCCCTGTCATCAACTCTCTCCTCCTTATGAAAGCCTCTGCGCCTAGCGTAATTCTTCTCCATACGTCCCTACTACTTTGACCGTGTTGGCCAAAAATGATTCAGAGATACGCCAACTGTTCTACCTGCATAAGTTTTTGCCCTCCCATTTTAATGTTTAGCTTAGCTTTATTCTTTCTAGAAAATTGCATAAACTTGGTTTTATTAATTTTGTTTCTCATCCCATATCTGTCCGACTGAATCTCCAATTCACTCAGCAATCCTTACAACCCCTTGTCTGACTGACAAACTAAAGCTTAATTAATTTATTTTTTCATACTCCGAGTGTATCCGATACCCATGGTGGGCCCTTCTTGGGCTAATTAATGGTTCCTGATAAAGTGATCCTCAGTTTAATTGTGCGCAGAGAATCGCGATGAGGTAATAGCACGTGTCTTAAAATAATAATTCGTTAGCTCAGCACAGATTAGCATATCCCACCTGTCCGAGAAAATACGGAACTTCCAATTTAAAGAGGTACACGGGGACATGATAATCTATGAGACACTGTCGCATACACTGAATAAACCTCTGCTAGGACAAAGATTATTGCTTGACTGCAGACATCTATTACCCCTCCTCAGAGCTGGCTGATTTATTGTCTATGAAAGGAACCGATAGACATGGGACATTGAGAATTAAAAGGAAGGAAGTACTAGATGACGTATAGACTAAAGAAGTTGAAAAAGGAGGAATGACTGCCCTCCAGCAAGGCAAAGTGATTGCTATGAATTGGGAAGATGAGAAGGCCGTCAAGTCTCTGTACCCTTTACAGTACATAATACGGAATTTGTGGAATATAAATGAAAAGGATATGGTGCTTTAAAAGCCAAAAGTTGCTGTTGTGTACAATAATACAATAGGTGGAGTAGAAAGGGAAGATCAGCACCTGACAAATTTCCCCATTATGAAAAAAGGGGGGCAATAAATATTTAAAACATTTTTCACTTGTTTGACCAGGGCACATGGAATGGATTTCTGTTGCAGAGAAAGGGTGGTGGACCAAAGGGTAAGTTCAGAATTTAGAATCAAACTAATGGAAGATGTATTTGAAGGGTACATTGCATATGATATAACATGTGAGGGTAGAAGGCCTTCAGTAGAACCAAATCCTTGATCCTCTATGTAAGTTACAATTTCCCAAGTACATTCCACCTACAGAGAAGAAGGAAGAGCTTTGTAGGATGTGTGCAGTTTGTTGTGCCAAAAGGGATGGAACAAGCAAAAAGATTGGAAAAGAAGCGAGATGCCATTTCCAAGCATGTCACAGCCGCTAAGAACGGACATGTGATTTTATGAACGGGAGGGGATTTTCGTGTGTTTTAAAAATATGGTTAAAAGAATTCGTAAATCATGCCTTAAGTTTCTACGTCATTTCATTTTAATCCCCATGTTGTTTCGTCATCCTGTTTTTCAACAGGAATTAATAATTCTAAATCGTCGATGACTTCATTTGCGTGTGACTGATCCTGAGCAACTTTCATTTGCCGCTTTGTTTGTAATTCAAATTTCGAAAATTATGAAGAAATGTTGCTGTTTCTCTCGCTTTTAATACACAAAACATTCTATATAAAAATAATTTAATTAGAATGTGCCAATTGCAAATTGCCATACATTCTCAATCGTTTTCTCTCTGAATATATTGATTATGCTGATTAAATTGTAAACACAATTTCTTTCACTTTTTCCACGTTTTTTCATTGGTGCGTTGTTGATGCAAAAGAAGAATGGGGGTCCTGCTACCGACCGACCAATCGATGCTTATGGACTGCGCCGTTAGGTGCATCTTATATCAATATCCAGCTATGATGATCAATGGTCATAGGATATAAGTGGTTCATGGGGGAAGTTGAGCTAGTGAGTATATTTTAGTGCAGTTTGTGACAGTATTATATTTGGAGATTATGACTGCCCATTTATGCTTGCTTAAGCACAATTGTATCTGAAATGGGGATTATCAGGGTAATCCCATAAAGGTTCTAATAATGGGTTACCAGTATTTCCTATTGCTTGTTGAAATGACGTGGCTAGGTCGCTTAGATATAGTATGTTGGAAGGTCCGGTATTTTTAGATCCATGTGAATATCTGAGTTTCTTACAAACCAGGCGTCGTTGGCAAGGGTTCGTAGAGTATTATTTTGGAAGCGTGTCAATTTATTCAATTTGGTTGCGGCTATTGAACCCCAGGCTGGGTAGCTTTCAGATAGGTCGTATCATAGATTTAAATAACAGTACTTTGGTGAGAAGACGGAGGGGACTGGTGTGTTTTATGAGGGGATAGAATAAGAAAGCGGCTGAATTGGCCTTGTTGAGTGTGTGCTTGACAAGTGAGTTTACTGTCCATTTGTACACCAAGAAATTTAGCTGATGATGCCTGGGGGATTATTTCCCTGCCATAGTGGATAGCAGTGATGTGAGGATTCTTCCATTTTCTGGCGTAGTTTACGTTTACACATTTTGTGGTGTTAATGGTTAGTTTCCAATCGGTCATCCACTCTGCTATGTTCTTAAGGTGTTCTTGGACATTTTTTGCGGCATGATTTGGGTCAAAGGAAGTTGATGCTATAGCTGAGTCATCCGCATAGAGGTAGGTTTTGGGTCGGAGGGGAGGTTGTTATTGTAGAGGTTGAATAGGACGAGTGACAAAATTGATCCTTGAGGAAAGCCTGCGGATATGGACCGGGTAGTTGATTTGGCATTGTTAAGGGCTAAAAAGAATGTGCGGTTTGAAAGAAAGGAGGGGATGGTCTTATTTAGGTATACTGATATGTCGGTTTTAAGCAGTTTATGTATTAAACCAGTTTGCCAGAACTTGTCAAAAGCTCTTTGGAGATAAAAGAAGACTACTTGGGTGTGCTTGTGGATGTTGAAGCCGAAAGTGATCTGTTCAACCAATCTTGTTATTTGCTGAGTCATGGAATGGCGACGGCGGAAGCCAGTTTGCTCAGGTCTGATCAAGTCTAGGGCCATGATTTCTTCTTGTAGTCTGTTTAAGATGCATTTTTCTAGAAGTTTGCCCATGCAGGGGAGCAGGCCACTGGGTCTATAGCTCAGGATATAAGAAGAATTTTTATCAGGTTTTGGAAGGAGTATTATCTTAGCTGTTTTCAATGCATTTGGGAAGTACGATTGGGAAAGACAGGCGTTGAGGATAGAGTGTGGGTGTTTGATAAAAGATTTAGGAAAGTTTTTCAGGTGAAGGTAGGAGATTTGATCGGGTCCCGGTGTTGACTTGGTTTTGGAGTGGGACATAATGGAGTAAAGTTCTTGAGGAGTAATTTCCAGGAATATTTGGAATGGGCAAAGTGACAGGCCAGAGATGCTGATCAACGCTTCTGAATCCAACAAGGATGTATTATTGTTTTTAAAAATGCATTCGAAGGAGTCGGCAGAGGTATTTGCTTTGTAGCAGTCATTGTATAGTGCTCTCCCATTATGTGGTATTGGCGGGGTGGGTACCTTTTTCCTTCGCAGACAGTGGGCTAGGGTCCATACCGAATTGTCCTTATGTGAGAGTGAACTTATTTTCTCATGCCAAAGTTTTTCCCAATGTGTTCTAGTTTTGGATGTTACAAGGTTTCGAAGTGCACAGAAGCCGATTTTATCTTGGCGGAGATGAGTGCATTGCCAGAGGGCTCTGGCCTTGTTTCTAAGTGAAATCAAGTGCAATATATCCAGAGGTAGTGTGGCACCAGCGATGGAGGCTGGAGAAGGAGGTTAGCAAGAGCGATGAATGATTTTGGTTAAGGTGCTTGTAAAATCTTGAGCCGCTTTCTATATGCTGTCTGGAGTGCTAGCAGGAGATGGGACAAGGTTAATGGCCAAGCAGTTTTCTTTAAATAGTTTCAAATTAACTCTTCTAGTTGGTTCTGGTTGTATGAAGGAGGGTAGGAATGCAGTAAAATATGGGGCAGTGGTCCGAGGCTGAATTATCTAGGTTAAGGATTTGGAATGCGATATCTGCGGATAATAGAACTACATCCAGGGTATCGGAGGAGTGGGGGTGATGATGGAAGTGGGTAGGGAAAGGCGGTGAGTGAATTGCGATATTGTTGGTAAATAGGAGCTTATGATGGGCTCGCCTTCGTGTTGTAGTGGTTTTTCAAGCTTTTGTTTTTTGTTTTTTATGCCATTTATGTTCCATTGTAAAAATTTAAGGAAGTGGTTGTTTATTTGTGAATAAGGCACCATTTACAAGTTGAAGAAGGGCTGGTATAAGGTCATTGGTGATGATGCTAATAAGGGTTTTATTGTCAGTAGGAGAGAGAAGTTTCGTAATTATGCTCAATAGAGCAGTTCTTATATTTGCGGTTGATGATTGGTCATTGATTGAGGGAGAGTGTTGTCCAGAGGGTGGCGGAGGGTGTTGATCGGAGGTTGGGGGAGAGTTAAGAGATGATTGAGGGGTCTCCACGATTTCGGTTTGATGGTTTTGCCAAGGGTTACGGAGAGGAGGAAACGACTGAGAATTTGTATTTAGGTACGGTTGCTTCGAGGGCTCGTGCATGGTCTGTAGTTGTAGGGCTTCCATGCCATGCCGCCACCTAAAAACAGGGGTAAGGGATTATCTAGCGGTGAGGGTAAAAGGTTACGCATATGAGCTAGGAGACTTCTTCCGTCTTTCAGGTCCTCTATGTCTGCGGTAACCGAGCTTCTAACTTTAACTGTTCTGGAGGGTCCTCTCCACCGGGAAACTAACTTCCGTGTTTAACCACTTGGTGCTTGCTTGGTGCTTGCTGTCTCGATAAGTGAGCAATGCAAAGCCCAGTTGTTCGTCCCAATCAGAGTGGTCTTGGGCTGCATAATGGGGAGTCACGGAAGCAAAGGAATGGTGTGCATGCCCTAGACGACCATTTGAGGCGGGGTTATATGGAGAGAAGTGAAGATAGATTTTATTTTCAGTTCCCTGCAAACGTTTTTCATTAGTTCCGAAGTGAAGTTTCCACTTCTGTGTGCCAGTAAATATTTAAGCACACCCTGACGGCAAATTATGTGCTCGAAAAAAAATCCTGCTACTGTTTTGGCCGATTGATCTGGAATCGTAAAGGCTTCATGATATCTTGTGAAATAATCTTGGCGAGTTAAATGATATCGGTTAACTCGGAGGGATAGGGGTAGTGATGTAATTTTCCTATAATATCCACGCTAATCGTCATTCCTTTCACTGGAGTGATGGATAGGATTAGGTCTTCCCCAACCCGCTGGTCGGGGTCATCCCGTTTCCCGAGGCCATTTGGTTTGAGCGCTCTGGACAATTAATTGGAAGGTGGCCAACTTCCTTACATATTCCGATGCATAGCGGGGGACAGTCTCGGGAAATATGTCTCCTTGCTCCGCAGTTAAAACAAGCTCGAGTTTTAGAGCGACAATCGCGAGCTATGTGGCCCGCGCACCCACAGGAAAAGCATTTTGCAGCGTATCCGGTAGAGCTCAAGAGCACCACAAAAGACGAGATTCCTACGTAATGAGCGCGCTTTATGTCCAAACCCAGGGGGGACAGGGAATTAACGTTTCTTTCTATATCGGACAGGGATACGGTGGGTACGTCATGAGTATCTAATTTTGCGATCGACTGTAAGAGGTGCTCAAGGTTGGCGTCGTTACTTGCCAGGTTCAGGTATCGGTCATCAATAACACTTTCATTTATCATTGGCAGTGGAAATATTTGTTTGCAAGGAAGTACTTACACTTTGGAATTCAGTTAAGGCGGGTATGTAATTTACTCCATCGCTGGCCGAACACCCAGATGCAAGAGTTAGGGTGCCTTGCTTACTGATGGATAACTTGGAGTATTTTTGAGGGCAGTCGATAGTTAATTCGGTGACGCTACTGAGGCTAAAGCGCCACTTTCCAGGCGTTTCGCCCTTGATAAACATTGCAAATGGAGACTGAGCTAATCCTATCTGGCAGTTCTGCTTTATGAGTTTTGTTTTCCGGAGAAAAATGGCAATGTTACAGGAGCGGGAGTTATGAGTTAGTATTGGGTAAGCCTGAGGAAACACGATCATGCTTTCAGTTCTACATTGCTGTGAGTAGTCGTAGGGTAAGAGTACAAAGTTGCTCTGTTCCATTGAGACGGCCAGATAAGGCGAGTCAGGCTGTATGAGGACAGATTTATTCCCACCATCGGTGGTCGGGAAAGGTAGCGCTCGCAACACCTTGAAACTCATTCCCTTTTGCGTCAACGGCAGTATTATGAGTAATTTGATGTCGCCCATCCGCCGGATCACTCTCACGCTAGCAATGTCGTACATGATCGCGATTTTGTGGTCCAGATCGCGGGGGAGCGACCAATCGGGCAGCAGCGCTCTGGAAATACTTTTCAGGATACCCTGGAACTGGCTGGGAGGGAGTAGGGAAGGTATGGACTTCCCAGCCTCGGCGAGTCGCACTTTAGCCTTGACAAGGTCTATCTCATGTTGCAGTTCAGCGATGTGGCGAATGAGGGCAATAAAAGCGGTATGGCTGTAGCTGAAGACTTTAAAAGCGTATTTTGTTGAAGCTATAGTCTCAGTATATGCTTTGATACTCTTTTCTATATTTTTTTTTGCATGAGTTCTAGGGCTTTCCCTGTCGAAGAAATCATGTCTTTTAAGTGTATTGGATGCGTTGGACAGAAATGTATATCGCGCATTTAGGGCATGTTCGGTGCGAATGGATAACCCTTCTATTTTCTTATCTAATGTTTGTATCTGATGGTCGGTCGCCGTGCCTGTAAAGTAATGCAGTCCGTAACCGACCACGTCAAACAATCCTCTGCCCTTACGAGTTGCTTCGGTGGCTCCAATTAACATTTCTAATTGCCTTTCCAAATTGTTTAAGTTGAACCGTACACTTTGTTAGATATAGCAAATCATATTAGAAAAGAGATATTAGCAAAGTGAAAAAAACATGCTCGCGTTTGGTTGTGCTGTTAATTTTAAATTAATCTCATGGAATTGGGTGTTCTGTCGTTTAACTATGTCCACTGCAGCTGTTAGCTGAGGTATGTGAAGGTCTATGTTCACTATCCATTCACTCACTATGAAGTACAATTGTCCTTTCGGGACGAAAAGCAGACCAGAGGTGTTTGCTCCACTCAACAGTCCTATTGTCACTAGACACACAGTCGGTACGGTAAGGAGGTCCATGGTTTCTATAAGGAGGAAATTAAAGGTTAGATTAGAATATATAGTTAATGCGGTCGCAGAGCTCACATGGCGATCTCGCGATCTCATTTATTTTGTTGGATTAATTGTCTTTTCCGTCTTTTATTGAGAATACGTCGCCTACGCTTATGCTCTTTCCGCGACGGGGGGTATTCCCTCCTTTTTTCAATTCCGGCTGGGGGACGAGGCGCTGAATCTTCCAATGTTAAATTTGAACCTGCAGTTTTGAACACAATGGGGAGGGAGGGCAAGTTGGAGTTTGTGAAGTATACACCGGCTTCCACGACAGCGGTTGGTGGACTGCTTTGTCCGTCGAAGGGTGAGGAGGCAGGAGAGGAATCCCCTCCTCTCTCTTCGTTGGGCGGGATCTCCGGTGTTGAGAGACTGCGACCCGGCGTGGGTGGCGGTCCATCCGCCTGGGCTGGAGGCGAAAACGGTGGGGTTTCATCCCACCAGGAGTAGTTTCTTCTCTGGTTTGGTGACGCTGGAGCTAGACCCTCTCCATCTCCTGCGGAATACATTGGCTGGCTGCGTTGCCCTTCCCCATGCTGTAGATACCGGAAGGCACTCCAATACTCATCACCGCCACCCAGGTGTTGTCGCACGGGAGAAGGGAAGCGACCCGGTGTGGGCGGTGGTCCATCCGCCTGGGCTGGAGGCGAAAACGGTGAGGTTTCATCCCACCAGGAGTAGTTTCTTCCCTGGGTTGGTGACGCTGGAGCTAGACCCTCTCCATCTCCTGCGGAATACATTGGCTGGCTGCGTTGCCCTTCCCCATGCTGTAGATACCGGAAGGCACTCCAACACTCATCACCGCCACCCAGGTGTTGTCGCACGGGAGAAGGGAAGCGACCCGGTGTGGGCGGTGGTCCATC
Source organism: Hetaerina americana (assembly GCF_022747635.1). NCBI lineage: Eukaryota > Metazoa > Arthropoda > Insecta > Odonata > Calopterygidae > Hetaerina > Hetaerina americana. Next base: position 104,996 of record NW_027286960.1, on the reverse strand, counting down.
CGCCTGGGCTGGAGGCGAAAACGGTGGGGTTTCATCCCACCAGGAGTGGCCATCGGCCGCCGGAAGGCGGTCGTAGATTGGAGGTGTCTCGCCAAACAATTCTTCGATATTCCTTGCTACCTTCTTTCTCCGTAGCAATTGTCTTACTGCAATTACTCGGGCCATACCTAATAGGCAGATACAAGGGAGGGAAGTAGGGTGAATTAAGAGCGTATCCTCCCGGGCAGGGGCCGCAAGTGATAAAATATCTCTGACGATGGAGGATGATTTTGGAGATTTTGCCCTTGAGGAGGGTCGGTCGGTGAACCATTGTTTATTTTATCTGGCTGCGGAATGTGGACTTGATTATGGTTGGTCTGGGCGCCTTGCTCAGTCTCGAACTCGTCAATCACGCGTCCTGCTTGTGCGTAATTAGGTGGCGGTTCGGGCTCTGGTGGTTGTGGAAGCAAATTCCTGTGGTGCGCTGTCAGAATCCACCCGTCCCGGATATTCTCATTGTCAAAGGTCACCTTACTTCTAACTTTGACTACCTTGTAGGGGCCAACCCACTTCGAAGTAAACTTTTTTGACTGCCCGGGCGTAAGTACCAAGTTGCGCAGCAACACGAGTTGCCCGTTAAGAATAGGCGGCAACCGTAAGTTCCTATTGTATTTATAATGCTCATTTTGTATGTTACGCTGGTTATTCTCTGCCGCTTGCGCGCGCGCGATTTGGAGCCGGCGTTGCAAAACGTGATCGTACGGGGGTACCTCCGTGTAACACGGTAGGAGGGGTCGTAAGACATCATCCCAAGGCATATCCAATTCCCTCCCATATAAAAGGTAAGCAGGAGTTTGCTATTTCTGTACACAAATAATGCAAAATTTAGTTGATCGTTCCAATCCGAGTGGTCTTGGTTGACATAGTGAGAAATAACGGCGGCATAAGATTGGTGCGCCCTCTCCAGCCTACCATTGGAAGCGGGATTGTAAGGGGAGGTAAAAATTGTCTTTACTTTCAATAGATCACAAATTCGCCTCATAAGCTGTGATGTGAAATTGGCACCTCTGTCAGTGAGAAGGGTGTCTGGCACCCCATGACGGCAAATGATCTGCTCTACGAAGGCTCGAGCTACAGTTTCTGCGGATTGATCGATGATAGATATGGCCTCCGGATATCTCGTAAGATAATCTTGACATGATAGTATGTAGCGATTGCCTCTATTGGATACTTTTAATGGACCAATTATATCCAAAGCAATTTTCTCGAACGGATATGACGCTTCGGTGACAGGTTGAATAGGTATTCTTTCCTTTCTTCCCTTTCGTTTCTTGCAGCTCACGCAATTACTAAGGTAATTTCGAGTGTCGGCGTAAAGCCCGGGCCAATTAAAATGTCTTTGCACAATATTTAATGTTTTGTCTATTCCTAGATGTCCTGCAAGGGGGCTGTCATGGCATCTTTGTAATATGTAATCTCTCATGCTTACGGGTGCACAGATGGTGTATAGTGGATCGGGGGTCTTAACGTGGATTTTATAGAGTACTCCATGCTCGTCTAAGAGATAGTTGGGGTTTCGTTCTTCCGCTAGCGTACGCAGTGGTCGAAGTTCCGGACAAATTGACTGTTCTTGCGCAATCTTGGTTTTATCCCAAACTGGCTCGTATTCCGTGTCTTGATGGAGGGCATTTACTATTGGGTTCACTGCGCGGGAGAGAGCGTCTACGTGCGGAATATCTTTTCCTGCTTTGTACTTTATTGTAAACGAGTATTCGGTGAGCTCCATTATCCACCTAGCCAGTCTGGGTTTCGGCTCGGAAAGGGCAAGTAGCCATCGGAGCGGGCTATGATCAGTGATTAAAGTGAACGGACGGCCTAAAAGATATACTCTGAACTTTCTAATCATATGTACGACCGCCAAACACTCAAGTTCAGTGGCGGAGTATGCTTTTTGCTGCTGTGTCAACTGCTTGCTGGCGCATGCTATCATATGCTCGCCATCTTCAAAATTCTGCGACAGCACTCCTCCAATCGCCACGGAAGAAGCGTCAGTGGTCAAAATGAATTCTTTCGAAAAGTCAGGGAATCGCAATACGGGTTGACTCGTGAGACAAGCCCTTAATTTTTCAAAAGATTCTTGTTGCTCTCTTTCCCAAATAAACTCCGTATCCTTACTTGTTAGCGAGGTAAGAGGACTCGAAAATTGAGCAAAATGCAAAATAAATTTCCTGTAATATCCCACTAACCCAAGGAACGATTGCAGTTGCTTAACGTTACGTGGTGCTGGAAAACTGCTTATTGCATGTATTTTTTCTTCATCGGGTTCCAACCCATTAGCGGAAACGACGTGACCGAGGAATTTCACTCGTGTTTGGAAGAATTCACATTTTTGTGGTTTCAGTTTCAAATTCGCTTTCCTCAGTCTTGAAAAAATATCTCTCAAGCCTAGTATGTGTTTTTCCATGCTCTCCACATGCCGTAATATGTCGTCGAGATAGAACAAAACTCCTCGATTTATCATTCCATCTAGTGCGGTTGTCATAAGACGCATGAATGTGGAAGGCGCGTTCGAAAGGCCGAATGCCATCCTGTTGCACTCGTTGTGTCCGTCTGGAGTGCTAAAAGCGGTTTGTGCCCTGTTTTTTTCGTCTACTTCAACTTGCCAGTAACCTTGCGATAAATCTAGGCAACTGAAATATTTTGTCCCTCCTAACTGATCGAATATTTCGTCCATATTTGGCAGTGGAAATACTTCCTTTCTAGTGACGGCGTTCAGAGCGCGATAGTCAATGCAAGGCCTATACTTGACAGGTTCGCCTGGAAAATGCTTTTTCCTTACTAGAATCAGAGGAGCAGACCATGGACTGGTAGATGGAGATATGACTCCCTGATCAAGCATATCCCCGATGGCCTCCTTAAGAGCTTCTCTTTGAGAATGAGGGACGCGATATGGAGACTTTTTAATGGGTTTGGAATCTCCCACATCTATGGTGTGCTGTACCAGGTTGGTGCATCCCAATTTAATATCCCCGTGGATAAAAATATCTGCATACTCTAGTAAAAGTTGCTTTAAAGAGTCAGCCGCTTCATTTGGAGTATCAGAAAACGAGAATAGTGACAGTAACTCAGCGGTGGAGTGGTGCTCGGGCCACATTTCTGGGGTTTCTGTTTCAATCGAATTTACAGCTAGTAATTCATGACTTTCTGAAAAAATGATGAAACTGTATAAGGACCCTTTTCTAAACATCTTTGGTTCGGGCCGTGTGTTACACAACAACAAAGGTATTACACCATCGGGGGAGACGGTTGCTAGAACTGGAAGTATTAATACATCTCCCTCCCTTCCCTGAATAATGATATCCTCGCCATAATAGTCCTGAATCTTTGTACTCGTCAACATAACCGAGCGTGGAGGAATTTTAATTGTATCAACAAATGTAGCTTCATGCGACGCTTTCTCTTGCGTGCAGGTTACTCGTCCTTCTGTCCCGCAATTACTTTCTGCATGGACTACGGATGGATCGCTTTCAACAACTGACGTTTTACATTCGCCTTTCTGCCCAACAGTTAGATTTGCTCCATTAAAAATTTCTCGCGTACAGGTTACTCGTCCTTCTGTCCCGCTAGAGTGAGTGGCCTCAACCAAGACATCTTCAGTATCCCCAAAAATGTCCCCAAGCAAACCGGTGCTTGTGACTTAGATTCCTGACGGCACTAATATATCATCACTCAACTCTTCCCAATTAATATTAAGCAAATCATCAACAGCCACGAGTCCATCATTCACTTTATCCTTTGAGCTCCTGCTGGCGTTATCCTCTTTGAAAGATTCATAACTCTGTGTTTTAGGCACTGCTTGGATATCATCACATGAAATTATGTCCTCTAAAAATACAGCGGAAATTTTTTGTTTTGAGTAACCTGATTTTAACATGGTTTCGTGCCCTTCTGTTATTTTCATTTTGCCTTCTCCGCTCGAAATGCTACCTCCGTATTTTACCATGAAGTCTAGTCCGAGGATACCGTCATACGGTACTTTCCCTAGATTTGCAATCAATGTATCGTGAGGGTAAACTTCTCCATCGATAATGAAAGGTATGTTGCATTGTCCTACTGTGGCGAGCGCATGGTCGGAGGCACTTCTCACAGGGGAGGAATAGTCGTCAATTTTTAGGTTTCCAAAAGGGAGACTTGTTCTCTGCATAATACTCAAAGCGGCACCGGTATCCACTAAAAAGGAATACACTCTACCTAGTACTGTAACCGAGACCGTGAAGCCGACTTCTGGTGCTACGACGAGCACTAATTCGTCCCCGACCTGCCGACCGGGGTGGCCGCGTTTCCCTGATCTCGCTTTTGGGTGAGGGTGGGACAATCTATCGGGCGATGGCCCGCTCTCTTGCACACGCCGCAAATCATCAGAGGGCAATCTTTACTGACATGGCTCCCTTCCCCACAGTTATAACATGCGCGGGGTTTTGTACGGCAATAGCGCGCGATGTGTCCCACCTTTTTACAGTAATTACAAGTCCGAGGCGCATTAGTTACGTTCCCTCCACCCACCGGCAGTGTAGACTGTGGAGGCTTTGTGTGTACATTTGTCTGGATTGCGTGCACTTGATCCGAAAGACTAGGGCTCACAGTGGGGTTTAAGATTGGCTCGAGATGGGGTTGAACATGACTCGTTGTGAAATATCGTGTCGGGTCACTGTACGGAAAGGTTGTCGGTGTCTTCACGTTAGGACTGCGCACGGGCATATCAAAGTCATGGTTCTGCAAGAAGTTTACTTCCCTAACACCTGAGTGATTACGAGCATTGAATTCCTCTAGGTTAGCAAATTCCTCAGCCTCTTGCATGGTTCTTGGATTGCGCACTAGCACGAATCGCCCAATTTTTCCCTAAGTCCGACCAAGAACTGTGAGAGGAGGAGGTTCTCGAGCATAATTCCTGTCGCTTGTGAGTCTGGGTCTAGAAAAGCATCTCTTAGTTTTCGTCCCAATTCCCTGAGACGGGAAGAATACTCGTTCACGCTTTCCAAGGGGCGTTGCAAACAGCTTGTGAACATTCTTTCAACAGAGACCAGTGAAATTTTGGGAATGAAGCGCTTTTTCACTAGTTTAGAAAAAAGTTCATAAGACTCAATAACGTGAGGATTTGACTTAATGAATTCGGCAGCGGTACCGCTCAGACGCAGCCGTGCTACGCTCAAGGCTTGCTTCTCACTCAACCCGCTAAGATGACTCACTAACTTAAGATTGTTCAAAAAATCCTCGATGCTTACGTCCCCATCACCGTTAAAACTCGGAATTAAATGAATGTGATGTCCTGAAAATGTTTGTTGCATCGTCGGAGGGGAAACAGGGGCGCTTTCTATCATATAAACAGCGGAAGTGAAATCAATTACGTTCGTATTGTTTGGTGATAAATCACGCTCCCAAGGCAGAGATTCGCCAAAGCGCCCATACGTGCCCTTGCCACCGAAATCCATTATGATTTAAAGACAATACGGCTAGGACAAAATTCATTCGCCATATGTTAGCAATATAACCGATTCTCGTTAATAAAAAAATGGGGTTAGTTTCCTTTTGGCATTACGCGTAACTACTTCTTAAATCGAAATTCAATCAAACGAATGAAGCATGATGGACGGAAGGCAAGTTGCATTTAAATAAGCCGCTCCAAGACTCCGCCACCCCACACCTGACACCAATATGTCGCGTGGACATAGTAGGGTTGGGTTCGTGGAATCAAAGAGGGGCTTTCCTTGCTATACATTTATTGGACTTACTACACAAGGAGTCCGGCCCGGAAGGAAAGAGGAAGCGTAGAGACAACAGCGGAGAAAGCAAGGTTGACTTCTAAGGGGCTCACAGTTTGATTTCAAAGCCGGGGTGATGTCGCGGGGACATGATGCTAGTTCTGATGTTTCGGAAAAGCCAAGTAGATGGCAGTCTCAATACATAATGTCGCGAGGACATGATGCTCGGACATCTAGAAGGACTCATGCGAGCTAGTGTCCTTTTCGCCGAATCCGCGATAGCAAATTTGGCGAACAGTGGCTGGACACAGTCACGCACTAACGAGGTTAACCTGCTCTCTCCCCTTCCGCTAATGATACGGAGTTCGGCGCCCGGTCTTTGTACCCGGGAATTCATATATAAACCCCGAGCGCCCCAACTTGATTGCCAGAATCAAGGAGACATCAGACGAGAGCCTACTACTTTCTTCGGATGTCATCTAGCAACTCTGCTTTTCCGGTGGTCCAGGTGAGGAGGAAGACGCACCGTCGTGCCAACTCCTTCGGAGACTTCATGTCCACGAAGGGAATTACACAGCGTGGGAATAATCGTCCGCAAGGCAAAGAACCTCCAGCTGTTTTGCCGGGGGTATCTAAGCCTTCGGCAAATTCATCATCAGGTGTTGAAGCCTTGGCTCTCAGCCCGTCGCAGTGCTTGGAGGAGACGAAGGCCCGAAGCGGGACAACGGAGGCAACAGCAGACCTCGGCCCTTTACAGGGCCAGGTGGTGAAGGACACCGCAGGCGGCGTCAAGCGAAAGAAGGCATCTGGACGGAACCAGAAGCCAGAAGATTCCGCGGTTACGCGGATGCCGAATCTTCAAGGAGACGATAGGGCGGAGCGTGCGCTGAGCACAGAGGAGGGGGAAGGCGACGACGGATTTACCTTGGTTTCTTCCAAGAGGAAGAAAAGGAAACCGCTTCTGACGAACGACGCAGCCGTCCCGGAAGCCACACCTCTACCGGCACCGGAACCTAAGACGCTGCGACCACCGCCTATCGTCGTCTATGGGGTCACCGACGTCCAGGGACTGATTGACCAGCTGTCGGGCGACATAGGTGATGCTTTCAGCTTGGAAGTTCGAAGAGCTTTAATCCGGATCATCATCTCCAACAGAGAGGGGCATGAAAAGGCACTCTCCTTGCTGCAGAGCAAGAAAATCCAACACCACTCGCAGCCCATTGAAAGGGTGCCAGGGATGAAGCTGTTCATCAAGGGTATCTCTCGATGGATAGCAGTCGAAAAGGTATCCGAGGGACTCAGATCCCTCGGATACGAAATTCGTAGCGTACGTCGCCTTACGGTCACGGAGGACGGAAAACCGGTCCCCATAGATCGCCACGTAGCGAACGTGGTAAAGACTCCATCGGCCATCGCCCCCGGGGACATCCGCCAGCTCTGCCACCGCTACGTCACTGTGGAGCGTTACCGTGGAGACAGAGGTCCACTCCAGTGCAGCAACTGCATGCGGTTTGGACACATCGGCATAGCTTGCTGGTGTGCGAAACGCTGCATGCGCTGTGCTGGAGCACACGCAGTCAAGGAATGCTCCCGAGGAAGGGGAGATGATGCCATCTGTGCGAACTGCGGAGGACCTCATGCGGCCGTCTCTCGCCGGTGTCCCGCCTTTCAGGAGGCTGAGCGGCGACAACACGCCAACGCACGCAAGCCAGCACCAGGGAAGCAGGCGCCGAAGAAACCGGCAGCGGAACCGGGAAAAAAACCATTCCGACAAGTCGATCACGCTACAACCTACGGAGCAATCCTGAAGGGCCCTTCTCAGGACAAGGTTCAGGCTCTCTCCGGAGAAGAGGGGAACATGGAGGTGGATATCACAGATCCACCCAGGGATGGTGAGGCGTTTCGAGAACCACCACCAGCGCCAGCCGTAGGAGAGGCCAACAAGGGGAATTCGTCACCCCCCGAAAGCCTCCCTCCGAAGGAAGCGACCCTTCCTTTTTCTTCCGAAAGGAAGAAGGAGAAAAAGAAGCAGAAGAAGAAATCCCCGATCACCACCGGGAAAGAAGGAAAAGCCATTACGATGCCAACCCAGAGGGCGCTTGGGAACACCCTCCGAACGGCAAGTGAAGAAGGCGAAAAACCAAGCCAGAAACAGGAAAAACGGAGAGAGCGGACATCAACTGATAAGTCTCCAGTTTCCGCAGAGTCCTCGCTGACACCAGACAGAGAGGACCAGGAATTATGGCAGACAATTGCCGTTATTGCATGCACCTTGAAGAAACTCGTCACCTCGACGCAGGGCAAACTTCTCCTCTTACTCCTGGAAGAGCTGGTGCGCAGCAGGATCGGAAATTCAACCAACCATGGCTGAACGACCCGTCCTGCTTGCGCAATGGAACGCCAACGGAATTCTTCGCCGTCGCGAGAAATTACGGGCGTTCCTCCAGGAGAAGGGAGCCATGGTCGCCGCTGTCAATGAGACTTACCTTCGGCCAACGGACGCCTGGAGGTTACCTGGCTGGATCATCTATAGGGCGGACAGGGATCCCAGGCGACAACGACTTAAAACATAAGGAGGTGCGGCCATCCTCGTCCACAGGTCCATCGAGCACCGAGCATGTCGAGAGATTTCTCACCCGCATGCGGAGGCTGTTTCGGTGGACGTACGGACAAGAGGAGGATGGCTCCGGGTCCCATCTCTGTATTTCCCACCCGGGAAACCTTGGGATCCGGATCTCATCCAGTACCTTTCGGGGGACAGCGGACCATCGGTCATCTTGGGGGACCTAAATGCCAAGCATCCTACTTGGAATTCACGGTCCTGGAACCCGAGAGGAGAATCCCTGCGTCAGCTAGCAGATGCAAAAGGCCTAACCATCTTAGGACCGGCGATACCCACGCACGAACGAGGGGACGTTTTAGACATTGCGATTGCTCACAATGTAAGGACGTCCCTGAGTTTGTACACATGCGTGGAACTGTCGTTGGACCACAACCCGATCATCCTGGCAGTGGGGAGCCGAATCCCAGTGCTGTCTTCCACCCGGCAATTGGATCTGTCGTCGGCCGACTGGAGCAGTTTCCGCAACGTCATCGCTGAGGAGCTGCCAAGAGAGCCACTGGAGCCGACTTCACCGGAGATGGCCGATCAAATGGTCAGCCACCTCACCTCTGCAATAGACGGCGCAATGAAGGCCTCGATACCGCTTAAGGAACAACGGAACTCGTATCTTCGGGTTCCACTTCCAGCGGCGGTTAGAGGCCTCATTGCGCGGCGAAACAACGTGCGGCGCCAATGGCAGAAATATCGTACAGCGGATGTGAGAAGGCAGCTCTCAGAGCTCAACGTTGCGGTACAGGATGCCCTTCGGGAGTCCGATCGGGCCACTGGGAGGCGCACCTGCGGGAGGAGCTCCTTTCGGAACACGGCAACGAGGACCTGCCGTCGGTGTGGAAGATATGCCGGAGGCTGCGGGCCCCTCAAAGACTTGGCCCGATTATTACCGACGGAGACAGGGAGGCACAATCTCCCATGGAGAAGGCGGAACTGCTCGCTGATCACTTGGTCCGCAGCTTTTCACCCAATCCTGGGAATTCCGCTTCTGCCGAGACTGAAGACTTGAGAGAAAAAATTGAGGCGTTTGAAAGAGCCGGAGACGCCGATCTGAAAGACGCCTCGGAAATTCCGAGATTCGACGAGAAGGACGTCAAAGAGGCAATACGTCGCCTCCGCACGAGGAAGGCCCCCGGAAGTTACAACATTCCCAATGTGGTCATTCGGGAGCTTCCAAAGGCGGCGGTGAGGTCCCTGACAAAGCTCCTAAATGGCTGTTCAGGATTTTCTACTTCCCGACCACTTGGAGAAGAGCGAGAATCGTCTGCCTGCCGAAGTCGCAGAAATTGGAGGTGGGTCCCGGAGAATTCCGGCCTATCTCCTTGCTCGACGGCTTCGGTAAGATATTCGAGCGACTGCTGCAACGGCCGCTGACTGATTTCGTCCGGGAGAATGACATCCTCCCGGAGGAGCAGTTTGGTTTCCGTGCGCAGCCTTCCACAGTCCATCGGCTGGTGCGAGCGGCGGATTTCATCACGGACAGCTTCAACAGGAATAGGGCGGTTGCTGGGGCCTTCCTCGACGTCAGTAAGGCGTTCGATCGCGTCTGGCATCCGGCTCTCTTGTTGAAGATGAGACCACTCCATTTCCCACCTTGGATTGTTCGGATGGTTCACTCCTATTTGAGAGACAGGACATTCACCGTGCAATGGCTCGGGGCGAATTCAGGGGTGCGTCGGATCTCCGCCGGCGTGCCCCAGGGATCAGTCCTCGGACCACTGCTCTTCAATATCTACTCCCACGACATTCCAACTCCACGTGGGAACCTCGAGATCCTGTCTCTCTATGCCGACGATACGGCCCTCCTGTGCTGCTCCTGGCAGAAGGTGACCGCGGTGCGAAGACTGGAGAGCGCTGTGGCGGATCTCCTAAAATGGTACCGCCGATGGCGCTTTGCTGTTAACGCCCAGAAGACGAAGGCGATCAGCTTCCATCCGGGAAATGGTCGGCCGCCAGGAGTGAACCTAACAGTGAATGGAGTCGCCCTACCGTGGGAATCCGAAGTTACCTACCTCGGAGTGCTGATGGACCGGAAACTCCTTTGGAACGCCCAAGCGCTTCGTGTGCGTAGAAAGGCATTCGCGGCGCTTAATCGGCTCCGGCCGATTATCCGCCCGCCGGTCCTGAGCATGGACACGAAGCGTAGACTGTACCAAGCGTGCGTGCTGCCTGTCATCACGTACGCTGCTCCGGTACGGTCAGGAGTGTCGCAAACGAGTCTCGCTCAAATTCAGTTGGTGCAGAATTCTGCTCTTCGTGACATCATGGCACGCGGTCGTTACGCCCGCGTTTCCGATATGCACGAGGACGGAAAGCTGGAAACCCTGGACGTCCTTCTGCCTAGAATATCTGGAAAATTCTTCAAAAAATCGGCAGAAGCGGAAGTAAAAGTAATTCTCCGGGTTGGCGACATAAGGGTCTGGCCATGGGACCGCTACAAGCGCCCCATAGCATCCCAAGACGAGCAAGACACCCTTCCGGCAAAGAAGAAGCCAAGGCTGCTCTGAGCGGGAATAAATGAAATGACTGAAAACGCAGAAGAATTCTTCCCGCCTTAGTAGCCTTGGAGGCTGGAAAGGCGCAGTGTAAGGGCTACGCAAGAGCCCTTGCAAGAAACTGCTCTATAAGCAAAGCAGAGCAGTGACTGAAGACACTAAAGGTTGTGGTAATCTCTTACGGAGGCCGAAGCTGCTGTTGTCTCTACGCTTCCTCTTTCCTTCCGGGCCGGACTCCTTGTGTAGTAAATCCAATAAATGTATTGCAATGAAAGCCCCTCTTTGATTCCACGAACCCAACCCTACTATGTCCACGCAACAAATGGTGTAAAGTTCATGAGGAGTAATTTCCGGGAATATGTGGAATGGGCAAAGTGACAGGCAAGAGACGCTGTTCAACGCTTCTGAATCCAACGAGGATGTATTATGGTTTTTTAAAATGCAATCGAGGGAGTTGGCAGAGGTATTTGCTTTGTCGCAGTCATTGTATAGTGCTCTCCCATTATGTGGTATTGGCGGGATGGGTACCTTTTTCCTTGGAAGGCAGTGGGCTAGGGTCCATACCGAATTGTCGTTATGTGAGAGTGAACTTATTTTCTCTTGCCAAGTTTTTTCCCAATATGTTCTAGTTTTGGATGTTACAAATTTTCGAAGGGCAAAGAAGCCGATTTTATCTTGGTGGAGATGCCATGAGGGCTCTGGCCTTGTTTCTAAGTGAAATCAAGTGCAAAATATCCGGAGGTAGTGTGGCACCAGCGATGGAGGCCTGAGAAGGAGGGTAGCAAGAGCGATTAATGATTTTGGTTAAGGTGCTTGTGAAATCTTGAGCCGCTTTCTCTATGCTGTCTGGAGTGCTAGCAGGAGATGGGACAAGGTTAATGGCCAAGCAGTTTTCTTTAAATAGTTTCCAGTTAACTCTTCTAGTTGGTTCTGGTTGAATGAAGGAGGGTAGGAACGCAGTAAAATATGGGGCAGTGGTCCAAGGCTGAGTTATCTAGGTTAAGGATTTGGAATGCGATATCTGCGGATAATGGAACTACATCCAGGATATTGGAGTAGTGGGGGTGATGATGGAAGGGGGTAGGTAAAGGCGGTGAGTGAATTGCGATATTTTTGGTAAATAGGAGCTTATGAATGGCTCACCCTCGTGTTGTAGTGGTTTTTCAACCCCAGGCAGAATGTTTGGCGTTTAAGTCACCACCTTTTATGAGATTTGGGTGAAGTAGGGATGAGAGCGCTGATAAGCCAGGGGCATCTGACATTGAGGATGAAGGTGGAAAGTAGGCTGACCAAATGTTAAGGGTCCCAGTAACTCCTTTTATTGCTATTCCAGCGAGTTCCAGTTTTTGGGTGGGTGGGGGTTGAAGTTATGTGAAGAGTAGGTTAGTTTTGGATAGGATCATGACCCCGCAATCAGGATCATTGGCTCTTTATCTTCTGATTGTAGAGTAATTTGGACAATTGAATGTTTGGCTATTATTAAGTTTGGTTTCTTGAAGATGGATGATGTCTGGATAATGATTGATTATTAGGAGGTTTAGCTCTTGTTTTTTGTTTTTTATGCAATTTATGTTCCATTGTAGAGTTTTAAAGAAGTGGTTGTTTATTTGTGAATTAGGCACCATTTACAAGTTGAAGAAGGGCTGGTATAAGGTCATTGGTGAAGATGCTAATAAGGGTTTTACTGTCAGTAGGAGAGTGAAGTTTCGTAATTATGCTCAATAGAGCAGTTCTTATATTTGCGGTTGATGATTGGTCATTGATTGAGGGAGAGTGTGGTCAAGAGGGTGGTGGAGGGTGTTGATTGGAGGTTGGGGGAGAGTTAAGAGACGATTAAGGGGTTCACAGCCAAACTGTCAGCTATCAAAAGGGCCCTAAAAGACATAAGAGAATGTAATGGCTCTTCTCTCATCTGTTCGCACTCATTTATTTCCCTGTAATCTATACCGGTCTTGTCATCAATGCACCTGATGGTTCAGGAGATCTATTACACCCTGTGGTCCCTTCAGATAAAGGGGAAGTAGGTATCCTCTATATGGACTGCTGGTCATGTGGGAATACCAGGCATTGAAAAAGCTGGCAAAGCAGCAAAGGAAGCCCTGGTCAATCTCAAAACAGACTCAGCATTGCTTCCTGTGGTAGACGTCAGGGCTACCTTGCGGAATTTGGTTCTGTACCAGTGGAAGGAAGCTTGGTGATTCTTGCAAAACAAGGAACATAAGGCCATAAATTTGGTTGTTTTGACAGCGCCCTCTTCCATCTGGAACATTCAGAGGGAAGAGGTCAGGATCACGAGCCTGAGAATAGGGCACTTAGCCCTCACACACTCTTCATGGAGACAAAAGTGCAACCTTGCTGCAATGTTTGTAACTTGCGCCTGATTGTGACTCAGAAATAAATTATAAAAGGCCAGATACCTTTTATAAATAAGAGGTAATTTAAGCAATAGTTTAGGAGAGGACCCCAACTTTTTAGGTTAAGTTTCTGAGTTTTTAAAGGAAACTGACCTGAACGGACAACTTGAGTTTCCTTTCTTTATTTTTAAATAATTTTGTATTTAACTATTTATGTGTTTTTTTATACATTAATGTATTTATCAAAATTGGTTTGAGGTTTTAAATGTTATAAAAAGTGGTGCAAAAAAGAACCACTATTACTACGGGTTGGTTTCTTTGGGTAAGACCATTGCCTTCAGCTGCGAGATCTCAATGAAAATGTTGGTTAGTACGGAAGAGAGGGGTGATCCCATGTCTGCACTTTCATCATGTTCAATGTGCTTATCATTCCAAAGGAAGTATGAGTTCCAGAGGCAGAATTTGCGAGGTCCAGGTTAATCCTTAGCTAATCCCTGTGAGGTGAGGTTTTTGATGAGTAGCGTGGAGTCATCAATGGGCGTATTTGTGAACAAGGAGATGACATCAAAGGTCACCAGCATGTTGACTTCTTGGACTTCAGCATTCCGAATAATCTGAATGAAATCCATGGAAGTTTTAGCAAAAAAGTCAGTTTTTCTGGCGAAGAGTTGAAGAGCATGTGCAACATATTGCGCTAGCTTGTGGGTTGGTGCATCGATGTTGCTGACGATGGGTTGTCAGCAACATCGATGCGTCATCACCTTAAGTGCCATCAAAGCACGCGGAAATTTGGAAACTAAGAAGAAAAAGAACCACAATGAAACTACAAGATATTAACTTGCATTGCTGGAAAGATAGCCCAGGCGTGTACACTAATAGGCAATGGTTCGCATTCTGAAATATAGTTTCATATTTTATGTATTTCATACACTCCTTGCCATGTATCGTTAATTTATTCATTCATTTTTATTATATTACCAACACGAAGCCCGGATACATCATGGAACGACTTTCATGCTTGCAAGAAAGAAAAACATCTTCAATTGCCATTATATATTTGTGGAGAAAGGAAAGTCAAACGTTTGTATGTCTCCGCACATGTCCAATAATTTGATTTTCCTTTTCAGTATTTGATCTTTATACCTGATAAACGAAAATATAGTATCCATAGAGCATGCTTTATTTCTCTTTAAAATTAGATGTTATTCTCAATCTAATTCGAAACATTTCATTCTTCACTTGTTTGTTACCGTTGCCACGGCAACAGTGTCACTAAATGAACGAATCAAAACAAACATTATTGCGTTCTTCAGAAACAGCATTCTTTACACACTCACAGACCATAGGCTTTCCTTTCCAACTGAATGTCATGGAGCAAATTCTTAACGGTATGGCTTCTCATTTGCATAAACAAGGATATGCTTTTTCAGGTTGCTAATCTTAGTGAATGTATTTTGGAAAGAATGGACGGGTGAGATCTTTTGTGAGATATATGCCTTTTAAATTTGGAGAACACCTAATTACATACACAACAATAATACTTGCTGCTGAGATAGTCATGTTTTAATTGCTTTGGGCTCTGCTGGAATTGACTGCAGTATCATTCTCTGTAGAAAATGTATTTGTAAATGTTCCTTTCTGAAGTAGTTAAGAACTATGTTTTTGGTAGAATTGAACGGGAGTCAAGTGTCAAACGACAGCTATAAACATCGTCAATAATGTTTAGAAAATAGTATTATTTCACATGCGCAATGAGCAAACGATACATTGAGTCAAAATCATTCAAAATGGATTGTTAAAATACAACGGTTATAAATAGGAAGATTCGATATTTAAGTAGTTAACGCAAAATTAGATTTTTATTGTGTACTGTAGTGAGGGACCATTTTATTTAATATGCTGAATCAATTCGCAAATACACCTATTAACGCCACAAATCCCTTGCTGTTGTGAAATACTGCTTTTTAATTATGGGGATTGTGACCTGAATTCATTTCTTCTTCTACATTCTGTTCGATTGGCATTGCTTCTATTCTTGAAAATGCCATTATTTAAGGATACAAGTGTGACCTTTATATTTCAAATGCATTTAATGTACTCACTTTCACAGCAAACCGATAATGGTTGATTATATGCAGTTTAATTGAGTACACTATGCATTTAGACGGGCTTTATTTTTATGCAAATTCAGAATCAATGGAAACAAAATTTAATTAAATGTTGGAGCAATGTAAGACAATAAGAAGTCTCCTTGAATTTGAGTGTTTGTGTACAATAATTAAAAAATGTTTAACATCACCAATATAATGGCTTGCTCATTTAAACTGTTAAATTCTCATTAAGTATGATGAACGATCATGCATCTATTGTCCTTTGATTATGGAGAATTTAGTAAACCAAAATGTGCAAACATAATAAAATGACACCCATCATTATTTCTGTCAAATTTCCTTGAAGAATTAGCAGTTTTCATGTAGCGTTCTTGGATTTATTTTGATGAATTCACCAAACTCAAAGGATTTCATTTCCACCTGACTCATCTCTCAATAAACAATCAGTGTTACAAAAACAGTGTAAAAAAACAGATAGTTTTACATTTGAATGTCCACAATATGAAATGCGCTGTAAGTTGATGAAATTCCACAGAAAATAGTATTATTTAGATTTGCTCTACCCCACATGGTGTACAATCATGTCTCCACAGCTAATTAAAAATGGTCTGCAGAAATCACGTTGCGGAGTATTAGCAAGGGAGCAAAAATCTCTCTTGTGTAGTAGCAAGATTCGTATGATATGTTTTGGGAAATGACCCCATAACTCATCACTGTAATTCAAATGACATGGAAAGAAGACATGGTCAAGTGTTAAACGATACTCATTTGAAATGGGAAAGTTGAGCTTTAATCAGTTCATTACAGATATGACTGATGTGAGTCTCCCTGTTAAGTTTCCTATCTATATTAATTCCTAGTATTTTAGAATTTTCAACATCAGTACATTTTTATATACTATAACTGCATACAATATGCTGAGTTTTGTTAGTATTTAAACCTAAATGATTAAAATGAAACCTGCCTGCTTAGCCTGTCTTTGAGTGGCTCTGAGTCGTACCTTTGCATCTTCTAGATTTTGACATTTTTGCACACAAAAAGCGTAATAAGGATATAAAACATATGTAGGTTTAATTTTACAGGGCAAATCAGTAATCATGATGATACCAAAAATAGCTCAAAGACTAGAAATTCTTCATGAAAATATGGGCATTGAAATTATTATTAGAAACAAAATGAGGCAATGTCTTTATGGACAAATTAACCTTAGAACTACTAAAAATTTAAGAGAAATTAGGTAAATCAGATTGTTGTGCTAAGATACAATTTTCAAGGAAATAATGAAATAAACTCCTAGTAATAATAATCTAGAAGGAACTTGAATCCTTAAATGAAACATCCCTATCCTGTTCCTTCCCTTTTCTTGCTTGCCTCACATTCTCCCCTCTATTACCAACTTGAACAGTCCCCTGTCGGTCAATATGCCCTTCATCCATTTTTACTGCCTCAATAGCATTTCTCCCAACCAACCCCTCTCTTCACCTACCATACCAAGTACTTTCTCATTGGTTTTCTTCTCGGTCCATTTCACATTCTCCATTTTCTCCACACCCACATGTCAAAAGCCTCCAGTCCAAGACTATCCTCCTGCTCCAATGACCACATCTCCACACCTTATATAACTATGCACCATATCAAAAGTTTCACGAGTCTTTTTTTAATATCCTTACTCAACGTCCCTGTCATCAACTCTCTCCTCCTTATGAAAGCCTCTGCGCCTAGCGTAATTCTTCTCCATACGTCCCTACTACTTTGACCGTGTTGGCCAAAAATGATTCAGAGATACGCCAACTGTTCTACCTGCATAAGTTTTTGCCCTCCCATTTTAATGTTTAGCTTAGCTTTATTCTTTCTAGAAAATTGCATAAACTTGGTTTTATTAATTTTGTTTCTCATCCCATATCTGTCCGACTGAATCTCCAATTCACTCAGCAATCCTTACAACCCCTTGTCTGACTGACAAACTAAAGCTTAATTAATTTATTTTTTCATACTCCGAGTGTATCCGATACCCATGGTGGGCCCTTCTCGGGCTAATTGATGGTTCCTGATAAAGTGATCCTCAGTTTAATTGTGTGCAGAGAATCTCGATGAGGTAATAGCACGTGTCTTAAAATAATAATTCGTTAGCTCAGCACAGATTAGCATATCCCACCTGTCCGAGATAATACGGAACTTCCAATTTAAGACGTACACGGGGACATGATAATCAATGAGAAACTGTCACGTACACTGAATAAATCACTAGTCCATCCGTGCAACCCCTCACCTGACACCAATATGTCGCGAGGGGGGTTTCTATGGTGCGACACAAAGGGTATCGGGGAAGGTCAGAGTAACTACACCGAGTATTACCAAAGCAGCCGTATATTACCCAATATCAGTCATAATGCACCATTTACATAAGTATAAGCAAATTATGGATGGCTAGACCCTCGGTAAACCAACGCGGGTGCGGACAGAATTAAAATGGCAGAAAATTCCCAGGGACAGGATAAATGCTGGGTGGACGCGGTCACGAAACACATAACCTAGGCAGAGCCCTCGTCCGTCGGAAAGGAAGGGAGTATTGCAGGGTGGACGAGGTTAAACGAACGTAACCTAGGCAGAGCCCTCGTCCGAAGTTTAGTCAGGAATAGGACACACTGTCGCGACAAGCGCAACATAGCTGAATCATCGTGCCCTACCGGTCACCGCCAGATAACCAACTGACTGCTTTTTGCCCGGCGACCAGGGCTTTTATACCCAATTTAGGAGTCAGGGGAGGAATACTTTTGAAACATTGTCTTTGGTCACGTGGGACATTCGCAGGAGCCAGGGAAGGAGTACCATGTCGCATACTTGCGACAATAGATATAAAGTTTTGCAAAGTTACCATCTAGAATTTCGTTCAAATAAAATAAGCTCTGTTGTTTAAAATATTAAATCTTCCTATTTACGCCACACATGGAAAAAATGGACTGGTGAGATCTTTTATGAAACATATACCTTTTAATTTCTGGAGAACATCAAATTACATTCACGACGAGATTACCAGCTGCTGAGATAGTTGTCTTTTAATTTGTTCTGATCATAAACTCTGCTTGAATTGACTGGAGTATCCATCTAAGTGTAGAAAATATATATGTTAATGCTCCTTTTTGAAGTAATTATGGTCTATGTTTTGGATGGAATTGAACAGGAATCAAGTGCCAACCTACAGCTGTAAACAGTGTCAATATAAATTGAAAATAATACTTAATTTTGTATTCCATGATCAACCAATACATTGAGACCAAATTATTCAAAGTGAATTTTTAAAATACAATTTATTGAAAGATTCAATATTGAAAAATTAAACATAAAATAAACTGTATTTAATACACGCTCGGTAGAAGATAGGGCTTCTTAAGTTATTTCCACAGCCATTTTGCAAATACTCAATTGGGTGCCACAAATCCCATCTTATGAAGCACTCCTTTTTAATTACAGTGTTTGTAAAATGAATTCATTTCTTCATCTTCATTGTATTTGATTGGCATCTATTGGCTTAGAAATGCCATTTATTTTAGAATATAAGCATGACATATAAAAGTCAATTGTTTTAAATGCACGCGATTTGAAAGCCAATTAATAATGACTGATTCCATACAGGTTCATTGAGTATATTTTATTTATTTTTATAGGCTTTATTTTCATAAAAAATTCAGAATAAATCAAAACAGATTTCTATGAAATATTGGAACAGTTTAAGACGATGAGAAGTCTCCTTGAATTATAAAGTTTGTTTTCAAAAATTATAAAATATCAAACGAATTTAATGGCAGACTCATTTAAACAGTTATTAATTCATTTATGCATTCATTGTCATTTAATTTTGGACAATTTATAAACTCAAATTAAAACAAACATATTAAATATTAATCTTCATTACCTCAGAATAAAACAACCAGAAACGGACATATTTTCCCAGATTTATGAAGAAGGTTTGATTGCCCAATTGCTTGATGCGTGAGTGTTGTGGTGTCCGATGGATTCCCAGCAACATCACTAATCACCACTTCCAAGATTTCCTTGGACTGCTTCTCATCCTGTTCATTTAGAGATTGATGAAACTGCTGGAATTCTTCAATGCTTTCGGGCAATAATTGATGATTACTCAATTGAACTAATAACTGTGGAAATCAAGTTATATCCTGACCACTGTACTGATTCTTTTGTTTAAAAAAAAATCAAGTTTTATAGATTGGTAGTGTTAATACTATTAATGAAATTAGAAATTAGTACTAATGAAATTAGTATGTTGTTTTGCATTGATCATTCTTCATAAAACTATGAGCAAACCAACCAAACCAACCAAAGAATGATATTTGTCAAAGAGGCAGAACATTCTCACTCCATTCTCTTCCATGGTTATGCCATAGCATACATATGTGCTCGTCAAACACTATCTGCATTTTGCAGACAATGGTACCTTTATGAGGGATAGACATCCTTGTGTCAAGCTAAAGGAAATTAGCCCTCTGCTTGTATTTCTCAACAAAAAGTTCTCAAGTTTGTTGACACCTGAGAAGAAGATTTCTACTGATAAAAATGTTATTCTTTACAAGGATGAGCTCTCACTGATGCAGTATGTTTCCCTGAAAGGAGCCAGATTTGGGGAGGAAACGTTTAGATTTGCTAAGCCTATGTCTGGATATATATGGTCATTTAATATTATTTCTATAGGAAAAAGGTGGGTCATGATAGTCCAGGAGGGTAGAGCATTGGACTATTGACCGGAGGGTCCTGAGTTCAAACCCCAGGCAAGGCACTCAGGGCACCTTATGCTCCACTCAAGCTATGTGATTTTTTCTGGTACCAATCTTCCTGGTAAACCTTATCTGCCACAGTGAAAGTAACTGGCTCCCCTTAATACCCTGAAGTGTGAATTTCACAGACTGTATAGAGCTAAGTACTGGGTGAACTCTACCATCACCCATAAACCGACCTTCCAGCATTGATTACTGTGTTTATGGTACACAGGAAATGGTCAGTATTGAACGTGGAATATACCAATCTTCCTAATACATCCTTAGATTGTGCTAGCAGTAATGAAACCTCTGCTAGGTCAAAGATTATTGCTTGACTGCGGACAACTATTACACCTCCTCAGAGCTGGCTGATTTATTGGCTATGAAAGGAACCGATAGACATGGGACATTGAGAATTAAAAGGAAGGAAGTACTAGATGACGTATAGACTAAAGAAGTTGAAAAAGGAGGAATTGACTGCCCTCCAGCAAGGCAAAGTGATTGCTATGAATTGGGAAGATAAGATGGCCGTCAAGTCTCTGTACCTTTACAGTACATAATACGGAATTTGTGGAATATAAATGAAAAGGATATGGTGCTATAAAAGCCAAAAGCACAGTTTGAAGAGAAGTTCACAGTGATCAATGCAACCTCTGTAATTGGCTGTGTGTGGACCACCACAGTTTACGCATTTGGCTGGGGAGGTTTTGTGTTTCTGGCATTCTCTATAATGGTGAATGCCAGCACATTCGGTGCATTGAGGTGGGAGGCCGCACGTCTTGTAGGTGTGCCCATTGCATTGGCAACTTAGGCACTGTGGAGGTTCAGGTGGAGGTCTGTATGGTTCCACCGAAGTCTTAAGGTGGAGAACCAAATTTAGCTCTAGAAATTCTTTAGAGCAGGAGGAGACCTGGAGTCGGACTTGGTAGGGTAGGAGAGGGATGGGGACGATTCGTGGGAGCTCGGCATTAGGGTTGGCGCCCTTTCTGCTGTCTGAAAACAGTTTGGTCGCGTGGAACGCAGTTGAGATGTATTCTCCGCAGAGAAGCCAATGTCCACCAGAGCTTCTTCAATGTCTTCTTTTGGGATATTTGCGGGTATTCCCCCAAGGACAAAATGATGCTTTTTGTTTGATTGAAGTTGGTACGTACCTGTATAGTATGCGTTGTTAATTAAGGTGAGTTTTTTAGTGACAGCTCTGAAGTCGGAGATGGTTTGGCATTGAACTCGAATCTCATTGCGAATGAGATTTGCCACAGGAGGAATTGTGCAGGCTTGCCGGATTTCATTGTATTAATTTGCCAGTAGGTTATGTCGCAGAGAAAAATGGGAGGGATACGGGGCTTAGGAGGTGGAGTGGGCTGAGCTTCAGTGTCTGCATCTTCACATGGGGTTTCCTCATTTCGGTCATCCTAGGGGGAGGGGGAGAGGCAGGTGAAGCGGTTACATGTGGAAATTCGAGAGAATTGCTGGGCAGATTGGTTTCTGGGCTTTCGTTTGGTGGGGACCGTTTGGTAGGGCTAATCGGCAGGAGAAGAGCGCTTGATTGTAGGACTTTGGGTTTGGTATATAGGTGGTTGGTTAGGCTCTTGAGTGGATTGAGGAGGAGTTTTACTCCCAGCGCACCTTGGCAAGTGGGCTGACGAACTGGGGGGTCCTGCTCCAGGAGCGTCTCGCCTTATATAGCATCGCGCATTTGGGGGGATGACATTACATTGGCAAAAGTAATGAATGAAAATCATACAAAAATAATAACTAAAATAAACATTCATCTTCACATTGTTCACTTGTGAAATTCGTAACACTACATTAATGCAGTAACGTCGGCATTTTCTTAGCCTGAGGGTTCGTAAAAAAAAGTCATAGATTTACAGCAAACATTAAAATATAAGTACATATGACTAAGGTTAAAATGAAGGAGCACTCCATCTTTGTTTTCCTCTTTCCTCAAAGCTTGCACTAATATTCACGTGAGCACTATACATACCGTCTGGAATAATAGAGCGAGGAGCATGCAGAGTCCGCTTGTCCAGCCGGTCTTCTCCTCCAGGAACCACGTTAACTCCTCAATGCAGCCGTAGAAGAAGGTCATAAAGTTGAAGGACTAGCATACTAGTGACACAGTTATTGGCATTTCTGAATTTTGGTTTCCGGGCGGCGTTTGCGGCTCTTTGCCTGCGATTGTGCTTGCGGTGGGTGTGGTGGAGAGGTTTCCTGGCTCTCGGGGAATTTCCTGGGTGCTAAGGGAGTGCGGCAAGGGACCTTGGGATAGAAAGGGAGTAACTGTTGCAGGTAACTTGTCGCATCACCGAATTGGGTGGGCGCATTAGGGGCCAATCGATGTCCTTCCAGGTGTCGAGGCCGCCAGGTGGTTGTGGTCGCGGCAGCAACATTGCGTCCATCGTCTTCCGTGCATCGGGCATCTTCTTCCCATGTGGAGGCGGTCATGGTCATCAAAGGTTGGGTCAGGGATGGCACCAAGTGCAGATCCTTTCCAGGGATGGGCGCATACTCGGGGGTGAATTGGATACTCCATTCTGCATCGGCGTCCAAACTGCATCTCCGCCTCTGAGAGTCCTCGCACTTGCAAGTCGGACACATCACTTCCAAAAATGGCAACTAATTTCCTCCTCTGGGGTACCATTGCTCCAGGCAGGCTCAATCCGTCTGCTGGTTAAGAATGGATTTTAGGATTAGAGGAAAGTTCTCTACGAGGTAACGGTCGGAGATTATAGGGGAAAGAGGGATTGGAAGGAGGACTTGGAGTTGCAATATAATCTTCAAGGCCTTCGAAGTTGGATGTTGATAAGGAGACACGAGCGGGTTCTTTTGGAGAGGGGTATGCTGGAGGTTGCTCGGCGTCTTGTGTTGCCATGCCGTCACCTAAAAACAGGGGTAAGGGATTATCTGGCGGTGAGGGTAAAAGGTTACGCATATGAGCTAGGAGACGTCTTCCGTGTTTAAGGTCCTCTATGTCTGCGGTAACCGGGCTTCTAAATTTAACTGTTTTGGAGGGTTCTCTCCAACGGGAAACTAACTTCCGTGCTTGACCACTTGGTGCTTGCTGTTTCGATAAGTGAGCAATGCGAAGCCCAGTTGTTCGTCCCAATCAGAGTGGTCTTGGGCTGCATAATGGGGAGTCACGGAAGCAAAGGAATGGTGTGCATGCCCTAGACGACCATTTGAGGCGGGGTTATATGGAGAGAAGTGAAGATAGATTTTATTTTCAGTTCCCTGCAAACGTTTTTCATTATTTGCGAAATGAAGTTTGCACCTCTGTCTGCCAGTAAATATTTAAGCACACCGTGACGGCAAATTATGTGCTCAACAAAAAATCCTGCTACTGTTTTGGCCGATTGATCTGGAATCGTAAAGGCTTCATGATATCTTGTGAAATAACCTTGGCGAGTTAAATGATATTGGTTAACTCGGAGGGATAGGGGTAGTGGTCCAACAATATCCAAAGCTAATTTCTCAATTGGGTAGGCGGCTTCAACCAGTGGCTGTAATGGAATATTATTCACGCGTAATTTGCTCTTTTGGCATTCGATGCAATGCTGAACGTACTGGAGGGTGTCCGAATAACAGCCTTTCCAGTGGAAGTGTCGCTGGACGATTTCCACCATTTTCTCGATTCCGCGATGATTCCTGATAGGGGATTATCGTGGCAACGAGTCAAAATGAATTTCCGCATATTTTTGGGTGCACATATTGTAAAATTTGGTTCAATCTCCAAAGGGTCAACTTTCTATAGCACATTTTCCTCATCGTAAAAGTAGCCGGACTAATGGGAACTCCTTGAACCCGTCCCATCGCCTTTCTCCACGAAGTCATTCAGTTTATGAAACAGTGTTGCACCGTGTCGGCCTCTTCGCAGGGTCCTAATGGGGGATTCTCGCACGAAATGAAATCTACTTCGTCACCGTTACTGCATACAGATTCTAAAGACATCATGTGGTCAGGTTCAAATTTAATGGTCTTGTTCCCAAAATAAATCTAGCTACGATACTTTTTCATAAAATCCAAGCCAAATATGCCTTCATTGAGTGGGTCCCCTAGATTTATTACTAAAGCATCATGAGGGTAAACACGATTGTCTATACAGAAAGGTACGCGACTCTGACCGTTTGTCATCAATGCATGACCTGAGGCGCTTCTCACTCACGCGCGGTCGTACGGGGCTATTCCTAATGTATCTAAAAGGAACACTCTTTCGTGAAGTATCGTGACCGCCGCGCCTGTGTCTAGAAGGAAGTGACGTAATTTTCCTATAATTTGCACGCTAATCGTCATTCCTTTCACTGGAATGATGGATAGGATGAGTTCTTCCCCAACCTGCCGGTCGGGGTCATCCCGTTTCCCGAGGCCATTCGGTTTGAGTACTCTGGACAATTAATTGGAAGGTGGCCAACTTCCTTACATATTCCGATGCATAGCGGGGGACAGTCTCGGGAAATATGTCTCCTTGCTCCGCAGTTAAAACAAGCTCGAGTTTTAGAGCGACAATCGCGAGCTATGTGGCCCGCGCACCCACAGGAAAAGCATTTTGCAGCGTATCCGGTATTTGAGGTGTTAGCTGTAGCATTCGGCCGCATAGGAGCTTCGTACGAGGCGGGTATACTACCGGCAGAGTTATTTTGGGGCAAAAAGCGAGCGCTTCTTGAGTTCTGCACTGTATTAACTTTTGCTGAAGCCAGTAGTTGAACGCAATTTGAAAACATCCGTTCTAGGGAGAGGAGGGAAACGCGAGCTAAGAACTTCTTACGTGGGTTTCTGGAAAAACTTTTCAGACACTCTAGAATGTGAGGATTGGCCAAAGCATATTCTGCCGCCGGCCCATGCAGGTGTAAACGGGTTACGCAAAGAGTATAAGTTTTATTCCAAGAGCTAAGGTGCCTCGTGATTTTTAAGCATTCTAAAAATTTTTCGACCGTCACATCATCGTCACCGCTAAAATTCAGAATGAAATAGACATGGTTCCCCAATGTGTGCTTGTGAATGGATTATTCCCTGTAGGAGAGGCTGCGGTGGCAGGCTCAATTGAGTGCATAAAAGGATCGAAATCATCTAGGTTAGTGGAACCCCTTAGTGAAGTCGACTCAAAATGGGGAGAGAAATGGTTTAGCGGGGAATAACTAGGCATAGCCATGACGGTAAACAGTAGCACGCGACACAGAAATATGAAAATGAATGCAGGTTACACTAGATTAGCCAGAGCAATAAGTTCAACTAACATACACAAAATGGAAAAAACAAAATTATCAGTGGATAAGATTCCAGTATTTTGATGAGGAATTGAAAAATTATCTTGGAATGTTAATGAACCACTTGGGGGATTATGTTTTAGGTTACGGGTTCGAGACTCAAAATTTCTGTGCGACCCTACACCTGACACCAGAATAATGTCGCGTGGTTGGCGACACAACAGCCACTCTCAACAAATACCTTGACAATCTACATCTTGCACTCCTCAAATACAGTTAACCAGAAACGCTAACAAAATAAAATGCACCACTCCACCCGACCACACACACCACACAATAACAAGCTCACATCTGACGCAGGACTCAACCTTTGCGCCACCTATTTCCCCGGATCACACAGACTGAAAACCTTTCTTGAAGAACTATCTCTTATTTGACATGACAATGACGCGAACTCATCCTTACTACCCCAATGCCCATGTCATGCAAACAGACGACCCGCCAATCTCAAAAACCTTCTTAGATCCACCAACCCTTCGGCACCCCCCCCCCGTGACAAATTCCCTGATATTTCCCCTACTTGCAACCATCCCCGATGTTAAACCTGTCTTCTTATTAGGTCTACTCCCCACTCCCTACATTCTCTCATTGCCCCCTCACCACGATCCCACACTAATTGCCTATCAAAAAACATAATTTATCTTTTTTCATGCAAACATTGCACTTCCTTTGACAGAGGCAAATGCATTACCCCCTTATCTATTCGAATGAATAATCACCGTTACTCCTGCAATTCTGCCTCACTCTCTTCTCTTCCTATCCCTTCACACGCCAATTCCCACAACCTTTCATTCGACCAGCCTTTTGCCCATTACTGTGCCGCTCGTGTGAAATTTTCCGTACAATCGTTATATTAATAAAAATAAATATCTCACCGTCCGTCCTACCTTAACGTCTGCCACATAGACAAATATTAAACAATTGAACACGGGTGAAAATGTCATCATTCTTATAGGGGCATGCATACCAACATAATAAAAACAAAATCTTGACTATCGGACTGTCCAAATCCGCGAAAAAAAAACATTTCCCGTTATTTTCTGAACACACAGCTCAGTAGACAGTTATATCTAAATGTGTCACATTAACTAACATTCAACAGGAAGAAATGTTAGAGTTCCTGAAATTTGACATGATACATGTCCTATTAATTAATGTTTAAATAAATTTTCATCGTATTCTTAATGAAATGAAACCAAAACTGTTTCATTCGTTCCTACATAATATTAATAACTACTTACAGTTGTATGAAGTCCTAAAATCGCAACCATATACTAACCTGGCGGCATTTTGAATGATGGGTACGGTAATCACTAAGTCACGCTATCACATTATGCATGGGAATAGTGGTCACTTTATATGATGATTCAATCACTTCCAGCTCCTCGGTCCAATCCCTTTTTTATTCATAATATCTGGGATTTTACACATCCTCTCAATGCCCAGTTTCCTATTTTATTTAAATTCTGAATTAATCGTCTGTGTAAAGAATTATATAAAAAAATAAATATTGAAGGCACGAGGTTTGGCTGAAAACCAAAATCCACACACGTGCTTGTAGACTATGCAAACAAAATTACCTCTAGAAGCACTCCTGGTCAGTAGACATGTGGAAGCTGCATTACCTCTCAACAGGCATGCTAAGGTTTGAGGTCGTTAAACTATTCATACAGTGTATTTCGAGAAGCGGATGAAGTATGGAGACATGTTCTAGTGTAAAAAAACAAAATGACCTCCATAAGCAATCCTGGTCTCTAGGCTCTTGGAAGTAACATTCCGAGGCATGCGAAGGTATGAGAGCGTTGCGTTCATTTGGTGTATGTAGGGTTCCACGTGGTTAGGTAGGAATAATGCTGGTGATATTGGATAATAAGGTTTATTGCGGCGACTTAGTACGAGTACATTATGGAAGGTCCTCGATGAAGCGACTGACGGACTCGATCTGGACACTACGGTGGATGCGCGCACACTACTTGTGCGGAGTCATTGCCGCCAGGCCATTCTGGTCATTGCCGCTCGGCCCTCTAGGGCAATTGCAGACAATTGAGAATCGAGGCGCGAGCGCATCGTCGGACAAGTGAGAGTCGAGGCGCGAGCGCGTCGTCTGTCGCTACAGCACCCCCTCACCAGTGACAGTGGTTATCCTGGAACGAAAGAGAAGGAAACGAAAAGGGGGAAAACAAAGCAATGGGAAACTGGGTCCGGAGCGGTGGGGACAGCTCTACGTTGAAAAGTCTCTCAGATGCGCTGGGAAACGGACTCTCCTTCCGGAACGGGTTGCTCGCCCCTCAGCTGGGCGAATGGGAGCCTGGGGTGCCGGCGCTGCATGGGGTGCCGGTGCTGTCTGAGGGGCTGCCTGGTTCGCCAAAGGAGCTCTCCATGCCACTACGGGTGTAGCCGTTGTCGGTGATAACAGGGTAGGGGATGGTGATCCCTCTGCTCCGTGTGGAATCTCACAGGCGATGATGAAGGCCGGTTTCAGGCGATCTATGGATACTCGCCTTTCTCGGCCTCGGATGCGAAGCAAATAAAACTTGCTCTCCCTTTGAAGTACCTCAAAGGGTCCTTCGTATGGCGGCTGCAAGGCGCCGCGGGCTCTGTCAACCCTCACGAAAACATGTGATGAGGACTTCAATGACTTAAAAACGAAAGTTGGCCGAACGCCATGTCGTGTAACGGCTTGAGGGCTTAATCTTGCCATATGTTTCTTCAGCTGCACCACGTAACTAGTTTGGTCACCCATACTGAAGTCCTGCGGTGGGGAAAGGAATTCACCCGGGAGTCGCAGCGGTTCTCCGTACACCAGCTCAGCTGCGGTACTCTTTAGGTCCTCCTTCCAAGCTGAACGGAGACCCAGAAGTATGGCAGGCAGTACGTCC
Source organism: Hetaerina americana (assembly GCF_022747635.1). NCBI lineage: Eukaryota > Metazoa > Arthropoda > Insecta > Odonata > Calopterygidae > Hetaerina > Hetaerina americana. The sequence goes on along the minus strand of NW_027286960.1, from coordinate 76,769 downwards.
ACCCAATCCTCTGTCTCGTGACACCGAATTGCGGCCTTCATTTGGCGGTGGAGGCGCTCAACTAGACCGTTGGAGGCTGGGTGATAGGCCGTCGTTCTTAGGTGAGTGGCACCAGAGAGGTCTGCCAACTTTCTAAAAAGCTGACACTCGAATTGGCGGCCCTGGTCTGTAGTGATGCGCTCGGGGGTACCAAATCGCGAGATCCACTCGCGGAAAAAGACTCGCGCCACCGCCTCGGCTGTTGTATCCTCGATCGGGATGGCCTCAGGCCATCTCGTGGAACGATCGATCAACGTCACACAGTACCGGAAACCTCTGGAAAAGGGTAGGGGACCTACCAGGTCTAAATATACGTGATCGAACCTACGGGTGGGAGTGGGGAAAACACCAATGGGAGCAGAAACATGTCTTGAAACTTTTGACCGTTGGCACGATAAACATGTTCGTGCCCACTCTCTACAGTCTTTTTTGACTGATGGCCAAACAAAACGCTCCGACACGAGCCGCGCAGATGCCTTGCAGCCAGGGTGGGATAGGCTGTGGAGCGAATGGAAAACTTTCCGCCGTAATGCAGTTGGGACAAAAGGTCGAGCCGTTGGGGTGGAAAAATCACAGTACAGGGAAACGTCACTGTCGGGGAGGCTGACCTTTCGGAGCGCGAGGGAGGATGAATCCGTGCGGATGAGTGCGGCAAGTTCTTCGTCCTCTTCCTGTGCCTGCGCGAGGACATCGTGGGGCACCGCCGGGGAAACTCCTTCAACACGCGAGAATGTGTCCGCGACCACGTTCTCCTTTCCTGCGACATACTGTATGTCCACCGTGTACTGGCTAATATAATTTAAATAGCGGAACTGTCTTGGGGAGCACTTATCAAGTTTCTGGCGAAAGGCAAAAACGAGGGGTTTATGGTCTGTGAATATCGTAAATTGTCTTCCCTCGACCATGTGGCGAAAATGCCGCACCGCGTCATACACGGCCAACAGCTCGCGATCATAAGGGCTGTAGTTCCTTTGTGGGCCGTTCAACTTGCGCGAGAAAAATCCTAGAGGCTGCCATCCTTCTGCCGTCTTTTGTTGGAGAGCCGCGCCAATGGCGAAGTCCGAAGCGTCGGAAAACACTGCCAGAGGTAGGTTGACATTTGGATGAGCGAGGAGTGCAGCCTGTGCAATACTCTCTTTGCACGCCTCGAACGCTTCCTTGGAAGTAGCACACCACGGTACGCGGTCTTTGCCCTTAACATTTCCCTTCAAAAGATCACTCAATGGCGCCTGGAGTGTGGCGGCGCCGGGCAGGAAACGACGGTAAAAATTTATAAGGCCCAAAAAATGTCTGAGGCCTTTCACCGTTTGCGGTAAAGGGAAACTCTTAACGGCCTCTACTTTTTCTGGGAGCGGCCTAGTGCCTTTCCCAGACACAGAATATCCTAAAAAAATTACTTCCGGCTGGAAAAACAAGCACTTCGAGGGGTTTAAAATCACACCAAATTTTTTCAAACGTTCGAACAACTGGGTGAGATGGGTCGTGTGCTCCTCCTCGGAAGTGGACGCCACCAGGATGTCGTCGATGTAGGCGAAACAAAAATCCAGTCCCCGTAGGACCTCGTCCAAGAAGCGTTGAAATGTCTGGGCCGCGTTTCGCAATCCGAACGTCATACATGTAAATTCGTACAGGCCAAACGGTGTCGTTATGGCTGTCTTCCCAATGTCCTCCGGGTTGATGGGAATTTGATTATATGCCCGCACTAGGTCCACTTTGGAGAACACTGTCTTACCGAGGAGGTTGTGGGCAAAATCCTCGATGTGCGGCACCGGGTACTGATCCGGGACGGTCCTCGCATTAAGCGCCCGATAATCGCCACAGGGGCGCCACTCGTCTCCCTTCTTTGGTACGAGGTGCAGGGGAGAAGACCAACAACTCTCGGACGGGCGCGCAGTCCCAGCACGTAGCATGGCACCGAATTCGTTTTTAGCTATACGAAGTTTATCGGGGGCCAATCTCCTGGGTCTGCTGGAAACCGGTGGGCCTGGGGTGGTGCGAATGTGATGGACCGTTGAGTGGAGGGGGGCCTCGGGTGAGCCGGCGGGCCGCGTGATTTCCGGGAAATCCGCGAGGATGTGATGACACCTCATGTCACTTTTTAGCGCTTTTATGTGTGGGAAAGGTTCGCGCACAGCGATTCCGCTCACTTTCAAGGTCGTGATGCCATCTATGAGGCGCTGATTTTTCATGTCGACCAGTAAGCCGTAAAATCTAAGGAAATCAACGCCAATGATGGGGTTTGTCACATCAGCTACCACAAAACGCCATCGAAAATCCCGCCTGAAGCCGAAATTGAGGAGCAACTCCTTGCATCCGTACGTTGCGATGACGCTGTCATTTGCTGCATACAGTTGGTATGATGACTTCTCGCGGTGGCCGTGAACTAAGGCCCGAGAGTATACGCACAGATCGGAACCGGTATCCACGAGAAACCGTCTCTTGCTGGTGGAGTCGATTATGAACAGGCGGCCTACAGGAGGGCGGTGATCGGCTGCCGCGTCTACCGACTGCCCTGCTGGTTTTCCGGGGTGAAGGTGCAGGGGGAAGTGCACCGGCGGGCTGCGTCCCCCCACCTGGTATGGTACCAGCATACTCCATCCTGTCGCACAGCGTTCCGGGAGTGAGAGCGATGGCGGGAACTGGTTCGTGTGTGGCCGCGGGACCGCGAGCGTGCACGAATCGGGGAGGGATTGCTGACCTGTGCAACCACCGTCGCGGACATCTGGCTCATCTGGGCCGCTAATGCCGCCACCTGGCGGGTCAACTCTTCAACCCTCTGCAGCATGGCGTCGCTGGTAGACGCGCTGGATACCTGAGGCTTGGGCGCTACCTCGTGGACGCGATCCGCCAAAATGGCGAATCCGTCCAAATCGCCGCCATCTTGGACGGTCACAATGGCACGCGTGGTGGCCGGCAGGCGATTCAGCCACAGCGTACGTAAAAAAGTATCCGGAACGGTAGGTCCGGCGAGGGTACGGAGGTGCCGTAAAAACTGCGACGGCTTGCGGTCGCCTATTTCCTCGTGTTCGAGGAGCCGGCGGATGCGTTGCTCCTCGGACGCCGTCAGCCTCCGAATCAGTTCCTCTTTGAGACGGGAGTATTTTCCGTCCGATGGAGGAGAAATAATGATGTCGCTCACCTCGGCCGCGTGCTTCTGCGACAGTTGGGACATCACAAAATAATACTTAGTGGAGTCCTCTGTAATGCCGTTTAGGCGGAATAACCCCTCCACCTGTGCGAACCAAACTGCCGGATCTTCGGGCCAAAACGGGGGAATTCGGATGCTTGTTCTCGCGAACTGTGCGTTGGTTTCCTCGCTGGACATTTTCACCCGCGTTAAGCTATCAACGAGTCAGACAAAAAAAAAGTATTTACTACGGCACTAATGCTTCCGGTCACCTGACCACGTGGTCCCTAAAACACCGGAAAAGATCACGTCGGGGTCACCAAAATGTAGGGTTCCACGTGGTTAGGTAGGAATAATGCTGGTGATATTGGATAGTAAGGTTTATTGCGGCGACTTAGTACGAGTACATTATGGAAGGTCCTCGATGAAGCGACTGACGGACTCGATCTGGACACTACGGTGGATGCGCGCACACTACTTGTGCGGAGTCATTGCCGCCAGGCCATTCTGGTCATTGCCGCTCGGCCCTCTAGGGCAATTGCAGACAATTGAGAATCGAGGCGCGAGCGCATCGTCGGACAAGTGAGAGTCGAGGCGCGAGCGCGTCGTCTGTCGCTACAGTGTATTTTGAGAAGCGGAAGTTTGGAGATGTGTTCTAGCACTACAAGCAAAATGCCTTTCAGAATCACTTTTAGTCTTGGCATATGGAAGTAACATTCCCCTCCAACACGCATGCCCAGGGTTGAGGTCGTTGCATACTTACAGATGGTTTTGAGAAGCGGAAGTATGGAGACGTGTTCTAATTCTGGAAAATGAATGACCTGTAGATGCACTCTTGGTCTTCAATCGTGGAAGTAACATTCCCACACATTACGCATGCCCAGATTTGAGGTCTATGCAGTATTCATCCAGTGTTTTTTGAGAAGCAGAAGTATGGAGACTGGTTGTAGTATTACAAAAACATGACGGTTAGAATGACTCCTGGTCTGGGCACCAGAAAGTAACATTCGCCCAAACACGCCAGCCCAGGTTTGAGGTCGTTGTAATTTATATTCAACCAGTGTATTTTGAGGAGGGGAAGTATGGAGACATGTTCTTGTAATACAAAGAAAATGTCCTTCAGAAGCACTTTTTGTCTTGGCATATGGAAGTAACATTACCCTCCAACACGCATGCGCAGTTCTGATATCGTTTTATTCATCCAATGTATTTTGAGAAGCGGAAGTTTGGAGACGTGTCCTAGTACTACGAACAAAATGACTTTCAGAAGCACTCCTAGTCTCGGCATGTGGAAGTATAATTATTCCACTACACGCATGCGCAAGTTTTAAGTCGTTTCATTCACCCAGTGTATTCTGAGAAGCGGAAGTATAGAGACGTGTCCTAGTACTACAAACACAATGACTTCCAGGAGCACTCCTGGTCTGGCGGCATGTGGAAGTAACATTCCCCCTCTAACACATTTGCGCAGGTTTGAGGTTGTCACGTTAATCAAGTGTATTTTGAGAAGCAGAAGTTTGGAGATTTGTTCTAGCGCTATGTCAACACGATTTAAACCTTGCTCTGGTAAAACTTTCAACTGCTGGAAAAGTGATTCCTATTGAGGTTTATCATCGGTTAAGGGCCCTTTATGGAAACAATGCCTGCCATAGGTGAGACGAGGGGACGTGTTCCTGCTCTATGTCAGCATGGCGAATTTAAACAGCGCAACTTATAGAAGTGACTCCTACTGAGATTCAACCGTCGTTTTAAAAGGCTGTTCATTACGATGATGATGCTGTATATAGATCTCCTGTTAATGGATGGGTGGTAAAATTTCGTGGTTGTGAGCCTGGAAAAGCCAATAATTGGTCAATGAAACCGGCAGCGGACCTCCGATAACTGACCCACAGGCAATATAAACATTGCAAACTCGTCATTGAAGATTTGATTGAAAATGACCAAACGCGAATCACTGATATCAAAAGCATATATCGCAAACCATATTTTTAGAATACAAATACTGTTGTACGTGTCGGCTTCATAATTGAAAATTTGGGACATTGTAAAATCTGTGTTCACGATGGGTTCACTTAAAGAGAAGAAACAAAATCCTCCTTGATCCCTTATTCGATCTTGTGCCATGCAATTCTAGTTTTTTTCCCTCTCAACTCAAAAGACACCTCAAAGGGTAATCAATACACCTCGGACGATGAGGAGGGGATCGAGATGGTGCGGGGGCTAACGTACTGGCTTCCCACCCTGAGGGCGCGGGTTCAAATCCCGGCGGTGTTGAATATTTTTCAGAGGTATCTCGATCCCTACTTGAGGTGCTTTGTGGAGGGCACTTTGAGTGAGTACGCCGTCCGTCGGATGGGACGTTGAGCCGCGGACCCCTTGGCGCCTTTCGTAAAGAGTAGGCTAATGCCGACGCCGGGTTTCTCTCCACCCTTCATCCTTTCCTGTCCTTCCCCTATGGCGCAAATGACCTTAGCTGTCGGTCGCCTCCCCTCAAAACTACTACTACTCGGACGATGAGGAGGCGAAGGCAAAAATTTGATAACAGCACACTGTTTAATCTCGCCATGTAGACATATATAGCACACACTAAAACACCGCTCCATACTTCCTCCGTCCCTCAAAATACACTGGATTAATATAAAGACCCAAAACCTTCGAATTTGTGTTCGAGAGGGAATGATACTTCCACAAGCCCATGCCAGGAGGAACGTGGAATGTTAGGACAATGATTATGATGGGTAAACTGGAGAATATTAAGAGAGATGGAAAATGGAAGAATTGATATTTTAGGTCTATGTGACGTGAGATGGAAGGATAGCGGAGATTACTGGAGTGATAATTATAAAATAATATACAGCGCCAGGGACAAGATGCCATGAGGGGTTGCCATAATATTAAATGAAGAGGTAGGAAGAAGCATAGTGACATAGAGCAAGTAACGGATAGATTATTACTAGCAGAGATAAAAGCAGAACCGACGAACTTGGTTATTATTCAGGTATACATGCCACCGAGCAACCATAAGGAAGAAGATGTCGATAGGATGTACGATCAGTTAGAGGGCATAATCGCGTCTGTTCCTGCAGGGAAACATTTGATAGTGATGGCGGATTTGAATGCAACGGTAGGCGAAGGAAGAGATAGTGATGAGGTGGGGGACTACGGTTTAGGCACGAGGCATGACCATGGTGAGAAACCACTGGAGTTCTGAAGGAGACAGGGGATAGTCATCACCAACACTTGGTTTAGACACCACAAAAGATGAAGGTATACATGGAAAATGCCAGGTGCCTCAGAAAGTTATCAGCTAGATTATATCCTGGTAAGACACAGGTTTAGGAACAGTGTGTTAATTCGCACAGCTACCCGGGGGCGGATGTGGACTGTGACTACAATTAAGTTGTTATGAAATGTAGCGCGCGTTTCAAAAACATAAGGCAGGGGCGGCAAGTTAGAAAATGGAATGTAGAAGCAGTAAATGGTTTGAAAAGGAAGGAGTAACAACATGCGGTAGAGGAACTCATGGAGGATAGTATAGGCTAAGTACTATCGAAGAAAAATGGGAAACTATCATTAAAGGGTTATTGAAAGCCGCAAAAGGCACTATTGGAATCGTTAACGCTAAAAGGACTAGGAAACCATGGATCACGGATGAGATGATTACAAAGTTGGATGAGGGGAGAAAATGGATGAAAGCTTTCCTTGAAATGAAATGATTTTCTTTATCCTTTTTAAGCACGTACGGCTGGGGGAGGGAAACAAAGGAATCCCCGAAGTTTCCCAATTCATCCAAAGGTCCTCTTTGGTACCCACCCCCTGCATAAAACTCCTCAGGAAAGAACAAAGGGAAAATTCTTAATCTCATTGTTTAAGGCAGACAAAATATGCTTTCCCGGGAAAAACCGGTGTCGTCTGTATGCGCATTTCCTTTCATGGTGCCGACTGGCAACCCAACTTGTGCGTCAACACCGTTGATAGGAGCAAGAATTCATGTGTGACAATTTCTTGACGTGTTTTTTTGATAATCAGGTAGACGCCGCCAAGCCATGGAAATTGTCTTCCTTTAAATAACAAAAAAACGGATCTAATTTTGGATTCCATCATTTGTGCTTCAAGCACTTTTACTTCAAGTACTCCGATATCTATGTGAACAGGGGAGACTTGCACTTTCACAAACTCACAGGGCAATCAAATATTTGGCGGAGCCAAGTTACACAAAGATTGTGAAGTTGGGAACATAACGCTTTGTTTAGTTGGCACAGGAAAGTACGCAGCAATTACAGGATAATCTAATTGACATTAATTTCAGGTAAAGCTGTAGAACACATAATTACCACAACTATTAGGGGGCAGAACGACAGTATTGTTAGATCGAGACTCGGGATGTCCCTACAGTGGACAGATTTATTATTCCGAAGAGCAGAATAGCTAAATTATAGTGCTGCATCAAAATTTTTCTTGACTATAAATCGTCCAATATTTTTAGCCATAAACTGTCCTTGGCTCTGTGAAATGACATCGGAAATTATTTCTTTAAAGGTATCATTGATGCCATTTCAGTGACTGGCTGCAGATGCCATGGCATTATGGCATCCCTGAAATAGCATCGACAAACGAATTGATATGCAGTAGTCATTTGTCAAAATCGTCCAACAAAACAATATAAACATGAGACTTAAGAGTTAATTCAGGAAGTTTTAATGCACCTGATTTTTATTCCGTTTTTACTCAATGTGAAAATTTAAGTTTCAACAATTCTAAAGTTGAGCCAACGGCATTAATGAATTTATATTCGCAACATGGGACGATTATTGTCCATTGCTTTTGAGTTATCTTGAGAATATTGAAGACTGTGATTGATGGGCAGATTGTTAAGTAAGCCAGAAAACGGAAAGAAAAGAGTTGGGATTGAATGAAAGAAGTGTCCATTATGGACACAATGCACAAAGATGCAAAGGTGCGATTTAGAGCAAAGGTACTTTCCTTTCTCCACAAATATATGCTGGCAATTGCAGGTGTGCTATGGATGCTATATTTTCGTTTATTAGGCATAAAGATCAAATACTGAAAAGGAAAATCAAATTATTGGACATGTGCGGAGACATACAAACGTTTGACTTTCCTTTCTCCACACATATATAAAAAGGCAATTGAAGATGTTTTTCTTTCTTGCAAGCAAGAAAGTCATTTCATGATGTATCTGGGCTTCGTTTTGGTAATATAATTTAATAAATAAGCGAATGAATAAATAACCATACATGAGAAGGAGTATATAAAATACGTAAAATATGTAATTATATTTAAGAATGCGAACCATTGCCTATTAGTGTACACGCCTGGGCTATCTTTCCAGCAATGCAAGTTAATACCTCGTAGCTACATTCTGGCTCGATTTCTTCTTTGTTTCCAAATTTCCGCGTGCTTTGATTACACTTGGATCACTGCAGAACGGATAATAATAACAACAATTATATGGGGACAGTTTACCGCAATGCGAATAATCACAGTAGTAAATGGGGCGACTGGATAAATAACGAAGAGAGAACGGAATCTTAGCTTAAACCTGAAAAGTGAATACTACAAGTACTAATTAAGTACTTTTTCGGGTAAGTACATTGATAAATACCCAAGAATATTACCGAAGTGACAAGTTGATGATGGGAGTTTAACATTAAGGAATTCAACAGCTTCACGAAGCTATATTTACCCTTAGTTTTGAAACTAAGAGATTCGTTAAACATCGGTCTACATGACATAAACAAATCAAAAGACGAACATATCAAAACGCATGCTTTTGGCACAATTACGCGGAAACCTATGTCGTTCTTCGTTAGTATTAGGCTAGAAACACACACGAACGTCTTATTTCCGTTATTCACTTGTTTCAAAATAACAACAGTTTTAACGCGCAAAAATGATACGTTTCACGAAAACATTACAGATGCAAACAATGCAATTCTCTCAGGATACATTCAGTAAAGATTTATTACTCAAATATTCTAGAACTATTTATACACCCTAATACATAGGATTTATTACGAATACGGCACATGTCTACGTGTCAATTAGCATACTGTCATGCTATTGAGAACGAAATTAGATGTTCTACAACGCTGAATAGGTGGTCACAACACAATAAAAAACGTTGCACTCATGTCGATTTGACCCACATTGATACACATGATATTCGACAGAAAAAACGAAACCAAATTGAATAATGTAAATATTTTAAATGCTTTGCTCAATGATGTGCTATCAGATATGCTCTACTGTTCTAAACATGTTCATTCCTTCTCCAGGAATTCCAACATTGCTTGAACTATACATTTAGCACTGATTCCAAACTGTGCAGTTCATGTGTGAATTCCACACGACTAGCACACCGAACTTGGGGTTGATTACTGCTTTTATGGTCTCTCTCCCCCCATCCCCCTCTCGCCATTCCCCCCCACATTTATTTGTACATTTATTCTTATTTATTAATTCCTAAATAAAATAGATTTGAGATTTTAGTCATCTTGTCAGTGGTGCAAAATGACCTTAGCCCTTGATGTACCCTATAAACCATTAATACTACTACCAGGTTAACGTGATGTAACATCTATCTGCTGGTGGGTGCCCGGTAGCTCATTTACTCTAGAAGCCCCTGTCCATCAGCTGCCTCTGGCATTTATATTGATGCCCATGATCCTTTATTGAGAGGGCCAATGACCCTTAGTAAAAGGAGAGGACCAAAGTTAGAATCCGCATGTGTCCACGTGGTGGTCTCTCACTACAATGTAGTCCAGAGGAAATAACTGACAATGTTTTGCAGGAATATTCACAGCCAAACTGTCAGCTATCAAGAGGGCCCTAAAAGACTTAAGAGAATGTAATGGCTCTTCTCTCATCTGTTCGCACTCATTGAGCTCCCTATAATCCATATCGGACTTGTCATCAATGCACCTGATGGTTCAGGAGATCTATTATACCCTGTGGTCCCGTCAGATAAAGGGGAAGTAGGTACCCTCTATATGGACTGCTGGTCATGTGGGAATACCAGGCATTGAAAAAGCTGGCAAAGCAGCCAGAGAAGCCCTGGTCAAACTCAAAACCGACTCAGCATTTCTATCTGTGGTGGAAGTCAGAGAATAAATTATAAAAGGCCAGATACCTTTTTTAAAACAAGAGGTAATTTAAGGAATAATTTAGGGGAGGACCCCAACTTTTTTAGTAAGGTTTCCAGGTTTTTAAGGGAAACTGACCTGAACGGACAACTTGAGTTTCCGTTTCTTTTTTTTAAATAATTTTGTTTTTAACTATTTAAATGTTTTTTATGCATTGACGTATTTATCAAAATTGGATTGAGGTTTTCAATGTTTTAAAAAGTGGTGCAAAAACAAACACAGTGGTTGATGCATCCAAAAACCCCAACAATTATTACAGGTTGGTTTCTTTGGGTAAGACCATTGCCTTCAGCTGCGAGATCTCAATGAAAATGTTAATTAGTACGGAAGAGAGGGGTGATCCCATGGCTGCACATTCATCATGTTCAATGTGCTTATCATTCCAAAGGAAGTATGAGTTCCAGAGGCAGAATTTGCGAGGTCCAGGTTAATCCTTAGCTAATCCCTGTGAGGTGAGGTTTTTGATGAGTAGCGTGGAGTCATCAATGGGCGTATTTGTGAACAAGATTACATCAAAGGTCACCAGCATGTTGACTATTTGGCCTTCAGCATTCCGAATAATGTGAATGAAATCCATGGAAGTTTTAGCAAAAAAGTCAGTTTTTCTGGCGAAGAGTTGAAGAGGATGTGCAATATATTGCGCTAGCTTGTGGGTTGGTGCATCGATGTTGCTGACGATGGGTCGTCAGCAACATCGATGCGTCAACACCTTCAGTGCCATCAAAGCACGCGGAAATTTGGAAACTAAGAAGATAAAGAACCATAATGAAGCTACAAGATATTAACTTGCATTGCTGGAAAGATAGCCCAGGCGTGTACACTAATAGGCAATGGTTCGCATTCTTATATATAATTACATATTTTATGTATTTTATACACTCCTTCCCATGTATGGTTAATTTATTCATTCATTTTTTTTTATTATATTACCGACACGAAGCCCGGATACATCATGAAATGACTTTCTTGCTTGCAAGAAAGAAAAACTTCTTCAATTACCTTTATATATATTTGTGGAGAAAGGAAAGGAACACGGTTGTATGTCTCCGCACATGTCCAATAATTTGATTTTCCTTTTCAGTATTTGATCTTTATACCTAATAAACGAAAATATAGTATCCCTAGAGCATACTTTATTTCTCTTTAAAATTAGATCTTATTCTCAATATAATTCGAAACATATTCTATTGTTTCAGGCTTCACTTCGTGGAAGTATTTAATATCCATTATTGAAATAGAAAGAAAGACTCGTACTTTTCCACAGATTTTATTATACGGCACGACGCGTTTCACCGACTTGCGGCATCATCAGGTACAAATTTGCAAAACAGACAGAGCAAGCATATATACCCTCAGGACAGAGTGGGGGCGGGGAGGGTTGGAAGGATTTGAGGGGGGTGGGGGCTAGCAGGTGCGTTGATGGATTGTTTTGACCATTTCCAGGCTAATTTCTCGGAGAGGAGTGGGGAGGGGTATGGGAATAATTGCTCATTACAAAGTGTCGTGTTGGGGTTCACCAAGTGCCTTCTAATCCCTAATTGCTCGAGAGCGTCCATTTTTAATCCTTTTGGGAGTGTGTGTAATATCTCTGGGACAAAGTCACTGCTGTGGTCGAATTCTAGTAAATGCTTGGCGAAGAGAGAGTTGTTATTCTGATTTTTGTGACACCTAGCGTGTTCCTTGACTCGTAACTTGATATTCCTGCCGGTCTGACCGACATAAACGCTGGTGCAATCCTCGCATTTCAGTTTATAAATGCCTGATTTGAGAAGGCTATCCTGGGTGTCTTTTCCATTGGCTAGAAGTTTGGAGAGGGTTATGGGTGAGTAGAAGGCTGCTTTGAGTGAGGTAAGTAGGCAGTTGGAAATCCTATATGAAAGATCTCCCAGAAACGGGATCGAGCACCACTTAAAATCTTTAGATACCATCTTCCCCTGTATGGTTAATTTATTCATTCATTTATTTATTATATTACCGACACGAAGCCCGGATACATCATGAAATGACTTTCTTGCTTGCAAGAAAGAAAAACTTCTTCAATTACCTTTATATATATTTGTGGAGAAAGGAAAGTAACACGTTTGTATGTCTCCGCACATGTCCAATAATTTGATTTTCCTCTTCAGTATTTGATCTTTATACCTAATAAACGAAAATATAGTATCCATAGAGCATGCTTTATTTCTCTTTAAAATTAGATCTTATTCTCAATCTAATTCGAAACATTTCATTCTTCACTTGTTTGTTACCGTTGCCACGGCAACAGTGTCACTAAATGAACGAATCAAAACAAACATTATTGCGTTCTTCAGAAACAGCATTCTTTACACACTCACAGACCATAGGCTTTCCTTTCCAACTGAATGTCATGGAGCAAATTCTTAACGGTATGGCTTCTCATTTGCATAAACAAGGATATGCTTTTTCAGGTTGCTAATCTTAGTGAATGTATTTTGGAAAGAATGGACGGGTGAGATCTTTTGTGAGATATATGCCTTTTAAATTGGAGAACACCTAATTACATACACAACAATAATACTTGCTGCTGAGATAGTCATGTTTTAATTGCTTTGGGCTCTGCTTGAATTGACTGCAGTATCATTCTCTGTAGAAAATATATTTGTAAATGTTCCTTTTTGAAGTAGTTAAGATCTATGTTTTTGGTAGAACTGAACGGGAGTCAAGTGTCAAACGACAGCTATAAACATCGTCAATAATGTTTAGAAAATAGTATTATTTCACATGCGCAATGATCAAACGATACATTGAGTCAAAATCATTCAAAATGGATTGTTAAAATACAATGGTTATAAATAGGAAGATTCGATATTTAAGTAGTTAACGCAAAATTAGATTTTTATTGTGTTCTGTAGTGAGGGACCATTTTATTTAATATGCTGAATCAATTCGCAAATACACCTATTAACGCCACAAATCCCTTGCTGTTGTGAAATACTGCTTTTTAATTATGGGGATTGTGACCTGAATTCATTTCTTCTTCTACATTCTGTTCGATTGGCATTGCTTCTATTCTTGAAAATGCCATTATTTAAGGATACAAGTGTGACCTTTATATTTCAAATGCATTTAATGTACTCACTTTCACAGGAAACTGATAATGGTTGATTATATGCAGTTTAATTGAGTACACTATGCATTTAGACGGGCTTTATTTTTATGCAAATTCAGAATCAATGGAAACAAAATTTAATAAAATATTGGAGCAATGTAAGACAATAAGAAGTCTCCTTGAATTTGAGTGTTTGTGTACAATAATTAAAAAATGTTTAACATCACCAATATAATGGCTTGCTCATTTAAACTGTTAAATTCTCATTAAGTATGATGAACGATCATGCATCTATTGTCCTTTGATTATGGAGAATTTAGTAAACCAAAATGTGCAAACATAATAAAATGACACCCATCATAATTTCTGTCAAATTTCCTTGAAGAATTAGCAGTTTTCATGTAGCGTTCTTGGATTTATTTTGATGAATTCACCAAACTCAAAGGATTTCATTTCCACCTGACTCATCTCTCAATAAACAATGAGTGTTACAAAAACAGTGTAAAAAAACAGATAGTTTTACATTTGAATGTCCACAATATGAAATGCGCTGTAAGTTGATGAAATTCCACAGAAAATAGTATTATTTAGATTTGCTCTACCCCACATGGTGTACAATCATGACTCCACAGCTAATTAAAAATGGTCTGCAGAAATCACGTTGCGGTGTATTAGCAAGGGAGCAAAAATCTCTCTTGTGTAGTAGCAAGATTCGTATGATATGTTTTGGGAAATGACCCCATAACTCATCACTGTAATTCAAATGACATGGAAAGAAGACATGGTCAAGTGTTAAACGATACTCATTTGAAATGAGAAAGTTGAGCTTTAATCAGTTCATTACAGATCTGACTGATGTGAGTCTCCCTGGTTAGTTTCCTATCTATATTAATTCCTAGTATTTTAGAATTTTCAACATCAGTACATTTTTATATACTATAACTGCATACAATATGCTGAGTTTTGTTAGTATTTAAACATAAATGATTAATATGAAACCTGCCTGCTTAGCCTGTCTTTGAGTGGCTCTGAGTCGTACCTTTGCATCTTCTAGATTTTGACATTTTTGCACACAAAAAGCATAATAAGGATATAAAACATATGTAGGTTTAATTTTACAGGGCAAATCATTAATCATGATAATACCCAAAATAGCTTAAAGACTAGAAGTTCTTCATGAAAAGATGGGCATTGAAATTATTATTGGAAGCCGAATGAGGCCATGTCTTTATGGACAAACACAATGCAAACAAGAAATTTGCCACTTATTTCCTTCACAAACCCACCACAAACTCAAGTCATCATTCTGACGGCATTAACTTCATTCTTCCCTGATTCTATCGAAGCATCAGAATGGCATCGGTCGTATCCAAGCTGAACCAAACCATTGAAGCTGATGAGAAGTTTGACAAAAAACATAAGGTGCGCATTATTTATGTTCACTGAATAGCTAGTTTAATGTACATTAATGAGGTAACTACCATGAAAATGAGAAACAGAAGGAAAATAGAAACCTAATTTAACAAAGTTCAAGGATGCAACCTCTCGCCAGCAATATTCAACACATGAATCTATGGAAGAGACAAATTGAAGGAAACACAAAAATTGGGCTTCAAAGGAGCTAAGGATAAATGACGAAGCAATCAACATGCTCCGGTTTGCATATGAAATAGAAGTAGCGACGAAAACGCAAGAGGACCTGAAAGCTAATCTGAATATTATGGACCAACTTCTTGGAGAATATAATATGAGCACAACAAGAAGAAAACGAAATCCTTGTGCGCGTGGAAGAGAGAAGCTGAATCCAGATATCGCCAATTGAGGAGTGAAACTGGACCAAGTGGAATCCTTCTTTCATCTACTTGTTGGGCAGTAATATAGTAACATGGGATGGAAGAAGTTCGACCGACGTTAAGAAAGAATAGCCCAGGCAAAGAGGACGTTCATTGAGAAAAGGCTATTACTATGTTCAAAGAATATAAGATTGCAAACAAGGAAGCAGATGGTCAAAACGTTTGTGTGGAGCATTGCATTCTATGGATCAGAGCCATGGAAAAGCAAAAAAGATCCTGCAAGGATGGCCAAAAGACCAGTACATGGAAGGGCAAATTGAGAAGAACATAAAACAGCAAACCTATCAAAGGGAAATGATGCTTAATAGCAAAGAATGGAGGGCCTGCAGTAAACCAATCTTAGGATTGTTATACTGATGTTGATGATGATTTGTTAGTTAACTTTTTAAAGTCAAATAATTCACATTTACCCCGTGTTTTATAATCATCATTTCTATATCATAGTACCATATCTATATCATACCAAATAAATATTATATTACTCCAAACAAAACAAAAAATCCCGCATTCTCCTCTACATCAGGTCCCTCTTCAGCTCTGAGTACTTCCTTCCTCCCTTCATCCCGTCCAACATCCCTATCCTGTTCCTTCCCTTTCCTTGCTTGCCTCACATTCTCCCCTCTATTACCATCTTGAACAGTCTCCTGTCTGTCAATATGCCCTTCATCCGTTTTTACTGCCTCATTAGGATTTCTCCCAACCAACCCCTCTCTTCACCCACCATATCAAGTACTTTCTCATTGGTTTTCTTCTCGGTCCATTTCACCTTCTCCATTTTCTCCACGCCCACATGTCAAAAGCCTCCAGTCCACGACTATCCTCCTGCTTCAATGACCACATTTCCTTATATAACTCTGCATCATATCAAAAGTTTCACGAGTCTTTTTTTAATATCCTTACTCAACGTCCCATTCGTCAACTCTCTCCACCTTATGAAAGCCTCTGTGCCTAGCGTAATTCTTCTCCATACGTCCCTACTACTTTGACCATGTTGGTCCAAAATGCTTCAGAGATACGTCAACTATTCCACCTGCATTAGTTTTTGCCCTCCCATTTTAATGTTTAGCTTAGCTTTATTCTTTCTAGAAAATTGCATAAACTTGGTTTTATTAATTTTGTTTCTCATCCCATATCTGTCCCACTGAATCTCCAATTCACTCAGCAAACCTTACAACCCCTTCTCTGACTGACAAACTAAAGCTTAATTAATTTATTTTTTCATACTCCGTGTGTATCCTTTACCCATGCTTGGGCTAATTGATGGTTCCTGATGAAGTGATCCTTAGTTTAATTGTGCGCAGAGATTCGCAATGAGGTTATAGCACGTGTTTTAAAATAATAATTCGTTAGGTCAGCACAGATTAGCAAATCCCACCTGTCCAAGGAAATACGGAACTTCCGATTTAAAGAGGTACACGGACACATGATAATCTATGAGACACTGTCACGTACACTGAATAAATCACTAGTCCATCCGTGCAACCCCTCACCTGACACCAATATGTCGCGAGGGGGGTTTCTATGGTGCAACACAAAGGGTATCGTGGAAGGTCAGAGTAACTACACCGAGTATTACCCAAGCAGCCATATATTACCTACCATTAGTCATAATGCACCATTAACATAGGTATAAGCAAATTATGGATGGCTAGACCATCGGTAAACCAACGGGAGGGCGGACAGAATTAAAGTGGCAGAAAATTACCTGGAATAGGGCAAATGCAGGGTGGATGCGGTCACGAAACACATAACCTAGGCAGAGCCCTCGTCCGTCGGAAAGGAAGGGAGTATTGCAGGGTGGACGAGGTTAAACGAACGTAACCTAGGCAGAGCCCTCGTCCGAAGTTTAGTCAGGAATAGGACACACTGTCGCGACAAGCGCAACATAGCTGAATCATCGTGCCCTACCGGTCACCGCCAGATAACCAACTGACTGCTTTTTGCCCGGCAATCAGGGCTTTTATACCCAATTTAGGAGTCAGGGGAGGAATACTTTTGAAACATTGTCTTTGGTCACGTGGGACATTCGGAGGAGCCAGGGAAGGAGTACCATGTCGCATACTTGCGACAATAGATATAAAGTTTTGCAAAGTTACCATCTAGAATTTCGTTCAAGTATAATGAACTCTGTTGTTTGAAATATTAATTAATCTGACTTCTAATGATTTGAACCGAATAGAAATAATTTTAAAATCAAATATTTTCTCAAACAACATTGTTTTAATATTTTTACAATATGAACGACAATATTAAGAGCATATAACTGTAA
Source organism: Hetaerina americana (assembly GCF_022747635.1). Lineage (NCBI taxonomy): Eukaryota > Metazoa > Arthropoda > Insecta > Odonata > Calopterygidae > Hetaerina > Hetaerina americana. Next base: position 59,245 of record NW_027286960.1, on the reverse strand, counting down.
AGAGCATACTGTAATTCGTTAATGAAATAAGACTGGATCCGAACTCCAATTTGAAACCTTTCGTTCTTCACTTCTTTGTTACTATTGCCATGGTGACGTCGTCACCAAATGTTCAAACCAAACAAACTTAATTCTCAAGTAATGTATTAGATTGTTCTGTCACATTTTAAATTTCACTTATCGCTAATGCCTTTGAGCGTACTGTGCTTACCTTCAGAAATACACAATACACGTTCATAAAGGCTATATAGCATTCATTCTCAGATTCAGAATGCACAAATTATTTGATTGCATTGTGAATTAATGGCTGACATTAAAGGATCTACCGTAACCAAAAGTTGTATTGCACTGTTTAGAAGAATACATCTCCATTTGAGGTGAACTGTCTCATTGTCTATTTTAAGGTTATTTATGTGTATTTGAACTTCTTCCTATTTACGCCACACATGGAAAGAATGGACTGGTGATATCTTTTATGAAACATATACCTTTTAAATTCTGGAAAACACCTAATTACATTCACGACAAGATTATCAGCTGCTGAGATAGTTGTCTTTTAATTTGTTCTGATCATAAACTCTGCTGGAATTGACTGGAGTATCCATCTAAGCGTAGAAAATATATATGTTAATGCTCCTTTTTGAAGTAAGTATGGTCTATGTTTTGGATGGAATTGAACAGGAATCAAGTGCCAACCTACAGCTGTAAATAGTGTCAATATAAATTGAAAATAATACTTAATTTTGTATTCCATGATCAACCAATACATTGAGACCAAATTATTCAAAGTGAATTTTAAAATGCAATTAATTGAAAGATTCAATATTGAAAAATAAAACATAAAATAAACTGCATTTAATACACGCTCGGTAGAAGATAGGGCTTCTTAAGTTATTTCCACAGCCATTTTGCAATTACTCAATTGGGTGCCACAAATCCCATCTTATGAAGCACTCCTTTTTAATTACAGTGTTTGTAAAATGAATTCATTTCTTCATCTTCATTGTATTTGATTGGCATCTATTGGCTTAGAAATGCCATTTATTTTAGAATATATGTATGACATATATAAGTCAATTGTTTTAAATGCACGCGATTTCAAAGCTAATTAATAATGACTGATTCCATACAGGTTCATTGAGTATATTTTATTTATTTTTATAGGCTTTATTGCCATAAAAAATTCAGAATCAATCAAAACAGATTTCGATGAAATATTGGAACAGTTTAAGACGATGAGAAGTCTCCAGTCTCCATAAAGTTTGTGTTCAAAAATTATAAAATATCAAACCAATTTAATGGCAGACTCATTTAAACAGTTATTAATTCATTTATGCATTGATTGTCATTTAATTTTGGACAATTTATAAACCCAAATTAAAACAAACATATTAAATATTAATCTTCATTATCTCAGAATAAAACAACCAGAAACGGACATATTTTCCCTGATTTATGAAGAAGGTTTGATTGCCCAATTGCTTGATGCGTGAGTGTTGTGGTGTCCGATGGATTCCCAGCAACATCACTAATCACCACTTCCAAGATTTCCTTGGACTGCTTCTCATCCTGTTCATTTAGAGATTGATGAAACTGCTGGAATTCTTCAATGCTTTCGGGCATTAATTCATGATTACTCAATTGAACTAATAACTGTGGAAATCAAGTTATATGGTGACCACTGTACTGATTCTTTTGTCTAAAAAAAATCAAGTTTTATAGATTGGTAGTGTACCTTTATGAGGGATAGACATCCTTGTGTCAAGCTGAATGAAATTTGCCCTCTGCTTGTGTTCTCAACAAAAAGTTCTCAAGTTTGTTGACACCTGAGAGGAAGATTTCTATTGATAAAAATGTTATTCTTTACAAGGATGAGCTCTCATTGATGCAGTATGTTTCCCTGAAAGGAGCAAGATTTGGGGTAAAAACGTTTAGATTTGCTAAGCCTATGTCTGGATATATATGGTCATTTAATATTATTTCTACAGGAAAAAGGTGGGTCATGATAGTCCAGGAGGGTAGAGCATTGGACTATTGACCGGAGGGTCCTGAGTTCAAACCCCAGGCAAGGCACTCAGGGCACCTGATGCTCCACTCAAGCTATGTGATTTTTTCTGGTACCAATCTTCCTGGTAAACCTTATCTGCCACAGTGAAAGTAACTGGCTCCCCTTAATACCCTAAAGTGTGAATTTCACAGACTGTATAGAGCTAAGTACTGGGTGAACTCTACCATCACCCATGAACCGACCTTCCAGCATTGATTACTGTGTTTATGGTACACAGGAAATGGTCAGTATTGAACGTGGAATATACCAATCTTCCTAATACATCCTTAGATTGTGCTAGCAGTAATGAAACCTCTGCAAGGTCAAAGATTATGTCCTGACTGCAGACAACTATTACACCTCCTCAGAGCTGGCTGATTTATTGGCTATGAAAGGAACCGATAGACATGGGACATTGAGAATTAAAAGGAAGGAAGTACTAGATGACGTATAGACTAAAGAAGTTGAAAAAGGAGGAATTGACTGCCCTCCAGCAAGGCAAAGTGATTGCTATGAATTGGGAAGATAAGAAGGCCGTCAAGTCTCTGTACCCTTTACAGTACATAATACGGAATTTGTGGAATATAAATGAAAAGGATATGGTGCTTTAAAAGCCAAAAGTTGCTGTTGTGTACAATAATACAATAGGTGGAGTAGAAAGGGAAGATCAGCACCTGACAAATTTCCCCATTATGAAAAAAGGGGGCAATAAATATTTTAAACATTTTTCACTTGTTGGACCAGGGCACATGGAATGGATTTCTGTTGCAGAGAAAGGGTGGTGGACCAAAGGGTAAGTTCAGAATTTAGAATCAAACTAGTGGAAGATGTAATTGAAGGGTACATTGCATATGATATAACATGTGAGGGTAGAAGGCCTTCAGTAGAACCAAATCCTTGATCCTCTATGTAAGTTACAATTTCCCAAGTATATTCCACCTACAGAGAAGAAGGAAGAGCTTTGTAGGATGTGTGCAGTTTGTTGTGCCAAAAGGGATGGAACAAGCAAAAAGATTGGAAAAGAAGCGAGATGCCATTTCCAAGCATGTCACAGCCGCTAAGAACAGACATGTGTTTTTATGAACGGGAGGAGATTTTCGTGTGTTTTAAAAATATGGTTAAAAGAATTCGTAAATCATGCCTTAAGTTTCTACGTCATTTCATTTTAATCCTCATGTTGTTTCGTCATCCTGTTTTTCAACAGGAATTAATAATTCTAAATCGTCGATGACTTCATTTGCGTGTGACTGATCCTGAGCAACTTTCATTTGCCGCTTTGTTTGTAATTCAAATTTCGAAAATTATGAAGAAATGTTGCTGTTTCTCTCGCTTTTAATACACAAAACATTCTATATAAAAATAATTTAATTAGAATGTGCCAATTGCAAATTGCCATACATTCTCAATCGTTTTCTCTCTGAATATTTTGATTATGCTGATTAAATTGTAAACAATTTCTTTCACTTTTTCCACGTTTTTTCATTGGTGCGTTGTTGATGCAAAAGAAGAATGGGGGTCCTGCTACCGACCGACCAATCGATGCTTATGGACTGCGCCGTTAGGTGCATCTTATACCAATATCCAGCTATGATGATCAATGGGCGTGGGATATAAGCGGTTTATGGGGGAAGTTGAGCTAGTGAGTATATTTTGGTGCAGTTTGTGACAGTATTATATTTGGAGATTATGACTGCCCATTTATGCTTGCTTTAGCACAATTGTATCTGAAATGGGGATTATCAGGGTAATCCCATAAAGGTTCTAATAATGGGTTACCAGTATTTCCTATTGCTTGTTGAAATGACGTGGCTAGGTCGCTTAGATATGTTGGAAGGTCCGGTATTTTTAGATCCATGTGAATATCTGAGTTTCTTACAAACCAGGCGTCGTTGGCAAGGGTTCGTAGAGTATTATTTTGGAAGCGTGTCAATTTATTCAATTTGGTTGCGGCTATTGAACCCCAGGCTGGGTAGCCTTCAGATAGGGGGTATCATAGATTTAAATAACAGTACCTTGGTGAGAAGACAAAGGGGACTGGTGCATTTTATGAAGGGAAAAAATAAGAAAGCGGCTGAATTGGCCTTGTCGAGTGCATATTGAGTGTGTGCTTGCTGGTAGGTTTACTAAGTCCATTTGTACACCAAGAAATTTAGCCAATGATGCCTGGGGGATTATTTCCCTGCGATAGTGGATAGGAGTGATGTGAGGATTCTTCCATTTTCTGGCGTAGTTTACGTTTATGCTTTTTGTGGTGTTTATGGTTAGTTTCCAATTGGTCATCCACTCTGCTATGCTCTTAAGGTGTTCTTGGATATTTTTGCGGCGTGATTTGGGTCAAAGGAAGTCGACGCTCTAGCTGAGTCATCCGCATGGAGGTAGGTTTTGGGTCGGGGTGAGGTCGTTAATGTACAGGTTGAATAGGACGGTTGACAAAATTGATCCTTGAGGAAAGCCTGCGGATATGGACCGGGTAGTTGATTTGGCATTGTTAAGGGCTACAAAGAACGTGCGGTTTGAAAGAAAGAAAGGGATTTGATAGGTGTTTATCTGTGGGCTCGGGTCCATACCAAGTTGTCGTTATGTGAGAGTGAACTTATTTCTTCTTGGCAAGTTTTTTCCCAATGTGTTCTAGTTTTGGATGTTACAAGTTTTCGAAGTGCACAGAAGCCGATTTTATCTTGGCGGAGATGAGTGCGTTGCCATGAGGGCTCTGGCCTTGTTTCTAAGTGAAATCAGGTAAAAAATATCCGGAGGTAGTGTGGCACCAGCGATGGAGGCCTGAGAAGGAGGGTAGCAAGAGCGATGAATGATTTTGGTTAAGGTGCTTGTAAAATCTTGAGCCGCTTTCTCTATGCTGTCTGGAGTGCTAGCAGGAGATGGGACAAGTTTAATGGCCAAGCAGTTTTCTGTAAATAGTTTCCAGTTAACTCTTCTAGTTGGTTCTGGTTAAATGAAGGAGGGTAGGAACGCAGTTAAATATTAGGCAGTGGTGCAAGGCTGAGTTATCTAGGTTAAGGATTTGGAATGCGATATCTGCGGATAAGGGAACTACATCCAGGATATCGGAGGAGTGGGGGTGATGATGGAAGTGGGTAGGGAAAGGTGGTGAGTGAATTGCGATATTTTTGGTAAATAGGAGCTTATGAAGGGCTCGCCCTCATGTGGTAGTGGTTTTGCAACCCCAGGCAGAATGTTTGGCGTTTAAGTCACCACCTTTTATGAGATTTGGGTGAAGTAGGGATGAGAGCGCTGATAAGCCAGGGGCGTCTGACTTTGAGGATGAAGGTGGAAAGTAGGCTGACCAAATGTTAAGGGTCCCAGTAACTCCTTTTATTGCTATTCCAGCGAGTTCCAGTTTTTGGGTGGGTGGGGGTTGAAGTTATGTGAAGAGTAGGTTAGTTTTGGATAGGATCATGACCCCGCAATCAGGATCATTGGCTCTTTATCTTCTGATTGTAGAGTAAATTGGACAATTAAATGTTTGGCTATTATAAAGTTTGGTTCCTTGAAGATGGATGATGTCTGGATAATGATTGATTATTAGGAGGTTTAGCTCTTGTTTTTTGTTTTTTATGCAATTTATGTTCCATTGTAGAGTTTTAAGGAAGTGGTTGTTTATTTGTGAATTAGGCACCATTTACAAGTTGAAGAAGGGCTGGTATAAGGTCATTGGTGATGATGCTAATAAGGGTTTTACTCTCAGTAGGAGAGAGAAGTTTGGTAATTATGCTCAATAGAGCAGTTCTTGTATTTGCGGTTGATGATTGGTCATCGATTGAGGGAGAGTGTTCTCCAGAGGGTGGCGGAGGGTGTTCATCAGAGGTTGGGGGTGAGTTAAGAGATGATTGAGGGGTTCACAGCCAAACTGTCAGCTATCAAAAGGGCCCTAAAAGACATAAGACAATGTAATGGCTCTTCTCTAATCTGTTCGCACTCATTGATTTCCCTATAATCCATATCAGTCTTGTCATCAATGCACCTGATGGTTCAGGAGATCTATTATACCCTGTGTTCCCTTCAGATAAAGGGGAAGTAGGTATCCTCTATATGGACTGCTGCTCATGTGGGAATACCAGGCATTGAAAAAGCTGGCAAAGCAGCAAAGGAAGCCCTGGTCAATCTCAAAACCGACTCAGCATTGCTTCCTGTGGTGGACGTCGGGGCTGCCTTGCGGAATTTGGTTCGGAACCAGTGGAAGGAAGCTTGGTGATTCTTGCAAAACAAGGAACTTAAGGCCATAAATTTGGTTGTTTTGACAGCGCCCTCTTCCATCTGGAACATTCAGAGGGAAGAGGTCAGGATCACGCGCCTGAGAATCGGGCACTTAGCCCTCACGCACTCTTCATGGAGACAAAAATGCAACCTTGCTACAATGTTTGTAACTTGCGCCTGATTGTGACTCAGAAATAAATTATAAAAGGCCAGATACCTTTTTTAAAATAAGAGGTAATTTAAGCAATAGTTTAGGAGAGGACCCCAACTTTTTTAGTAAGGTTTCCGAGTTTTTAAAGGAAACTGCTCTGAACGGACAACTTGAGTTTCTGTTTCTTTATTTTTAAATAATTTTGTTTTTAACTATTTATGTTTTTTTATACATTGATGTATTTATCAAAATTGGATTAAGGTTTTAAATGTTTTAAAAAGTGGTGCAAAAAGAACCACTATTACTACGGGTTGGTTTCTTTGGGTAAGACCATTGCCTTCAGCTGAGAGATCTCAATGAAAATGTTGGTTAGTATGGAAGAGAGGGGTGATCCCATGGCTGCACTTTCATCATGTTCAATGTGCTTATCATTCCAAAGGAAGTATGAGTTCCAGAGGCAGGATTTGCGAGGTCCAGGTTAATCCTTAGCTAATCCCTGTGAGGTGAGGTTTTTGATGAGTAGCATGCTAATTAAAAATGGTCTGCAGAAATCACGTTGCGGTGTATTAGCAAGGGAGCAAAAATCTCTCTTGTGTAGTAGCAAGATTCGTATGATATGTTTTGGGAAATGAACCCATAACGCATCACTGTAATTCAAATGACATGGAAAGAGGACATGGCCAAGTGTTAAACGATACTCATTTGAAATGAGAAAGTTGAGCTTTAATCAGTTCATTACAGATCTGACTGATGTGAGTCTCCCTGTTTAGTTTCCTATCTATATTAATTCCTAGAATTTTAGAATTTTCAACATCAGTACATTTTTATATACTATAACTGCATACAATATGCTGAGTTTTGTTAGTATTTAAACGTAAATGATTATTATGAAACCTGCCTGCTTAGCCTGTCTTTGAGTGGCTCTGAATCGTACCTTTGCATCTTTTAGATTTTGATATTTTTGCACACAAAAAGCATAATAAGGATATAAAACATATGTAAGTTTAATTTTACAGGGCACATCAGTAATATTGATGATACCAAAAATAGCTCAAAGACTAGAAATTCTTCATGAAAATATGGGCATTGAAATTATTATTGGAAGCCGAATGAGGCCATGTCTTTATGGACAAATTAATCCTAGAACTATTAAAAATTTAAGAGATATTAGGTAAATCAGACTGTTGTGCTAAGATACAATTTTCAAGGAAATAATGAAATTAACTCCTAATAATAATAATCTAGAAGGAACTTGAATCCTTTAATGAAACATCCCCATCATGTTCCTTCCCTTTTCTTGCTTGCCTCACATTCTCCCCTCTATTACCATCTTGAACAGTCCCCTGTCGGTCAATATGCCCTTCATCAATTTTTACTGCCTCAATAGGATTTCTCCCAACCAACCCCTCTCTTCACCCACAATACCAAGTACTTTCTCATTGGTTTTCTTCTCGGTCCATTTCACCTTCTCCATTTTCTCCACGCCCACATGTCAAAAGCCTCCAGTCCACCACTATCCTCCTGCTTCAATGACCACATTTCCTTATATAACTATGCACCATATCAAAAGTTTCACGAGTCTTTTTTTAATATCCTTACTCAACGTGCCATTCATTAACTCTCTCCTCCTTATGAAAGCCTCTGTGCCTAGCATAATTCTTCTCCATACGTCCCTACTACTTTGACCGTATTGGTCCAAAACACTACCGAGGTATGTAAACTGTTCTACCTGCTCTAGTTTTTGCCCTCCTTTTTTAATGTTTAGCTTAGCTTTTTTCTTTCTAGAAAATTGCACAACCTTTGTTTTATTAATTTTGTTTCTCATCCCATATCTGTCCTACTGGATTTCCGATTCACTATGGAGTGCCTCATGCTCTTGGCTGACTGACAAACTAAAGCTTGGTCATCAGGAAACCTAACTGATTTTACGAATTCCCCACCCACCTTCATTTCTACCTCCAATTCTTCTTATGCCTCTTTAATCATTTCTTCTGCATACAGGTTGAACAGCAACGGTGATAGTGGTCAACCCTTTCTTACACCTCTTCCTAACACTCCCCAACCGGACTTCCCGTTTCCCACTGGTACCTGAGCATCCTGGGACATGTACAGGTTGCGGATTAGCCTCCTTTCCCTCCAATCTATCTCTATTTCCTGCAATATACTCATTAGTTTTTCCCAATTCACTCTATCAAACTCTTTTTCGAAAATTACTAAACAGGCAAATACCTCCTGGTTGTGTTGTATATTCCTCTCGATTAATAATCTCATTTCTGCAACAGCATCACGCGTACCTCTCCCCTTCCTAAACCCGCACTGATCATCCCTAAGTAATCATTTGCCCTACTCTCTATCCTTTGGTTTATTATCCTTAGAACAACTTTAGCTGCGTTGGATATCAAACTTATCATCCTGTAGTCCTCACATGATGTAGCCTTTACCTCCTTTGGAATAGGATCTAAAACTGATCTCACATATTTTTCCGGCCAGATTCCTTCCTCATAAATACTACGGATCAGCCCATAAAGCCTTTTCCTCCCACATTTTCCTAAGCCTTTTAAAATTTTCGTGGGAATGTTATCAACCCCGACGGCCTTATTTAGTTTCATCTCCCTTAATGCCCTTCCTATCTCATTGTTTAGTATGCCTTGATCTAAACTATCTTCTTCTACGTCATGTTCCTTTTCTTTGTCTAACTTTTTTGGTCTAAGCTCTTTACTATACAGTTCTTCTATATATTCTTTCCATCCCTCTTGGATATTTCTTGCGTCAACTATCATCTTACCCGCCTTATCTCTAACTGCTATCGTTGATCTCCCTTTCTTACTTCCCGATAAAGATTTAACTTTGCTGTACAGCGCACCGATTTCCCCCTTCCTTTGCAGACTTTCCATATCATCGCACTGCGTCTTCCACCATGCTTCTTTTGCTTTATTTGTGACCATCTCAATTTATTGTTTAATTCTTTGTACTTCATTTTGCGTAATTCTGTATTTAGATTCTTTCAATTTTGCCGGTCATCCATCTTGTAATCATCTCATCCGTGATCCATGGTTTCCTAGTCCTTTTAGCGTTAACGGTTCCAATAGTGTCTTTTGCGGCTTTAGACAAGCCTTTCTTAATACTTTCCCAATTTTCTTCAATATTACTTAGCTCTTTACCATCCTCCATGATATCGTCTACCGCCTGTTTGTATTCCTTCCTTTTCAAACCATTTAATGCTTCTACATTCCATTTTCTGACTCGTCGCCCCTGCCTTATCTTTTTGAAACGGATGCTACATTTCATAACCACTAAATTGTGGTCAGAGTCTGCATCCCCTCCCGGGAAGCTGTGCAAATTTATCACACTGTTCCTAAACCTGTGTCTTACCATGATATAATCTAGCTGATACCTTTCTGAGTCACCTGGCATAATCCATGTATACCTGCATCTTTTGTGGTGTCTAAACCAAGTGTTGGTGATGACTAGCGCGTCTCCAGCAGAACTTAACTGCTTTCTCCCCGCGGTTATTCCTTGTGCCTAAACCGTAGTCCCTGACCTCATCACCATCTCTTCCTTTGTCTACCGTCGCATTCCAATCCCCCATCACCATCAAATGTTTCCCTACAGAAACACATACGATTATGTCTCCTACCTGATCATATATCCAATCCGCCTCTTCTTCCTTATGGTTGCTCGGTGGCATGTATACATGAATAATAACCAAGTTTGTCGGTTCTGCTTTTATTTTTTATTATTTACTAGTAGTATTTTATCCGTTACCTGCTCTATGTTGACTACGTTTCTCCCTACCTCTTCATTTAATTCTATGGGACCCCTCGTTTGCTCTCGTCCCTGCCGCTGTATATTAATCTATACTTATCACTCCAGTAACCCCGGCTATCTTTCCATCTCAACTTGCATAGACCTAAAATATCAATATTTCCCCTTTCCATCTCTCGCTTAACATTCTCCAATTTCCCTGTCCTCATTATTGTCCTAACATTCCACGTTCCTATTCTAACTAATTTGGTATTCTTCTCCTGCGTCTTCTGTCCTGCTGCTGCCGGTTTTCCCTTGCAAGGGTTTCGTGGGATGACGACCGCGGAAGCCTTGCCTCCCCCGCTGCCGGGTACGACACACGGCCGATTGGGCCGAGCCCCATAGTTGCCAGGACTCAAAATCTCTGTATAGTCCAACTTGTTAATCTTGGGAATGATAATTGATGTCGTTTCCCGTTGCCTTCCTCAATAGTGTTTTTAACTTGACACCATCACTTATTGGCCGCCCCACTGGGGTCAGATGCCATTGCATCCGCCTCACTGAGTAACAGACGCTGCGTGGACTACCTTTCGTCTGGCTACTAACCTTCGACCTATCCGGCATGGGTGACCCTACCAGGAGATATAATTATTACTCCTGCCAGCACCGCTCTAGGGGCCATCGGAGCGCACAACCCCTTCCACCACGTCAAGGTTGTAGTCCGAGGAGGGATATATATATATATATTATATATATATAAATGAATATATATATATATTCATTTAAATATATATATTATATATATATATATATATATATATATATATATATATATATATATATGTATTAACATATACAGGGACTTACCCAAAAGTGGTAGGACTGTTTTTCTCTGGTGCGAACGGTGTGATAGAGGAGGGTGTGCCTGGCAGGGTAAGGTGGAGGGGGCTCTTAGCAACAGAGCAACTCCAACCTCAGTCACCTGCGGGCTGTCGTTGAGTGAGAAGACCGTTTCAGAGAATCAAGTTTTCTGCCCGCGTCGAAAAACAAAATGAATCTGAATTTAGAGCAATGTTATTCTGTGAAGATTTGTGCGAACTCGGGAAGACGGCACCTTAACCCTCGATATGATGAAGCAGGCTTATGGGGACACTCCTATAAGCCGTTCCATAGTATTTGAGTGGCACAAGTGGTTTAAATAGGGTAGGGAGCTCGTTGAAGACGACCATCGCTCCGGACGGCCGTCGACGGCAAGAACCGACACGAATGTGGACAGAGTGAGGACACTGCTGAACACAGACCGACGCTTAACTAGTGAAGAAATGGCAGACCAGTTGGGTCTGTCTGCATCCAACATCCAACGCATTATTACACAGGATTTGGCCATGCTCGAGGTGTGCGCCAAGATGGTGCCGAAAATTCTGAGTGTCGACCAAGTGATAAATAGATAAAGAACGTACTACGGCCGAGTGAATGGAAAGAATATTAGACCCAAAGCCGTATACTTAAGGGCACTTATAGGGGGAATAAGAAAGGGGGTTTACAGGGAGTGAGAAAGTTATAGCAATCACTCAATCACTCCGGTATATGTAGACACATTGACCGTCGTGAATCGCAAACACACAACACTCAGGGTTTACGGGGCGGGAAGCCCGACGCCAGTGACCCGTCACTCAAACTTGCTATATAAATTGCTCATTTTTATCTATTTTCCGTGTTTTCAATGAAATCGTTAAATTCCTTATTTTTATTTATTTTTTGTGTTTTAGGTGAAATCGTAAATTTTTCCTCAATAATTTCCTTCCAACTATTTCAAACTACTTTTTTCAAAATTGGTTGGTTTTTTAACCGCAAACATTGGTGTTATGATTTTCCACGCGCATGTTTTGCGGCGTGTCCACTGAAAACGGCTAGTTTTCATCCAATGATCGTATTTTTGATGAAAACGCGTACTTTCTCTAAATTTCTTCAATTTAAGTAAATCAAACTCCTTTTTCGTTTATTTCTCCATCGCTAAAAATGTCGTTTTAATTTAAACAAGTATTTGAAGTGGAGTTTCCACAGAAAACAGCTCGTTTTTATCTATTTTCCGTGTTTTCAAAGAAATCGTTAAATGTTACACTCCTTTTTTCATGATTTGTTAATTTCTCCATCGAAAAATACGTTATTTTAATGTAAACACGTATTTTGTCGTATTTCCTAATAAAACAACTCGTTTAATTTTTTTCCGGGTTTTCGATGATTTCGTTAAATTTCAAACCCTTTTTTTCATCATTCGTTGATTTCTCCGCCGCAAAATATGTAGTTGTAATTTAAAAACATAATTTATGTGGTATTTAAACGGAAAACTGCTCGTCTTTATTTACTTTTCGTGTTTTCGATGCAATCGTTATTTTACCCTCAATATTTTCCTTTCAAGAGTTTTAAACTACTTTTTTCGATATTCGTTGAATTTTCAATCGCAAAATATGGGTAATTATTTAAACACGTATGTTTTGTGGCGAGTACACTGACAACTGCTAGCTTTTTATCAATCTTCGTATTTTCGATGAAATGTGTATTTTCTCTGAATATTTTTAATTTAAGTAATTCAAACACCTTTTTTCATCATTCGATGATTTCTCCATCGCAGAGTATGTCGTTTTAATTTTAACACAAATTTAAATTGGTATTTCCACAGAGAACAGCTGGTTTATATTTAATTTTCGTGTTTTTGATGTAATCGTTAATAATCTCTCAATATTTTCCTTTCAAGTATATCGAACTACTTTTTTCAAAATTCGTTGAATTTTCAATCGCAGAAATTGGTGTGATGATTTTAAGCGCGCATGTTTTGTGGCGATTTCACTGAGAACTGCTAGTTCTCTTTCAATCTTCGTATTTTCGATATAATCTCGTATTTTCTCTAACTTTTTTCAATTTCATTGTTTCAAGCGCCTTTCTTCATCATTCGTTGATTTATCTATCGAAAATATGTCCGTTAATTTGAACACTTGTTTCATGTGGTGATTCCAGCGAAAACTGCTCGTTTTTATTCAATCTACGTATTTTCGATGAAATCGCGTATTTTTTTTTAATCCGTTGATTTTTCAGTCGAAAAATAGTTGTTATTTTTATCATCGCGTATGTTTTGTTGCCATTCCACTGAAAACTGCTAGTTTTTACTTTATTTTCTTATTTTCGATGAAATCAATCAATCAATATTTTTTCAATTCAAGTTTTTCAACTTTTTTTTTCATCATTCGTTGTCTTTCACATCGCAAATTATATCGTTATAATTTAGACTAGTATTTGATGTGGTATTTCCACAGAAAACTTATCGTTTTTATTTATTTTTTGTGTTTTAAGTGAAATCGTAAATTTTCTCTCAATAATTTCCTTCCAAGTATTTCATACTACTTTTTTCAAAATTCGTTGGTTTTTTAACCGCAAACATTGGTGTTATGATTTTCCACGCGCATGTTTTGCGGCGTGTCCACTGAAAACGGCTAGTTTTCATCCAATGATCGTATTTTTGATGAAAACGCGTACTTTCTCTAAATTTCTTCAATATAAGTAAATCAAACTCCTTTTTCGTTTATTATTCGAACAAACAGTTGATTTATGACGATCGGTAAGGACAAGGGACCGCACACGATCGATGTTTCCAATGTCATCACAGGAGAGGGTTGAAGGTCGTCCCGGCATCTTTCATCATCCGTGGTGTCTTGTCGGCCATTTTTAAAACGCTTAATCCATTTGATAACGGATATTTCCTTCAAATCATCATCACCGTAAACAGCTGTTAACATCTCAGTAATTTCTTGATAACTTCTACTTCGCACTTCACAAAAAACTTGTTGTTGATTCGTTGTTCCGTGATATACCATTTTCAACAAAAGGTGAAAGCAAGGACAACAGAGTCTAACATAACTGGCACCATAACGCACAGCTCGGCGATACGCCAAGCGCAGATGGTTCCTCATTGGGACTCGGGCAAAGAGCACCTTTTGTGGAACATTGGCAGAATCCAGAAAAAGCTGTATTCATCGCTCAAAGACCTCGATGTTCCTCCCACTTGGTCTTTGGGAAAGAGTGGCCGAATGGCACTCAAGTAATTGCCATTTACTTATTTACTTTAATTACCATTAATTTTGAGCCTAAAAACAATAAAATTAATATTGGTCATCACTCTTCCTACAAGTTGGCTAGTATTTTGTCCAGATGTTTACATAGTAATAAGCCTGGTAGATATTTCTTCCACGGAATAAACTGTTACTGGGTTTCTGGATGGGGTAAAACAAACGCAAGGGTCGATAGAGATTTCGGCTTCAGTATGTCCAGAGATGGACTACCATCCAATGGAAGAGGATATCGTAGAGAAATACTTCTGTCAGGCAATCATGGGTGAGCGTGGATTCAAAGATTGGTGTTCAACTGACAGCCCAAGGGGTTGTTTTACAGAGAGAATTGAGAATCAATTAGCCAAATAAAGACGCCTACATTACGATTGTGTTCGTCACGGTCTTGTCATGAATTTGGGCGGGAAACACTTGAAGACGAGGGAGATCTGAATGAATTTGGCATCCAACGCGACTCTCAAAGGTCTACATCAAATAGCACTCATCCTGACTGAAGGGGAGTTGGATCAGGATTGCAATCCGACTATGCAACCTATATCTAAAGGTTTTCAACATGTGCTAGGACTTGCATTGAATTGTTTGGGTTGATAGGAAGAGCGCATGGAATACTTAATCTCCAGTTGCGTTTGCCAGACTAGGGGATCCTTGAGTATCAAACGTCCTGCTTTTAGGGCGACAATCAACATAATTCATGGACATGTTCGCCAGGGTAAGGTCAGGTTTGCTGGTAAGTTTCTCTCAAAGGTTCTAGCAAATTTTCTCCAAGAGGAAGGACCTTTGGCACAGAGGGACCGTTCAACTGATGGGTCACGGCAGGATTGGGGGAGAAAGCAGTTTGAATTGTGAATGAATGCATTTGCAAGTGGCATTAGCATTGTTTGTCCATTTAGGTTGTTCAGGAAAATGTGACCTTAATGGGAAGGATGTGCTCAACTTCTTCAAGCAAGTTCATCATTTCTTCATGAATCGTCTGGGGGATGAGCATTTAGTGACCTTGGAAATGAAGTACCTCTTTGCATAGGTGCACCCACAGGGTGTGAAGAGCAAGAGCAATGGCCAGAAGAAGGAGAAAGCCCTCGACTACTTCTTAGAACTTCACCGGTCTCAGTGTGATATCATTCGGGGTCGAGATGACTATTCTCGGCATTATGACCTTAATGTCCATTGCTGGGTGATGGTACTGCACTTTGACATTTTGTTGACAGCAGGTCGTGTGTCGGCTATTATATTATTGAAGAAAGCTATGCGGTTTACATTCTCGGTCAATAAGCCTCGATATTTAAAATACCTTAGGAGATTCTATATGTTATTGAAGAGTCTAGTCTAAATTGCTGTGTAAAATTGAAAGTATTTTCCCCATTTTATCATTGGCCCCAGTTGCAGTTTCGGTAAAGATTGATAAACAATATATAGACAGATATATATTCAACCTTGTGCGATCTCGAAAGGATGATTTACTTGCAATATCTTCAAACTTCTCCTTTCTAAATGAATATATCCCCACTATCCTTCAATTTAAGAGGTAATATAAAAGTTTTCCATTCCGAATACCTTTGCGATTACCTTAAAATATATGAAGAAAATGTGATTATTTTTTGAAGTGTACTTACAGATATCAGATGTAATCTCTGCTCAGAAGGTGAGATTAATGATGTTTTCAATGAATATTGTCGTATTAAATATGAAATTGGTGACTATATTAATGCTCATCCAGTTTTGAATTTTGCTAGTAGAGTACACAGAAGGCCAAAGTTTTAATTAAACGAGAAGAGTTTAAACTTTTGTTTATAGCAATTTGCTAATATCAGTCTTTTGTCATCATTATTTAGTCTCATACAACTTATATTATTTTGAGCCAAAGTAGTGGGTCCGTAAGATACAATGTTTTTCTGATTCCCTTTTTTTAAATGGGGAACTCATCATTGTAAAATGACTAAATCTCTTCTACAATTCATCTCTTTAAACATATTGACATGACTCTCCTAAAACCGATTAAAAATATTTAAATAACATTTCCAAAATAATTCATCAAACCGATTCTCGAGTTTGGTAAACCATGTCGTAGCATTTAGGCAATACTATCGGCTTAGTCCACACACGTTCACTCAGACTTTAGCCCAAGTAAATCATTTTGAATGAAACTTACCTGAGAGTATGTATGCGTATACATTCCGGTTGCAATATCAATAAATGCAATCAAAGAGGACGCAAGTCAACATGAATTCCAAGATCATATTTACATTCAATGATGTTTGTTTCGGACTTAGTTGATTTACAAGTTCTAAAGATGATGAAAGAAATATTTCAATGCTTTGTATACATATAACCGTCCTTAAGAAATATGATTTGGGTTAAACTGTGGACATGAATCAATGGAATTTCATTCCTCTCAGAATTCGGATGGGAGAAGAGACGTTTGCTGGTACCACCGTCCGTTTGGCGCCGATGCCCGGAAGTGCACGACTCCGTGCTCCTATGCGTCGGAAAACCCCTAGGGCAGTCGGTGATAGCAGCCTCCGATGGTAGTCCCGAACCATGCCGCTTGTACGTGACAGACCGAAACACAAAGGTGCGGTTTTTGATAGATACTGGGTCCGATTTGTGTGTTTTTCCTAGAGTCAAAGTGGAAAGGCCCCGCTCCAAGACTGATTACGAGCTGTTTGTAGTGAACAGCAGTGTTATTTCTACGTATGGTCGGATGACCTTTAGCCTTAACCTCGGCCTCCGTCGCGATTTTTCGTGGCGTTTCGTTGTCGCGGACGTGTCACAACCTATCATTGGGGCGGACTTCCTAAAATTCTACGGGTTATTGGTGGACATGCGCAACCAGAGATTGGTTAATGGACTCACTACCATTTCAGTCCCCGTGAGTTTCGCCCAGCCTTCTCCCGATCAAGTGAAATCAGTGATCGGTCATTCTCGTTTCCACGAATTGCTTGCTAACTTCCCAGAAATCACGATTTTCCTTTCAATTTTTCAATTTCAAAAAAAAGTTTTAAATTTTCCTTCGCAATCACGGGATGAGAAATTTCGCGAATCAATTGTCGTGTAAGTTGTTCTTCTAAAGGCTTTTTTAAAAGCTTTTTATTCATCAAATAAAAATTTGGTCGTTTATCTTTCTTTCAAAACTGTCGGTTTTAAGAAAATGGTCTTCTTTGTACGTATTTTAACAAACATTACGTTTTTCTTCCGCAGACCCTGGATGAAAAATTTCGTGATTTAATTGTCTAGTTTAGTATTTCCAAGGGTTTTTTAAAAGCTTTTAGTTCTTTCAAATAAAATTTGGTCGCCTCACTACTTTCGCCAACGGTCTTTGTGTAGAAAATGGTCGATTTATCCATTTTTTTTGCGAACATAACAATTTTCCATCGCAGTCCCGGGATGAGAAGTTTCGCGAATCAATTGTCGTGTAAGTTGTTTTTCGAAGAGCTTTTTCAAAAGCTCTTCATTCATCAAATAAAAATTTGGTCGTCTCTCTTTCTTTCAAATCTGTCGTTTAGAGAAAATGGTCTAATTTATCCGTATTTCTTGCAAACATAACGTTTTTCATCCGCAGTCCCGAGATGATAAATTTCGTGTTTGAATTGTCATGTTTAGTATTTCCAAGGGTTTCTTTAAAAGCTATCAATTCATTGAATGAAAATTTGGTTGCCTGTCTACATTTCTAGACAGTTTTTGTTGAGGAAATAGTCTTAATCACATCTTTTTCTTGGGAACATGAGGGGATGAGATATTTAACGTTTCAAAGGTCGTGTTAGGTTTATCTTCAATGAATTTTCTTCAAAGCATTAAATTCATTCAATGAAAATTCGGTCGCCTCTTTTCCTTTCTAAACAGACGATGTTGAGAAAATTGTGGTAAATATTTGTATTTTTTGCCAACATAGCAGTTTTCCTCCGCAGTCCCGGGATGAGAAATTTCGCGATACAATTTAGCAAGTTTTTCCTCCGAGGGTTTTTTAAAAGCTTCTTAATATAATGAATGAAAATTCGGTCGCCTTCCTACCTTTCCAAAAGGTTGTTGTGTAGAAAAATGTCGTATTTTTACATTTATTTTTTCAAACGTAACAGCTTTTCTCCGCAGTCCCGGGCAGAGATATTTCGTGATTCAAATTTTGTGTCAGGTTTTTCTTTAAAGAATATTCATGAAACCTTTAATTCATTCAATGAAAATTTGGTCGCCTCTTTTCCTTTCTAAAAAGAAGTTGTTGAGAAAAATGTGGTAAATATACGTATTTTTTGCCAACATAGCAGTTTTCCTCCGCAGTCCCGGGAGTAGAAATCTCGTGATTCTGGTCTCTCGTTTAGTTTTTCCCCCGAGGGTTTTTTAAAAGCTTTAAGTTCATTGAATGAAAATTTGGTCGCCTCGCTACCTTTCCAAACGGTCGTTGTGTAGAAAAATTCGTATTTATACGTATGTTTTTTCAAACATATCAATTTTCCTTCGCAGTACTGGGCAGAGAAATTTCTAGTTTCAAATGTCGTGTTACGTTTTTCATCCAAGAATTTTTTAAAAGCTTAAATTTCATGGAATGAAAATTGGGTCGCCTCTCTTCCTTTCTAACCTGTCTTTGTTCGAAAAATATTCGTATATATAAGTATTTTTAGGAAACAATATTTTCCTCCGCAGTCCCGGGATGAAAAATTTCGTGTTTCAAGTAACTCGTTAAGTTTTTTCCAGGAGGGTTTTTTTTAAAGCTTTTAATTTAAATAGAAATTTTGGTTGACTCTTTTATCTTCGAAACGGATGTTGTCGAAAAAATTGTCGTATTTAAAGGTTTTTCCCGCAAACATAACATTTTTCCTATGCAGTCCCGGGATGAGAAATTTAGTGATTCAAGTGTCTCGTTTAGCTTTTCTCCCGAGGGTATTTTTAAAAGCTTTTAGTTCTTTGAATGAAAATTTGGTCGCCTCGCTACCTTCGCCAATGGTCGTTGTGTAAAAAATGGTCGTATTTATCCATATTTTTTGCGAACATAACAATTTTCCTTCGCAGTCCCGGGATGAGAAATTTCACGAATCAATTGTCGTGTAAGTTGTTTTTCGAAGAGCTTTTTCAAAAGCTCTTCATTCATCAAATAAAAATTTGGTCGTTTCTCTTTCTTTCAAAGCTGTCGTTTGTGAGTGAATGGTCTTATTTATACGTATTTCTTGCAAACATAACGTTTTTCCTCCGCAGTCCCGGGACGATAAATTTCGTGTTTGAATTGTCATGTTTAGTATTTCCAAGGGTTTTTTTTAAAAGCTATCAATTCATTGAATGAAAATTTGGTCGCCTGTCTACATTTCTAAACAGTTTTTGTCGAGGAAATATTCTTAATCACATCTTTTTCTTGCGAACATAACTAATTTCTTCCGCAGTCCCGGGATGAGAAATTTCGCGATTCAATTTGGTTAAGTTTTTCCTCCGAGGGGTTTTCAAAATCTTCTTAATTGATTAAATGATAATTAGGTCGCTTCCCTACCTATCCAAACGGTCGTTTTGTAGAAAATATTCTTATTTTTACATTTAATTTTTCTAACCAAACAGCTTTTTTCCGCAGTCCCGGGCAGAGATATTTCGCGATTCAAATGTCGTGCTACGTTTTTCTTCAAAGAATTTTCTTGAAAGCTTTAAATTCATTGAATGAAAATTTGGTCGCCTCTTTTCCTTTCTTAACAGTCGTTGTTGAAAAAATTGCGGTAAATATACGTATTTTTTGCCAATATAGCAGTTTTCCTCCGCAGTCCCGGGATGAGAAATTTCGTGATTCAAGTGTCTCGTTTAGTTTTTTCCCCGAGGGTTTTTTTAAAAGCTTTAAGTTCATTGAATGAAAATTTGGTTGCCTCGCTTCCTATCCAAACGGTCGTTGTGTAGAAAATTGTCGTGTTTAGACGTATCTTTTCTTAAACATAACAATTTTCTTTCGCAGTCCTGGGCAGAGAAATTTCTCGATTCAAATGTCGTGTTAAGTTTTTCATCCAAGAATTTTTTAAAAGATAAAATTTGTTGAATGATAATTTCGGCACCTTTCTTCCTTTCTAAACAGTCTTTGTTGAGGAAGTTTTCGTATATTTAAGTATTTTTAGGGAACAATATTTTTCCTCCGCAGTCCCGGGTTGAACAATTTCGTGTTTCAAGTAAATCGTTAAGTTTTTTCCAGGAGGGTTTTTTTAAAAGCTTTTAATATAAATAGAAATTTTGGTTGACTCTATTATCCTCCAAACGGAGGTTGTTGAAAAAATTGTCGTATTTAAAGGTTTTTCCCGTAAACATAACATTTTTCCTATGCAGCCCCGGGATGAGAAATTTAGTGATTCAAGTGTCTCGCTTAGCTTTTCTCACGAGGGTATTTTTAAAAGCTTTTAGTTCTTTGAATGAAAATTTGGTCGCCCCGCTACCTTCGCCAACGGTCGTTGTGTAGAAAATGGTCGTTTTTATCCGTATTTTTTGCAAACACGACAATTTTCCTTCGCAATCACGGGATGAGAAATTTCGCGAATCAATTGTCGTGTAAGTTGTTCTTCTAAAGGCTTTTTTAAAAGCTTTTTATTCATCAAATAAAAATTTGGTCGTTTATCTTTCTTTCAAAACTGTCGGTTTTAAGAAAATGGTCTTCTTTGTACGTATTTTAACAAACATTACGTTTTTCTTCCGCAGACCCGGGATGAAAAATTTCGTGATTTAATTGTCTAGTTTAGTATTTCCAAGGGTTTTTTAAAAGCTTTTAGTTCTTTCAAATAAAATTTGGTCGCCTCACTACTTTCGCCAACGGTCTTTGTGTAGAAAATGGTCGATTTATCCATTTTTTTTGCGAACATAACAATTTTCCATCGCAGTCCCGGGATGAGAAGTTTCGCGAATCAATTGTCGTGTAAGTTGTTTTTCGAAGAGCTTTTTCAAAAGCTCTTCATTCATCAAATAAAAATTTGGTCGTCTCTCTTTCTTTCAAATCTGTCGTTTAGAGAAAATGGTCTAATTTATCCGTATTTCTTGCAAACATAACGTTTTTCATCCGCAGTCCCGGGATGATAAATTTCGTGTTTGAATATTCATGTTTAGTATTTCCAAGGGTTTTTTTTAAAAGCTATCAATTCATTGAATGAAAATTTTGTCGCCTGTCTACATTTCTCAACAGTTTTTGTTGAGGAAATAGTCTTAATCACATCTTTTTTTTGCGAACATAACTAATTTCCTCCGCAGTCCCGGGATGAGATATTTAACGTTTCAAAGGTCGTGTTAGGTTTATCTTCAATGAATTTTCTTAAAAGCATTAAATTCATTCAATGAAAATTCGGTCGCCTCTTTTCCTGTCTAAACAGACGTTGTTGAGAAAATTGTGGTAAATATTCGTATTTTTTGCCAACATAGCAGTTTTCCTCCGCAGTCCCGGGATGAGAAAGTTCGCGATTCAATTTAGTCAAGTTTTTCCTCCGAGGTTTTTTAAAAGCTTCTTAATTCAATGAATGAAAATTCGGTCGCCTTCCTACCTTTCCAAAAGGTTGTTGTGTTGAAAAATGTCGTATTTTTACATTTATTTTTTCAAACGTATCAGCTTTTCTCCGTAGTCCCGGGCAGAGATATTTCGTGATTCAAATTTTATGTTAGGTTTTTCTTTAAAGAATATTCATGAAACCCTATTTCATTCAATAAAAATTTGATCACCTCTTATACTTTATAAACAGACGTTCTTGAGAAAATTGTGGTAAATAAACGTATTTTTTGCCAACATAGCAGTTTTCCTTCGAAGTCTTGGGATGAGAAATTTCGCCATGCAATTTGCTCAAGTTTTTCCTCCGTGAGTTTTTCAAAAGCTTCTTAATTCAATGAATGAAAATTCTGTCACCACCCTACCTTTTCAAAAGGTCGTTGCGTAGAAAATGGTCTTTTATATCCGTATTTTTTGCGAACATAAAAATTTTCCTTCGCAGTCCCGGTATGCGGAATTTCGCGAATCAAATGTCGTGTAAAATGTTCTTCCAAGGGCTGTTTCAAAAGCTCTTCATTCATCAAATGAAAATTTGGTCGTTTCTCTACCT
The DNA here is from genome assembly GCF_022747635.1 of Hetaerina americana. NCBI lineage: Eukaryota > Metazoa > Arthropoda > Insecta > Odonata > Calopterygidae > Hetaerina > Hetaerina americana. Next base: position 36,952 of record NW_027286960.1, on the reverse strand, counting down.
TTCAAAACGGTCGGTTTTGACAAAATGGTCTAATTAATACGTATTTCATGCAAACAACGTTTTCCAGCCGCAGTCCCGGGATGAGAAATTTCGTGATTTAAAGTACTCCTTTAAGTTTTCCCACGAGGTTTTTTTTGAAAGCTTGTATGTCATAATTGAAAATTTGTTTGCCTTTTTCCTTCCTATCGGCAGTTGTTGGGAAAATTGTCGTATTTAAACGTATTTCTTAAAAAAAATATTTTTTATCCGCAGTCCCGGGATGAGAAATTTCGTAATTCAATTGTGGCGTATAGTTTTTCCCTGAACGGTTTTTAAATCTTAAAATTCATTTAATGAGAATTTGAACGCGTCTCTTCCTTTCAAAGCAGTCGCTGTTAGAAAACTGTCTATAATTTACGCTTTTTTTGCATGTATAATAATTTTCCTCCGCAGTCCCAGGATGAGAAATTTCGTGATTCAAGTGTCCCTTTTAGTTTTTCTCCCGAGGGTATTTTTAAAAGCTTTCAATTCTTAAATGAAAATTTCGTCTACTCTCTTCCTATCCAAACGGTCGTTGTTGAGATAATGGTTTTATTATTACGTTTTCTTGCAAACATAACGTTTTTCCTTCGTAGTCCCGGGATGAGAAACTTCGCGAATCAATTTTCGTTTAAGTTGTTCTTCCAAGGGCTTTTTCAAAACCTATTCATTCATCAAATGAAAATTTAGTCGTTTCTCTACCTTTTAAAACGGTCGGTTTTAAGAAAATGGTCTCATTTATACGTATTACTTGCAAACATGTTTTCCAGCCGCAGTACCGGGATGAGAAATTTCGAGATTCAAGTAACGCGTTTATTTTTTCCCACGAGGGTTTTTGTTAAAGCTTGTTACTCTTAATTTAAAAATTTGTTTGACCTCTTTCCTTCTAATCGGCATATGTTGAGAAAATTTTCGTATTAAAACGTATTTCTTAAAAACATAACATTTTTATCCGAAGTCCCGGGATGAGAAATTTCGTGATTTAACTATTGCGTTTACTTTTCCCTCAGCGGTTTTTTAATGCTTAAAATTCATTCAATGAAAATTTGAACGCCTCTTATATTTTCTAAACACACTTCTCGAGAAAATTGTGGTAAATATACGTATTTTTTGCCAACATAGCTTTTTTCCTTCGCAGTCTCCGGTTGAGAAATTTCGCGATTCAATTTGGTCAAGTTTTTCCTCCGAGGGTTTTTCAAAAGCATCTTAATTCAATGAATGAAAATTCTTTCACCTGCCTACCTTTCCAAAAGGTCGTTGTGTAGAAAATGGTCCTTTTTATCCGTATTTTTTGCGACCACGAAAATTTTCCTTCGCAGTCCCGGCATGAGGAATATCGCGAATCAATTGTCGTGTAAGTTGTTCTTCCAAGGGCTTTTTCAAATGCTCTTCATTCATGAAATAAAAATTTGGTCGTTTCTCTACCTTTCAAAACGGTCGGTTTTGAGAAAATGGTCTAATTTATACTTATTTCTTGCAAACATAACGTTTTCCAGCCGCAGTTCCGAGATGAGAAATTTCGTGAATCAAGTAACTCGTTTAAGTTTTCCCACGAGGGTTTTTTTGAAAGCTTGTAAGTCTTATTTGAAAATTTGTTTGACTTTTTCATTCCTATCGGCAGTTGTTGGGAAAATTGTCGTATTAAAACGTATTTCATAAAAACAATATTTGTTATCCGCAGTCCCGGGATGAGAAATTTCGTAATTCAATTGTGGCGTATAGTTTTTCCCTGAACGGTTTTTAAATCTTAAAATTCATTTAATGAGAAATTGAACGCCTCTCTTCCTTTCAAAGCAGACGTTGTTGAGAAAATTATGGTAAATGAACGTATTTTTTGCCAACAAAGCAGTTTTCCTTCGCAGCCTCGGGATGAGAAATTTCGCGATGCAATTTGGTCAAGATTTTCCTCCGAAGGTTTTTCAAAAGCTTCTTAATTCAATGAATGAAAATTCTGTCACCTCCCTAACTTTTCAAAAGGTCATTGTGTAGAAAATGGTCCTTTTTATCCGTATTTTTTCGAACATAAAAATTTTCCTTCGCAGTCCCGGTATGAGGAATATCGCGAATCAATTGTCGTGTAAGTTGTTCTTCCAAGGGATTTTTCCAAGGGAACGGTCGTTTCTCTATTTTTCATAACGGTCGGTTTTGAGTAAATGGTCTAATGTATACGTATTTCTTGCAAACATAACGTTTTCCAGCCGCAGTCCCGGGATGAGAAACTTCGTGAATCAATTGTCGTGTAAGTGTTTCTTCCAAGGGCTTTTTCAAAACCTATTCATTCATCAAATGAAAATTTGGTCGTTTCTCTACCTTTTAAAACGGTCGGTTTTGAGAAAATGGTCTCATTTATACGTATTTCTTGCAAATGTGTTTTCAAGCCGCATTACCGGGATGAGAAATTTCGTGAATCAAGTAACTCGTTTAAGTTTTCCCACGAGGGTTTTTTTGAAAGCTTGTAAGTCTTATTTGAAAATTTGTTTGACTTTTACATTCCTATCGGCAGTTGTTGGGAAAATTGTCGTATTAAAACGAATATCATAAAAACAATATTTGTTATCCGCAGTCCCGGGATGAGAAATTTCGTAATTCAATTGTGACAAATAGTTTTTCCCTGAACGGTTTTTTAAATCTTAAAATTCATTTAATGAGAAATTGAACGCCTCTCTTCCTTTCAAAGCAGACGTTGTTGAGAAAATTGTGGTAAATAAACGTATTTTTTGCCAACAAAGCAGTTTTCCTTCGCAGTCTCGGGATGAGAAATTTCGCGATGGAATTTGGTCAAGATTTTCCTCCGAAGGTTTTTCAAAAGCTTTTTATTCAATGAATGAAAATTCTGTCACCTCCCTAACTTTTCAAAAGGTCAATGTGTAGAAAATGGTCCTTTTTATCCGTATTTTTTCGAACATAAAAATTTTCCTTCGCAGTCCCGGTATGAGGAATATCGCGAATCAATTGTCGTGTAAGTTGTTCTTCCAAGGGATTTTTCCAAGGGAACGGTCGTTTCTCTACCTTTCATAACGGTCGGTTTTGAGTAAATGGTCTAATGTATACGTATTTCTTGCAAACATAACGTTTTCCAGCCGCAGTCCCGGGATGAGAAATTTCGTGATTCAAGTGTCTTGTTTAGTTTTTCTCCCGAGGTTTTTTTTAAAAGCTTTTAATTCTTAAATGAAAATTTCGTCAACTCTCTTCCTTTCGTAACGGTCGTTGGTGAGATAATTTCGTGATTCAAGTAAATCGTTTAAGTTTTCCCACGAGGGTTTTTTTGAAACCTTGTAAGTCTTATTTGAGAATTTGTTTGACTTTTTCATTCCTATCGGCAGTTGTTGGGAAAATTGTCGTATTAAAACGTATTTCATAAAAACAATATTTGTTATCCGCAGTCCCGGGATGAGAAATTTCGTAATTCACTTGGGGCGTATAGTTTTTCCCTGAACGGTCTTTTAAAGGTTAAAATTCATTTAATGAGAATTTGAACGCCTCCCTTCCTTTCAAAGCAGTCGCTGTTAGGAAACTGTCGTTAATATACGACTTTTTGGAAAAACATAATAATTTTCCTCCGCAGTCCCGGGAAGAGAAATTTCGTGATTCAAGTGTCCCATTTAGTTTTTCTCCCGAGGGTTGTTAAAAGCTTTTAATTCTTAAATGAAAATTTCGTCAACTCTCTTCCTTTCCTAACGGTCGTTGTTTAAATAATGGTTTTATTTATATGTATCTGTTGCAAACATAACGTTTTTCCGTCGCAGTCCCGGGATGAGAAATTTTGCGAATCAATAGTGGTGTATGTTTTTCCTCCAAGGGCTTTATAAAGCTCTTTATTCATCTAATAAAAATAAGGCCCTTTCTCTTCCTTTGAAAACGGTTTTTTTTGAGAAAATGGTCTTATTTATACATATATTTTGGAAACAAAACATTTTTCATCCGCAGTCCCGGGATGAGAAATTTCGTGATTCAATTGTGGTGTTTAGTTTTTCCCTCAGCGGTTTTTTAAAGCTTAAAATTCATTTAATGAAAATTTAAACGCCTCCCTTTCTTTCAAATCAGTCGCTGTTTGAAAACTGTCGGTAATATACGCATTTTTTGCATGTATAATAATTTTCCTCCGCAGTCCCGGGATGAGAAATTTCGTGATTCAAGTGTCTTTTTTAGTTTTTCTCCCGAAGGTTTTTTTAAAAGCGTTTAATTCTTAAATGAAAATTTCGTCGACTCTCTTCCTTTCCTAACGGTCGGTGTTGAGATAGTGGTTTTATTTATACGTTTTTGTTGCAAAGATAACGTTTTTTTGTTCGCAGTCCCGGGATGAGAAACTTCGTGAATCAATTGTCGTGTAAGTGTTTCTGCCAAGGGCTTTTTCAAAACCTATTCATTCATCAATTGAAAATTTAGTCGTTTCTCTACCTTTTTAAACGGTCGGTTTTGAGAAAATTGTCTCATTTATACGTATTTCTTGCAAACATGTTTTCAAGCCGCAGTACCGGGATGAGAAATTTCGAGATTCAAGTAACTCCTTTAAGTTTTCCCACGAGGGTTTTTTTTAAAGCTTGTAAGTCTTATTTGAAAATTTGTTTGACTTTTTCATTCCTATCGGCAGTTGTTGGGAAAATTGTCGTATTAAAACGTATTTCATAAAAACAATATTTGTTATCCGCAGTCCCGGGATGAGTAATTTCGTATATCGCTTGGGGCGTATAGTTTTTCCCTGAACGGTCTTTTAAAGGTTAAAATTCATTTAATGAGAATTTGAACGCCTCCCTTCCTTTCAAAGCAGTCGCTGTTAGGAAACTGTCGTTAATATACGACTTTTTGAAAAACATAATAATTTTCCTCCGCAGTCCCGGGAAGAGAAATTACGTGATTCAAGTGTCCCATTTAGTTTTTCTCCCGAGGGTTGTTAAAAGCTTTTAATTCTTAAATGAAAAATTCGTCGACTCTCTTCCTTTCCCTAACGGTCGTTGTTTATTTAATTGTTTTTTTATATGAATTTGTTGCAAACATAACGTTTTTCCGTCGCAGTCCCGGGATGAGAAATTTCGCGAATCAATAGTGGTGTATGTTTTTCCTCCAAGGGCTTTATAAAGCTCTTTATTCATCTAATAAAAATAAGGCCCTTTCTCTTCCTTTGGAAACGGTTTTTTTGAGAAAATGGTCTTATTTATACATATATCTTGGAAAAATAAATTTTTTCATCCGCAGTCCCGGGATGAGAAATTTCGTGATTCAATTGTGGTGTTTAGTTTTTCCCTCAGCGGTTTTTTAAAGCTTAAAATTCATTTAATGAAAATTTAAACGCCTCCCTTTCTTTCAAATCAGTCGCTGTTTGAAAACTGTCGGTAATATACGCATTTTTTGCATGTATAATGATTTTCCTCCGCAGTCCCGGGATGAGAAATTTCGTGATTCAAGTGTCTTTTTTAGTTTTCCTCCCGAGGGTTTTTTTAAAAGCGTTTAATTCTTAAATGAAAATGTCGTCGACTCTCTTCCTTTCCTAACGGTCGGTGTTGAGATAATGGTTTTATTTATACGTTTTTGTTGCAAACATAACGTTTTTTTGTTCGCAGTCCCGGGATGAGAAACTTCGTGAATCAATTGTCGTGTGTTTCTTCCAAGGGCTTTTTCAAAACCTATTCATTCATCAAATGAAAATTTGGTCGTTTCTCTAACTTTTTAAACGGTCGGTTTTGAGAAAATGGTCTCATTTATACGTATTTCTTGCAAACATGTTTTCAAGCCGCATTACCGGGATGAGAAATTTCGAGATTCAAGTAACTCGTTGAAGTTTTCCCACGAGAGTTTTTTAAAAGCTTGTTAGTCCTAATTTAAAAATTTTTTTGACCTATTTCCTTCTAATCGGTAGTTGTTGAGAAAATTGTCGTATTAAAACGATTTCTTAAAAACATAACATTTTTTATCCGCAGTCCCGGGATGAGAAATTTCGTGATTCATCTAATGCGTTTAGTTCTTCCCTCGGCGGTTTTTTAATGCTTAAAATTCATTTAATGAAAATTTGAACGCCTCTTTTTTTTCTAAACAGACGTTCTTGAGAAAATTGTGGTAAATAAACGTATTTTTTGCCAACATAGAGTTTTCCTTCGCAACGCCGGGATGAGAAATTTCGCGATTCAATTTGTTCAAGTTTTTCCTCCAAGGGTTTTTCAAAAGAATCTTAATTCAATGAATGAAAATTCTGTCACCTCCGTACCTTTTTAAAAGGTCGTTGTGTAGAAAATGGTCCTATTTATCCGTATTTTTTGCGAACAAAAATTTTCCATAGCAGTCCCGGTATGAGGAATATCGCGAATCAATTGTCGTTTAAGTTGTTCTTCCAAGGCCTTTTTCAAAAGGTCTTTATTCCTCAAATGAAAATTTGGTCGTTTCTCTAACTTTCAAAACGGTCGATTTTGAGAAAATGATCTAATTTATGCGTATGCTTTGCAAACAACGTTTTCCAGCCGCAGTCCCGGGATGACAAATTTCGTGATTCAAGTAACTCCTTTAAGTTTTCCCACGAGGGTTTTTTTTAAAGCTTGTAAGTCTTATTTGAAAATTTGTTTGACTTTTTCATTCCTATGGGCAGTTGTTCGGAAAATTGTCGTATTAAAACGTATTTCATAAAAACAATATTTGTTATCCGCAGTCCCGGGATGAGAAATTTCGTAATTCACTTGGGGCGTATAGTTTTTCCCTGAACGGTCTTTTAAAGCTTAAAATTCATTTAGTGAGAATTTGAACGCCTCTCTTCCTTTCAAAGCAGTCGCTGTTAGGAAACTGTCGTTAATATACGACTTTTTGGAAAAACATAATAATTTTCCTCCGCAGTCCCGGGAAGAAAAATTTCGTGATTCAAGTGTCCCATTTAGTTTTTCTCCCGAGGGTTGTTAAAAGCTTTTAATTCTTAAATGAAACATTCGTCGACTCTCTTCCTATCCTAACGGTCGTTGTTTAGTTAATGGTTTTTTATATATGAATTTGTTGCAAACATAACGTTTTTCCGTCACAGTCCCGGGATGAGAAATTTCGCGAATCAATAGTGGTGTATGTTTTTCCTCCAAGGGCTTTATAAGGCTCTTTATTCATCTGATAAAAATAAGGCCCTTTCTCTTCCTTTGAAAACGGTTATTTTTGAGAAAATGGTCTTATTTATACATATATCTTGGAAACATAACATTTTTTATCCGCAGTCCCGGGATGAGAAATTTCGTGATTCAACTAATGTGTTTAGTTCTTCCCTCGGCGGTTTTTTAATGCTTAAAATTCATTTAATGAAAATTTGAACGCCTCTTTTTTTTCTAAACACACGTTCTTCAGAAAATTGTGGTAAATAAACGTATTTTTTGCCAACATAGAGTTTTCCTTCGCAACTCCGGGATGAGAAATTTCGCGATTCAATTTGTTCAAGTTTTTCCTCCAAGGGTTTTTCAAAAGCATCTTAATTCAATGAATGAAAATTCTTTCTCCTGCCTACCTTTCCAAAAGGTCGTTTGTTAGAAAATGGTCCTTTTTATCCGTATTTTTTGCGACCATGAAAATTTTCCTTAGTATTCCTGGTGAGGGATATCGCGAATGAATTGTCGTGTAAGTTTTTCTTCCAAGGGCTTTTTCAAAAGCTTTTCATTCATCTAATAAAAGTTAGGCCCTTTCTCTTCCTTTCAAAACGGTTTTTTTTAGAAAATGGTCTTATTTATACGTATTTCTTGGAAACATTACATTTTTCATCCGCAGTCCCGGGATGAGAAATTTCGTGATTAAATTGTGGCGTTTAGTTTTCCCCTCACCGGGTTTTTAAAGCTTAAAATTCATTTATTGAAAATTTAAACGCCTCTCTTACTTTCAAAGCATTTGCTGTTGGAAAACCGTCGGTAATATACGCATTTTTTGCATGTTTAATAATTTTCCTCCTCAGTCCCGAGATGCGAAATTTCGTGATTCGAGTGTCTTGTTTAGTTTTTCTCCCGAGGGTTTTTTTAAAAGCGGTTAGTTCTTAAATGAAAATTTCGTCGACTCTCTTCCTTTCCTAACGGTCGGTGTTGAGATAGTCATGGAAACATTTTTGTTTGATTTGTGTCGAGTGAGATTTTCACCTAGAACTTAAAGGGGGGGTATTGGCACTTTTCATGGAAAAATGGAAAAAATTAATTTTTTTAAAAATGAAATAAATGCCTTCTATACACCTCAAACATTCACTCTAAAACTGAAAATTGTTGTTTTTCGCAATATTTTTAGAAATTTTGGCTCTTTTAGTAACATTAACACTTGCGCTGAAGCATCTTTTATACTCATTTCTTGCCTTTCAGTATTTATTCTGGGTTTTATTTTGTTTATTTGATGAAAATGAACAACAATACAAACCATGGAAACATTTTTGTTTGATTTGTTTTGAGTGAGATTTTCACCTGGAACCCAAAGGGGGGTATTGGCACTTTTCATGGAAAAATGTGAAAAAAAACATTTTCTATAAATGAAATAAATGCCTTCTATACACCTCAAACATTCACTCTTAAACATTAAATTGTGGTTTTTCGCAATATTTTTAGAAATTTGGGCTCTTTTAGTAACATTAACAACCCCGCTGAAGCATCTTTTATGCTCATTTCTTGCCTTTCAGTATTTATTCTGGGTTTTATTTTGTTTATTTGATGAAAATGAAAAACAATACACACCATGGAAACATTTTTGTTTGATTTGTGTCGAGTCAGATTTTCACCTAGAACCCAAAGGGGGGGGTATTGGCACTTTTCATGGAAAAATGTGAAAAATTAAATTTTCTAAAAATGAAATAAATGCCTTCTATACACCTCAAACATTTACTCTTAAACTGAAAATTGTTGTTTTTCGCAATATTTTTAGATATTTGGGCTCTTTTAGTAACATTAACACTTGCGCTGAAGCATCTTTTATGCTCATTTCTTGTCTTTCAGGATTTATTCTGGGTTTTATTTTGTTTATTTGATGAAAATGAACAACAATACACACAATGGAAACATTTTTGTATAATTTGTGTACAGTGAGATTTCACCTAGAACCCAAAGGGGGGGTATTGGCACTTCATGGAAAATGTGAAAAATTAAATTTTCTAAAAATGAAATAAATGCCTTCTATACACCTCAAACATTCACTCTAAATCTGAAAATTGTTGTTTTTCGCAATATTTTTAGAAATTTGGGCTCTTTTAGTAACATTAACACTTGCGCTAAAGCATCTTTTATGCTCATTTCTTGTCTTTCAGTATTTATTCTGGGTTTTATTTTGTTTATTTGATGAAAATGAACAACAATACACACCATGGAAACATTTTTGTTTGATTTGTGTCGAGTGAGATTTTCACCTAGAACCCAAAGGGGGGTATTGGAACTTTTCATGGAAAAATGTGAAAAATTAAATTTTCTAAAAATGAAATAATTGCCTTCTATACACCTCAAATATTCACTCTTAAACTGAAAATTGTTGTTTTTCGCTATATTTTTAGAAATTTGGGCTCTTTTAGTAACATTAACAACCCCGCTGAAGCATCTTTTATGCTCATTTCTTGTATTTCAGTATTTATTCTGGGTTTTATTTTGTTTATTTGATGAAAATGAACAACAATACACACCATGGAAACATTTTTGTTTGATATGTGTCGAGTGAGATTTTCACCTAGACCCAAAGGGGGGGGGTATTGGCATTTTTCATGGAAAATTGTGAAAAATTAAAATTTCTAAAAATGAAATAAATGCCTTCTATACACCTCAAACATTCACTATAAAACAGAAGATTGTTGTTTTTCGCAATATTTTTAGAAATTTGGCCTCTTTTAGTAACATTAACACAAGCGCTGAAGCATCTTTTATGCTCATTTCTTGTCTTTCAGGATTTATTCTGGGTTTTATTTTGTTTATTTGATGAAAATGAACAACAATACACACCATGGAAACATTTTTGTTTGATTTGTGTCGAGTGAGATTTTCACCTAGAACCCAAAGGGGGGGGGGGGTATTGGCACTTTTCATGGAAAAATGTGAAAAATTAAAATTTCTAAAAATGAAATAAATGCCTTCTATACACCTCAAACATTCACTCTAAAACTGAAAATTTTTGTTTTTCGCAATATTTTTAGAAATTTGGGCTCTTTTAGTAACATTAACACTTGCGCTGAAGCATCTTTTATGCTCATTTCTTGTCTTTCAGGATTTATTCTTGGTTTTACTTTGTTTATTTGATGAAAATGAACAACAATACACTCCATGGAAACATTTTTGTTTGATTTGTGTCGAGTGAGATTTTAACCTAGAACCCAAAGGGCACTTTTCATGGAAAAATGTGAAAAATTAAATTTTCTAAAAATGAAATAAATGCCTTCTATACACCTCAAACATTCACTCTTAAACTGAAAATTGATGTTTTTCGCAATATTTTTAGAAATTTGGGCTCTTTTAATAACATTAACAATTGCGCTGAAGCATCTTTTATGCTCATTTCTTGTCTTTCAGGATTTATTCTGGGTTTTATTTTGTTTATTTGATGAAAATGAACAACAATACTCATCATGGAAACATTTTTGTTTGATTTGTGTCGATTGAGATTTTCACCTAGAACTCAAAGGGGGGGTATTGGCACTTTTCATGGAAAAATGTGAAAATTTAAATTTTCTAAAATTGAAATAAATGCCTTCTAAACACCTCAAACATTCACTCTAAATCTGAAAATTGTTGTTTTTCGCAATATTTTTAGAAATTTGGGCTCTTTTAGTAACATTAACAGTTGCGCTGAAGCTTCTTTTATGCTGTTTTCTTGTCTTTCAGGATTTATTCTGGGTTTTATTTTGTTTATTTGATGAAAATGAACAACAACACACACCATGGAAACATTTTTGTTTGATTTGTGTCGAGTGAGATTTTCACCTAGAACCCAAAGGGGGGTATTGGCACTTTTCATGGAAAAATGTAAAAAAATTAAATTTTCTAAAATTGAAATAAATGCCTTCTATACACCTCAAACATTCACTCTAAAACTGAAAATTGTTGTTTTTCGCAATATTTTTAGAAATTTGGGCTCTTTTAATAACATTAACAATTCCGCTGAAGCATCTTTTATGCTCATTTCTTGTATTTCAGTATTTATTCTCGGTTTTATTTTGTTTATTTAATGAAAATGAACAACAATACTCATCATGGAAACATTTTTGTTTGATTTGTGTCGAGTGAGATTTTCACCTAGAACCCAAAGGGGGGGGTATTGGCATTTTTCATGGAAAATTGTGAAAAATTAAAATTTCTAAAAATGAAATAAATGCCTTCTATACACCTCAAACATTCACTATAAAACAGAAGATTGTTGTTTTTCGCAATATTTTTAGAAATTTGGGCTCTTTTAGTAACATTAACACTTGCGCTGAAGCATCTTTTATGCTCATTTCTTGTCTTTCAGGATTTATTCTGGGTTTTATTTTGTTTATTTGATGAAAATGAACAACAATACACACAATGGAAACATTTTTGTATAATTTGTGTACAGTGAGATTTCACCTAGAACCCAAAGGGGGGGTATTGGCACTTCATGGAAAATGTGAAAAATTAAATTTTCTAAAAATGAAATAAATGCCTTCTATACACCTCAAACATTCACTCTAAATCTGAAAATTGTTGTTTTTCGCAATATTTTTAGAAATTTGGGCTCTTTTAGTAACATTAACACTTGCGCTAAAGCATCTTTTATGCTCATTTCTTGTCTTTCAGTATTTATTCTGGGTTTTATTTTGTTTATTTGATGAAAATGAACAACAATACACACCATGGAAACATTTTTGTTTGATTTGTGTCGAGTGAGATTTTCACCTAGAACCCAAAGGGGGGTATTGGAACTTTTCATGGAAAAATGTGAAAAATTAAATTTTCTAAAAATGAAATAAATGCCTTCTATACACCTCAAATATTCACTCTTAAACTGAAAATTGTTGTTTTTCGCTATATTTTTAGAAATTTGGGCTCTTTTAGTAACATTAACAACCCCGCTGAAGCATCTTTTATGCTCATTTCTTGTATTTCAGTATTTATTCTGGGTTTTATTTTGTTTATTTGATGAAAATGAACAACAATACACACCATGGAAACATTTTTGTTTGATATGTGTCGAGTGAGATTTTCACCTAGACCCAAAGGGGGGGGTATTGGCATTTTTCATGGAAAATTGTGAAAAATTAAAATTTCTAAAAATGAAATAAATGCCTTCTATACACCTCAAACATTCACTATAAAACAGAAGATTGTTGTTTTTCGCAATATTTTTAGAAATTTGGCCTCTTTTAGTAACATTAACACAAGCGCTGAAGCATCTTTTATGCTCATTTCTTGTCTTTCAGGATTTATTCTGGGTTTTATTTTGTTTATTTGATGAAAATGAACAACAATACACACCATGGAAACATTTTTGTTTGATTTGTGTCGAGTGAGATTTTCACCTAGAACCCAAAGGGGGGGGGGGGTATTGGCACTTTTCATGGAAAAATGTGAAAAATTAAAATTTCTAAAAATGAAATAAATGCCTTCTATACACCTCAAACATTCACTCTAAAACTGAAAATTTTTGTTTTTCGCAATATTTTTAGAAATTTGGGCTCTTTTAGTAACATTAACACTTGCGCTGAAGCATCTTTTATGCTCATTTCTTGTCTTTCAGGATTTATTCTTGGTTTTACTTTGTTTATTTGATGAAAATGAACAACAATACACTCCATGGAAACATTTTTGTTTGATTTGTGTCGAGTGAGATTTTAACCTAGAACCCAAAGGGCACTTTTCATGGAAAAATGTGAAAAATTAAATTTTCTAAAAATGAAATAAATGCCTTCTATACACCTCAAACATTCACTCTTAAACTGAAAATTGATGTTTTTCGCAATATTTTTAGAAATTTGGGCTCTTTTAATAACATTAACAATTGCGCTGAAGCATCTTTTATGCTCATTTCTTGTCTTTCAGGATTTATTCTGGGTTTTATTTTGTTTATTTGATGAAAATGAACAACAATACTCATCATGGAAACATTTTTGTTTGATTTGTGTCGATTGAGATTTTCACCTAGAACTCAAAGGGGGGGTATTGGCACTTTTCATGGAAAAATGTGAAAATTTAAATTTTCTAAAATTGAAATAAATGCCTTCTAAACACCTCAAACATTCACTCTAAATCTGAAAATTGTTGTTTTTCGCAATATTTTTAGAAATTTGGGCTCTTTTAGTAACATTAACAGTTGCGCTGAAGCTTCTTTTATGCTGTTTTCTTGTCTTTCAGGATTTATTCTGGGTTTTATTTTGTTTATTTGATGAAAATGAACAACAACACACACCATGGAAACATTTTTGTTTGATTTGTGTCGAGTGAGATTTTCACCTAGAACCCAAAGGGGGGTATTGGCACTTTTCATGGAAAAATGTAAAAAAATTAAATTTTCTAAAATTGAAATAAATGCCTTCTATACACCTCAAACATTCACTCTAAAACTGAAAATTGTTGTTTTTCGCAATATTTTTAGAAATTTGGGCTCTTTTAATAACATTAACAATTCCGCTGAAGCATCTTTTATGCTCATTTCTTGTATTTCAGTATTTATTCTCGGTTTTATTTTGTTTATTTAATGAAAATGAACAACAATACTCATCATGGAAACATTTTTGTTTGATTTGTGTCGAGTGAGATTTTCACCTAGAACCCAAAGGGGGGGGTATTGGCACTTTTCATGGAAAAATGTGAAAAATTAAATTTCCTAAAAATGAAATAAATGCCTTCTATACACCTCAAACATTCACTCTTAAACTGAAAATTGTTGTTTTTCGCAATATTTTTAGAAATTTTGGCTCTTTTAGCAACATTAACACTTACGCTGAAGCATCTTTTATGCTCATTTCTTATCTTTCAGGATTTATTCTTGGTTTTACCTTGTTTATTTGATGAAAATGAGCAAAAATACACTCCATGGAAACATTTTTGTTTGATTTGTGTCGAGTGAGATTTTCACCTAGAACCAAAAGGGGGGGGTATTGGCACTTTTCATGGAAAAATGGAAAAAATTAAATTTTCTAAAAATAAAATAAATGCCTTCTATACACCTCAAACATTCACTCTAAAACTGAAAAATGTTGTTTTTCGCAATATTTTTAGAAATTTGGGCTCTTTTAGTAACATTAACACTTGCGCTGAAGCATCTTTTATGCTCATTTCTTGTCTTTCACTATTTATTCTGGGTTTTATTTTGTTTATTTGATGAAAATGAACAACAATACACACCATGGAAACATTTTTGTTTGATATGTGTCGAGTGAGATTTTCACCTAGAACCCAAAGGGGTGGGTATTGGCACTTTTCATAGAAAAATGGAAAAAATTAAATTTTCTAAAATTGAAATAAATGCCTTCTATACACCTCAAACATTCACTCTTAAACAGAAGATTGTGGTTTTTTCGCAATATTTTTAGAAATTTGGGCTCTTTAAGTAACATTACCAACCCAGCTGAAGCATCTTTTATGCTCATTTCTTGCCTTTCAGGATTTATTATGGGTTTAATTTTGTTTATTTGATGAAAATGAACAACAATACACACCATGGAAACATTTTTGTTTGATTTGTGTCGAGTGAGATTTTCACCTAGAACCCAAACGGGGGGGTATTGGCACTTTTCATGGAAAAATGTGAAAAATTAAATTTTTAAAAAATGAAATAAATGCCTTCTATACACCCCAACATTCACTCTTAAACTGAAAATTGTTGTTAATCGCAATATTTTTAGAAATTTTGGCTCTTTTAGTAACATTAACACATGCGCTGAAGCATCTTTTATGCTCATTTCTTGTCTTTCAGTATTTATTCTGGGTTTTATTTTGTTTATTTGATGAAAATGAACAACAATACAAACCATGGAAACATTTTTGTTCGATTTGTGTCGAGTGAGATTTTCACCTAGAACCCAAAGGGGGGGATATTGGCACTTTTCATGGAAAAATGGGAAAAATTAAATTTTCTAAAAATAAAATAAATGCCTTCTATACACCTCAAACTTTCACTCTAAAACTGAAAAATGTTGTTTTTTCGCAATATTTTTAGAAATTTGGGCTCTTTTAGTAACATTAACACTTGCGCTGAAGCATCTTTTATGCTCATTTCTTGTCTTTCACTATTTATTCTGGGTTTTATTTTGTTTATTTGATGAAAATGAACAACAATACACACCATGGAAACATTTTTGTTTGAAATGTGTCGAGTGAGATTTTCACCTAGAACCCAAAGGGGGGTATTGGAACTTTTCATGGAAAAATGTGAAAAATTAAATTTTCTAAAAATGAAATAAATGCCTTCTATACACCTCAAACATTCACTCTTAAACTGAAAATTGTTGTTTATCGCAATATTTTTAGAAATTTGGGCTCTTATAGTAACATTAACAACCCCGCTGAAGCATCTTTTATGCTCATTTCTTGTCTTTCAGGATTTATTCTGGGTTTTATTTTGTTTAGTTGATGAAAATGAACAATTTTACACACCATGGAAACATTTTTGTTTGATTTGTGTTGAGTGAGATTTTCACCTAGAACCCAAAGGGGGGGGGTATTGGCACTTTTAATGGAAAAATGTGAAAAATTAAATTTTCTAAAAATGAAATAAATGCCTTCTATACACCTCAAACATTCACTCTTAAACTGAAAATTGTTGTTTTTCGATATATTTTTAGAAATTTGGGCTCTTTTAGTAACATTAAGACTTTCGCTGAAGCATCTTTTATGCTCATTTCTTGTCTTTCAGGATTTATTCTGGGTTTTATTTTGTTTATTTGATGAAAATGAACAACAATACACAACATGGAAACATTTTTGTTTGATTTGTGTCGAGTGAGCTTTTCACCTAGAACCCAAAGGGGATTGGCACTTTTCATGGAACAATGTGAAAAATTAAATTTTCTAAAATTGATATAAATGTCTTCTATACACCTCAAACATTCACTCTAAAACAGAAGATTGTTGTTTTTCGCAATATTTTTAGAAATTTGGCCTCTTTTAGTAACATTAACACAAGCGCTGAAGCATCTTTTATGCTCATTTCTTGTCTTTCAGGATTTATTCTGGGTTTTATTTTGTTTATTTGATGAAAATGAACAACAATACACTCCATGGAAACATTTTTGTTTGATTTGTGTCGAGTGAGATTTTCACCTAGAACCAAAAGGGGGGGGGGTATTGGCACTTTTCATGGAAAAATGTGAAAAATTAAAATTTCTAAAAATGAAATAAATGCCTTCTATACACCTCAAACATTCACTCTTAAACAGAAGATTGTGGTTTTTCGCAATATTTTTAGAAATTTGGGCTCTTTAAGTAACATTACCAACCCAGCTGAAGCATCTTTTATGCTCATTTCTTGTCTTTCAGGATTTATTCTTGGTTTTACTTTGTTTATTTGATGAAAATGAACAACAATACACTCCATGGAAACATTTTTGTTTGATTTGTGTCGAGTGAGATTTTCACCTAGAACCAAAAGGGGGGGGGTATTGGCACTTTTCATGGAAAAATGTGAAAAATTAAATTTTTAAAAAATGAAATAAATGCCTTCTATACACCCCAACATTCACTCTTAAACTGAAAATTGTTGTTAATCGCAATATTTTTAGAAATTTTGGCTCTTTTAGTAACATTAACACATGCGCTGAAGCATCTTTTATGCTCATTTCTTGTCTTTCAGTATTTATTCTGGGTTTTATTTTGTTTATTTGATGAAAATGAACAACAATACAAACCATGGAAACATTTTTGTTCGATTTGTGTCGAGTGAGATTTTCACCTAGAACCCAAAGGGGGGGATATTGGCACTTTTCATGGAAAAATGGGAAAAATTAAATTTTCTAAAATAAAATAAATGCCTTCTATACACCTCAAACTTTCACTCTAAAACTGAAAAATGTTGTTTTTCGCAATATTTTTAGAAATTTGGGCTCTTTTAGTAACATTAACAACCCCGCTGAAGCATCTTTTATGCTCATTTCTTGTCTTTCAGGATTTATTCTGGGTTTTATTTTGTTTAGTTGATGAAAATGAACAATTTTACACACCATGGAAACATTTTTGTTTGATTTGTGTGTTGAGTGAGATTTTCACCTAGAACCCAAGGGTATTGGCACTTTTAATGGAAAAATGTGAAAAATTAAATTTTCTAAAAATGAAATAAATGCCTTCTATACACCTCAAACATTCACTCTTAAACTGAAAATTGTTGTTTTTCGATATATTTTTAGAAATTTGGGCTCTTTTAGTAACACTAAGACTTTCGCTGAAGCATCTTTTATGCTCATTTCTTGTCTTTCAGGATTTATCTGGGTTTTATTTTGTTTATTTGATGAAAATGAACAACAATACACAACATGGAAACATTTTTGTTTGATTTGTGTCGAGTGAGCTTCTCACCTAGAACCCAAAGGGGATTGGCACTTTTCATGGAACAATGTGAAAAATTAAATTTTCTAAAATTGATATAAATGCCTTCTATACACCTCAAACATTCACTCTAAAACAGAAGATTGTTGTTTTTCGCAATATTATTAGAAATTTGGGCTCTTTTAGTAACATTAACACAAGCGCTGAAGCATCTTTTATGCTCATTTCTTGTCTTTCAGGATTTATTCTGGGTTTTATTTTGTTTATTTGATGAAAATGAACAACAATACACACCATGGAAACATTTTTGTTTGATTTGTGTCGAGTGAGATTTTCACCTAGAACCCAAAGGGGGGGGGGGTAATGGCACTTTTCATGGAAAAATGTGAAAAATTAAAATTTCTAAAAATGAAATAAATGCCTTCTATACACCTCAAACATTCACTCTAAAACTGAAAATTTTTGTTTTTCGCAATATTTTTAGAAATTTGGGCTCTTTTAGTAACATTAACACTTGCGCTGAAGCATCTTTTATGCTCATTTCTTGTCTTTCAGGATTTATTCTTGGTTTTACTTTGTTTATTTGATGAAAATGAACAACAATACACTCCATGGAAACATTTTTGTTTGATTTGTGTCGAGTGAGATTTTAACCTAGAACCCAAAGGGCACTTTTCATGGAAAAATGTGAAAAATTAAATTTCTAAAAATGAAATAAATGCCTTCTATACACCTCAAACATTCACTCTTAAACTGAAAATTGATGTTTTTCGCAATATTTTTAGAAATTTGGGCTCTTTTAATAACATTAACAATTGCGCTGAAGCATCTTTTATGCTCATTTCTTGTCTTTCAGGATTTATTCTGGGTTTTATTTTGTTTATTTGATGAAAATGAACAACAACACACACCATGGAAACATTTTTGTTTGATTTGTGTCGAGTGAGATTTTCACCTAGAACCCAAAGGGGGGTATTGGCACTTTTCATGGAAAAATGTAAAAAAATTAAATTTTCTAAAATTGAAATAAATGCCTTCTATACACCTCAAACATTCACTCTAAAACTGAAAATTGTTGTTTTTCGCAATATTTTTAGAAATTTGGGCTCTTTTAATAACATTAACAATTCCGCTGAAGCATCTTTTATGCTCATTTCTTGTATTTCAGTATTTATTCTCGGTTTTATTTTGTTTATTTGATGAAAATGAACAACAACACACACCATGGAAACATTTTTGTTTGATTTGTGTCGAGTGAGATTTTCACCTAGAACCCAAAGGGGGTATTGGCACTTTTCATGGAAAAATGTAAAAAAATTAAATTTTCTAAAATTGAAATAAATGCCTTCTATACACCTCAAACATTCACTCTAAAACTGAAAATTGTTGTTTTTCGCAATATTTTTAGAAATTTGGGCTCTTTTAATAACATTAACAATTTCGCTGAAGCATCTTTTATGCTCATTTCTTGTATTTCAGTATTTATTCTCGGTTTTATTTTGTTTATTTGATGAATATGAACAACAATACTCATCATGGAAACATTTTTGTTTGATTTGTGTCGAGTGAGATTTTCACCTAGAACCCAAAGGGGGGGGTATTGGCACTTTTCATGGAAAAATGTGAAAAATTAAATTTCCTAAAAATGAAATAAATGCCTTCTATACACCTCAAACATTCACTCTTAAACTGAAAATTGTTGTTTTTCGCAATATTTTTAGAAATTTTGGCTCTTTTAGCAACATTAACACTTACGCTGAAGCATCTTTTATGCTCATTTCTTATCTTTCAGGATTTATTCTTGGTTTTACCTTGTTTATTTGACGAAAATGAGCAAAAATACACTCCATGGAAACATTTTTGTTTGATTTGTGTCGAGTGAGATTTTCACCTAGAACCAAAAGGGGGGGGTATTGGCACTTTTCATGGAAAAATGGGAAAAATTAAATTTTCTAAAAATAAAATAAATGCCTTCTATACACCTCAAACATTCACTCTAAAACTGAAAAATGTTGTTTTTCGCAATATTTTTAGAAATTTGGCCTCTTTTAGTAACATTAACACAAGCGCTGAAGCATCTTTTATGCTCATTTCTTGTCTTTCACTATTTATTCTGGGTTTTATTTTGTTTATTTGATGAAAATGAACAACAATACACACCATGGAAACATTTTTGTTTGATATGTGTCGAGTGATATTTTCACCTAGAACCCAAAGGGGTGGGTATTGGCACTTTTCATAGAAAAATGGAAAAAATTAAATTTTCTAAAATTGAAATAAATGCCTTCTATACACCTCAAACATTCACTCTTAAACAGAAGATTGTGGTTTTTCGCAATATTTTTAGAAATTTGGGCTCTTTAAGTAACATTACCAACCCAGCTGAAGCATCTTTTATGCTCATTTCTTGCCTTTCAGGATTTATTATGGGTTTAATTTTGTTTATTTGATGAAAATGAACAACAATACACACCATGGAAACATTTTTGTTTGATTTGTGTCGAGTGAGATTTTCACCTAGAACCCAAACGGGGGGGTATTGGCACTTTTCATGGAAAAATGTGAAAAATTAAATTTTTAAAAAATGAAATAAATGCCTTCTATACACCCCAACATTCACTCTTAAACTGAAAATTGTTGTTAATCGCAATATTTTTAGAAATTTTGGCTCTTTTAGTAACATTAACACATGCGCTGAAGCATCTTTTATGCTCATTTCTTGTCTTTCAGTATTTATTCTGGGTTTTATTTTGTTTATTTGATGAAAATGAACAACAATACAAACCATGGAAACATTTTTGTTCGATTTGTGTCGAGTGAGATTTTCACCTAGAACCCAAAGGGGGGGATATTGGCACTTTTCATGGAAAAATGGGAAAAATTAAATTTTCTAAAAATAAAATAAATGCCTTCTATACACCTCAAACTTTCACTCTAAAACTGAAAAATGTTGTTTTTCGCAATATTTTTAGAAATTTGGGCTCTTTTAGTAACATTAACACTTGCGCTGAAGCATCTTTTATGCTCATTTCTTGTCTTTCACTATTTATTCTGGGTTTTATTTTATTTATTTGATGAAAATGAACAACAATACACACCATGGAAACATTTTTGTTTGATATGTGTCGAGTGAGATTTTCACCTAGAACCCAAAGGGGGGTATTGGAACTTTTCATGGAAAAATGTGAAAAATTAAATTTTCTAAAAATGAAATAAATGCCTTCTATACACCTCACACATTCACTCTTAAACTGAAAATTGTTGTTTTTCGCAATATTTTTAGAAATTTGGGCTCTTTTAGTAACATTAACAACCCCGCTGAAGCATCTTTTATGCTCATTTCTTGTCTTTCAGGATTTATTCTTGGTTTTACTTTGTTTATTTGATGAAAATGAACAACAATACAAACCATGGAAACATTTTTGTTTGATTTGTGTCGAGTGAGATTTTCACCTAGAACACAAAGGGGGGGGTATTGGCACTTTTCATGGAAAAATGGGAAAAAAAACATTTACTAAAAGTGAAATAAATGCCTTCTATGCACCTCAGACAATCACTCTTAAACTGAAAATTGTTTTTTTTCGCAATATTTTTAGAAATTTGGGCTCTTTTAGTAACATTAACACTTGCGCTGAAGCATCTTTTATGCTCATTTCTTGTCTTTCAGGATTTATTATGGGTTTAATTTTGTTTATTTAATGAAAATGAACAACAATACGCACCATGGAAACATTTTTGTTTGATATGTTTCGAGTGAGATTTTCACCTAGAACCAAGGGGGGGGGGTATTGGCACTTTTCATGGAAAAATGTGAAAAATTAAATTTTCTAAAAATGAAATAAATGCCTTCTATACACCTCAAACATTCACTCTTAAACTGAAAATTGTTGTTTTTCGATATATTTTTAGAAATTTGGGCTCTTTTAGTAACATTAAGACTTTCGCTGAAGCATCTTTTATGCTCATTTCTTGTCTTTCAGGATTTATTCTGGGTTTTATTTTGTTTATTTGATGAAAATGAACAACAATACACAACATGGAAACATTTTTGTTTGATTTGTGTCGAGTGAGCTTTTCACCTAGAACCCAAAGGGGATTGGCACTTTTCATGGAACAATGTGAAAAATTAAATTTTCTAAAATTGATATAAATGCCTTCTATACACCTCAAACATTCACTCTTAAACAGAAGATTAGTGTTTTTCGTAATATTTTCAGAAATTTGGGCTCTTTTAGTAACCTTAACACTTGAGCTGAAGCATCTTTAATGCTCATTTCTTATCTTTCAGGATTTATTCTTGGTTTTACTTTGTTTATTTGATGAAAATGAGCAAAAATACACTCCATGGAAACATTTTTGTTTGATTTGTGTCGAGTGAGATTTTCACCTAGAACCCAAAGGGGGGGGTATTGGCACTTTTCATAGAAAAATGGGAAAAATTAAATTTTCTAAAAATAAAATAAATGCCTTCTATACACCCCAAACATTCACTCTAAAACTGAAAAATGTTGTTTTTCGCAATATTTTTAGAAATTTGGGCTCTTTTAGTAACATTAACACTTGCGCTGAAGCATCTTTTATGCTCACATCTTGTCTTTCAGGATTTATTCTGGGTTTTATTTTTTTATTTGATGAAAATGAACAAATATACACACCATGGAAACATTTTTGTTTGATATGTGTCGAGTGAGATTTTCACCTAGAACCCAAAGGGGGGGGGTATTGGCACTTTTCATGGAAAAATGTGAAAAATTAAATTTTCAAAAATGAAATAAATGCCTTCTATGCACCTCAAACATTCACTCTTAAACAGAAGATTGTTGTTTTTCGTAATATTTTCAGAAATTTGGGCTCCTTTAGTAACCTTAACACTTGAGCTGAAGCATCTTTAATGCTCATTTCTTATCTTTCAGGATTTATTCTTGGTTTTACTTTGTTTATTTGATGAAAATGAGCAAAAATACACTCCAATGAAACATTTTTGTTTGATTTGTGTCGAGTGAGATTTTCACCTAGAACCCAAAGGGGGGGGGGGTATTGGCACTTTTCATGGAAAAATGGGAAAAATTAAATTTTCTAAAAATAAAATAAATGCCTTCTATACACCTCAAACATTCACTCTAAAACTGAAAATTGTTGTTTTTGGCGATATTTTTAGAAATTTGGTCTCTTTTAATAACATTAACACTTGCGCTGAAGCATCTTTTATGCTCATTTCTTGTCTTTCAGGATTTATTCTGGGTTTTATTTTTTTATTTTATGAAAATGAACAACAATACACACCATGGAAACATTTTTGTTTGATATGTGTCGAGTGAGATTTTCACCTAGAGCCCAAAGGGGGGGGTATTGGCACTTTTCATGGAAAAATGTGAAAAATTAAATTTTCTAAAAATGAAATAAATGCCTTCTATGCACCTCAAACATTCACTCTAAAACAGAAGATTGTTGTTTGTCGTAATATTTTCAGAAATTTGGGCTCTTTTAGTAACCTTAACACTTGAGCTGAAGCATCTTTAATGCTCATTTCTTATCTTTCAGCATTTATTCTGGGTTTTATTTTGTTTATTTGATGAAAATGAACAACAATACACATCATGGAAACATTTTTGTTTGATTTGTGTCGAGTGAGATTTTCACCTAGAACCCAAAGGGGGGGTATTGGCACATTGAATGGAAAAATGTGAAAAATTAAATTTTCTAGAACCCAAAGGGGGGGCACTTTTCATGAAAAAATGGGAAAAATTAAATTTTCTAAAAATAAAATAAATGCCTTCTATACACCTCAAACATTCACTCTAAAACTGAAAATTGTTGTTTTTCGCAATATTTTTTAGAAATTTGGGCCCTTTTAGTAACATTTACACTTCCGCTGAAGCTTCTTTTATGCTAATTTCTTGTATTTCAGTATTTATTCTCGGTTTTATTTTGTTTATTTGATGAAAATGAACAACAATACGCACCATGGATACATTTTTGTTTGATATGTGTCGAGTGAGATTTTCACCTAGAACCCAAAGGGGGGGGTATTGGCACTTTTCATGGAAAAATGTGAAAAATTAAATTTTCTAAAAATGAAATAAATGCCTTCTATGGACCTCAAACATTCACTCTTAAACAGAAGATTGTTGTTTTTCGTAATATTTTCAGAAATTTGGGCTCTTTTAGTAACCTTAACACTTGAGCTGAAGCATCTTTAATGCTCATTTCTTATCTTTCAGGATTTATTCTTGGTTTTACTTTGTTTATTTGATGAAAATGAGCAAAAATACACTCCATGGAAACATTTTTGTTTGATTTGGTCGAGTGAGATTTTCACCTAGAACCCAAAGGGGGGGGTATTGGCATTTTTCATGGTAAATGTAAAAAATTAAATTTTCTAAAAATGAAATAAATGCCTTCTAAACACCTCAAACATTCACTCTAAAACTGGAGATTGTTGTTTTTCGCAATATTTTTAGAAATTTGGGCTCTTTTAGTAACATTAACACTTGCGCTGAAGCATCTTTTATGCTCATTTCTTGTCTTTCAGGATTTATTCTGGGTTTTATTTTTTTATTTGATGAAAATGAACAACAATACACACCATGGAAACATTTATGTTTGATATGTGTCGAGTGAGATTTTCACCTAGAACCCAAAGGGGGGGGTATTGGCACTTTTCATGGAAAAATGTGAAAAATTAAATTTTCTAAAAATGAAATAAATGCCTTCTATGCACCTCAAACATTCACTCTTAAACAGAAGATTGTTGTTTTTCGTAATATTTTCAGAAATTTGGGCTCTTTAAGTAGCCTTAACACTTGAGCTGAAGCATCTTTAATGCTCATTTCTTATCTTTCAGGATTTATTCTTGGTTTTACTTTGTTTATTTGATGAAAATGAGCAAAAATACACTCCAATGAAACATTTTTGTTTGAATTGTGTCGAGTGAGATTTTCACCTAGAACCCAAAGGGGGGGGTATTGGCACTTTTCATGGAAAAATGGAAAAAAATTAAATTTTCTAAAAATAAAATAAATGCCTTCTATACACCTCAAACATTCACTCTAAAACTGAAAATTGTTGTTTTTCGCGATATTTTTAGAAATTTGGTCTCTTTTAATAACATTAACACTTGCGCTGAAGCATCTTTTAAGCTCATTTCTTGTCTTTCAGGATTTATTCTGGGTTTTATTTTTTTATTTGATGAAAATGAACAACAATACACACCATGGAAACATTTTTGTTTGATATGTGTCGAGTGAGATTTTCACCTAGAACCCAAAGGGGGGGGGTATTGGCACTTTTCATGGAAAAATGTGAAAAATTAAATTTTCTAAAAATGAAATAAATGCCTTCTATGCACCTCAAACATTCACTCTAAAACAGAAGATTGTTGTTTGTCGTAATATTTTCAGAAATTTGGGCTCTTTTAGTAACCTTAACACTTGAGCTGAAGCATCTTTAATGCTCATTTCTTATCTTTCAGCATTTATTCTGGGTTTTATTTTGTTTATTTGATGAAAATGAACAACAATACACATCATGGAAACATTTTTGTTTGATCTGTGTTGAGTGAGATTTTCACATAGAACCCAAAGGGGGGGTATTGGCACTTTGAATGGAAAAATGTGAAAAATTAAATTTTCTAGAACCCAAAGGGGGGGCACTTTTCATGAAAAAATGGGAAAAATTAAATTTTTTAAAAATAAAATAAATGCCTTCTATACACCTCAAACATTCACTCTAAAACTGAAAATTGTTGTTTTTCGCAATATTTTTAGAAATTTGGGCCCTTTTAGTAACATTAACACTTCCGCTGAAGCTTGTTTTATGCTAATTTCTTGTATTTCAGTATTTATTCTCGGTTTTATTTTGTTTATTTGATGAAAATGAACAAGAATACCCATCATGGAAACATTTTTGTTTGATTTGTGTCGAGTGAGATTTTCACCTAGAACCCAAAGGGGGGGGTATTGGCACTTTTCATGGAAAAATGTGAAAAATTAAATTTTCTAAAAATGAAATAAATGCCTTCTATACACCTCAAACATTCACTCTTAAAATGAAAATTGTTGTTTTTCGCAATATTTTTTAGAAATTTGGGCTCTTATAGTAAATATAACACTTGCGCTTAAGCATCTTTTATGCTCATTTCTTGCCTTTCAGGGTTTATTCTGGGTTTAATTTTGTTTAGTTGATGAAAATGAATAACAATACACACCATGGAATCATTTTTGTTTGATTTGTGTCGAGTGAGATTTTCGCCTACAACCCAAAGGGGGGGGTATTGGCACTTTTCATGGAAAAATGTGAAAAATTAAATTTTCTAAAATTGAAATAAATGCCTTCTATGCACCTCAAACATTCACTCTTAAACAGAATATTGTGGTTTTTCGCAATATTTTTAGAAATTTGGGCTCTTTTAGTAACATTAACACTTGCGCTGAAGCATCTTTAATGCTCATTTCTTGTCTTTAAGGATTTATTCTGGGTTTTATTTTGTTTATTTGATGAAAATGAACAATTTTACACACCATGGAAGCATTTTTGTTTGATTTGTGTCGAGTGAGATTTTCACCTAGAACCCAAAGGGGGGTATTGGCACTTTTTATGGAAAAATGTGAAAAATTAAATTTTCTAAAAATGAAATAAATGCCTTTTATACACCTCAAACATTCACTCTTAAACTGAAAATTGTTGTTTTTCGCAATATTTTTTAGAAATTTGGGCTCTTATAGTAAGAATAACACTCGTGGTTAAGCGTCTTTTATGCTCATTTCTTGCCTTTCAGGATTTATTCTGGGTTTAATTTTGTTTAGTTGATGAAAATGAACAACAATACACAACATGGAAACATTTTTGTTTGATTTGTGTCGAGTGAGATTTTCACCTTGAACCCAAATTGGCATATTGGGGTATTGGCATTTTTCATGGTTAATGTAAAAAATTAAATTTTCTAAAAATGAAATAAATGCCTTCTTAACACCTCAAACATTCACTCTAAAACTGGAGATTGTTGTTTATCGCAATATTTTTAGAAATTTGGGCTCTTTTAGTAACATTAACAACCCCGCTGAAGCATCTTTTATGCTCATTTCTTGTCTTTCAGGATTTATTCTGGGTTTTATTTTGTTTAGTTGATGAAAATGAACAATTTTACACACCATGGAAACATTTTTGTTTGATTTGTGTTGAGTGAGATTTTCACCTAGAACCCAAAGGGGGGGGGTATTGGCACTTTTAATGGAAAAATGTGAAAAATTAAATTTTCTAAAAATGAAATAAATGCCTTCTATACACCTCAAACATTCACTCTTAAACTGAAAACTGTTGTTTTTTGCAATATTTTTAGAAATTTGGGCTCTTTTAGCAACATTAACACTTGCGCTGAAGCATCTTTTATGCTCATTTCTTGTCTTTCAGGATTTTTTCTGGGTTTTATTTTGTTTATTTGATGAAAATGAACAACAATACACAACATGGAAACATTTTTGTTTGATTTGTGTCGAGTGAGATTTTCACCTAGAACCCAAAGGGGGGTATTGGCACTTTACATGGAAAAATGTGAAAAATTAAATTTTTAAAAAATGAAATAAATGCCTTCTATACACCTCAAACATTCACTCTTAAAATGAAAATTGTTGTTTTTCGCAATATTTTTTAGAAATTTGGGCTCTTATAGTAAGAATAACACTTGCGCTTAAGCATCTTTTATGCTCATTTCTTGCCTTTCAGGGTTTATTCTGGGTTCAATTTTGTTTAGTTGATGAAAATGAATAACAATACACACCATGGAAACATTTTTGTTTGATTTGTGTCGAGTGAGATTTTCACCTAGAACCCAAAGGGGGGGGTATTGGCACGTTTCATGGAAAAATGTGAAAAAATATATTTTCTAAAAATGAAATAAATGCCTTCTATACACCTCAAACATTCACTCTAAATCTGAAAATTGTTGTTTTCCGCAATATTTTTAGAAATTTGGGCTCTTTTAGTAACATTAACACTTGCGCTGAAGCATCTTTTATGCTCATTTCTTGTCTTTAAGGATTTATTCTGGGTTTTATTTTGTTTATTTGATGAAAATGAACAACAATACACACAATGGAAACATTTTTGTTTGATTTGTGTCGAGTGAGATTTTCACCTATTACCCAAAGGGGGGGGTATTTGCACTTTTAATGGAAAAATGAGAAAAAATAAATTTTCTAAAAATGAAATAAATGCCTTCTATACACCTCAAACATTCACTCTTAAAATGAAAATTGTTGTTTTTCGCAATATTTTTTAGAAATTTGGGCTCTTATAGTAAATATAACACTTGCGCTTAAGCATCTTTTATGCTCATTTCTTGCCTTTCAGGGTTTATTCTGGGTTTAATTTTGTTTAGTTGATGAAAATGAATAACAATACACACCATGGAATCATTTTTGTTTGATTTGTGTCGAGTGAGATTTTCGCCTACAACCCAAAGGGGGGGGTATTGGCACTTTTCATGGAAAAATGTGAAAAATTAAATTTTCTAAAATTGAAATAAATGCCTTCTATGCACCTCAAACATTCACTCTTAAACAGAATATTGTGGTTTTTCGCAATATTTTTAGAAATTTGGGCTCTTTTAGTAACATTAACACTTGCGCTGAAGCATCTTTAATGCTCATTTCTTGTCTTTAAGGATTTATTCTGGGTTTTATTTTGTTTATTTGATGAAAATGAACAATTTTACACACCATGGAAGCATTTTTGTTTGATTTGTGTCGAGTGAGATTTTCACCTAGAACCCAAAGGGGGGTATTGGCACTTTTTATGGAAAAATGTGAAAAATTAAATTTTCTAAAAATGAAATAAATGCCTTTTATACACCTCAAACATTCACTCTTAAACTGAAAATTGTTGTTTTTCGCAATATTTTTTAGAAATTTGGGCTCTTATAGTAAGAATAACACTCGTGGTTAAGCGTCTTTTATGCTCATTTCTTGCCTTTCAGGATTTATTCTGGGTTTAATTTTGTTTAGTTGATGAAAATGAACAACAATACACAACATGGAAACATTTTTGTTTGATTTGTGTCGAGTGAGATTTTCACCTAGAACCCAAAGGGGGGGATATTGGCACTTTTCATGGAAAAATGGGAAAAATTAAATTTTCTAAAAATAAAATAAATGCCTTCTATACACCTCAAACATTCACTCTTAAACTGAAAATTGTTGTTTTTCGCAATATTTTTAGAAATTTGGGCTCTTTTAGTAACATTAACACTTGCCCTGAAGAATCTTTTATGCTCATTTCTTGTCTTTCAGGATTTATTCTGGGTTTTATTTTGTTTATTTGATGAAAATGAACAACAATACACACCATGGAAACATTTTTGTTTGATTTGTGTCGAGTGAGATTTTCACCTAGAACCCAAAGGGGGGGGTATTGGCACTTTACATGGAAAAATGTGAAAAATTAAATTTTCTAAAAATGAAATAAATGCCTTCTATACACCTCAAACATTCACTCTTAAACTGAAAACTGTTGTTTTTTGCAATATTTTTAGAAATTTGGGCTCTTTTAGCAACATTAACACTTGCGCTGAAGCATCTTTTATGCTCATTTCTTGTCTTTCAGGATTTTTTCTGGGTTTTATTTTGTTTATTTGATGAAAATGAACAACAATACACAACATGGAAACATTTTTGTTTGATTTGTGTCGAGTGAGATTTTCACCTAGAACCCAAAGGGGGGGGTATTGGCACTTTACATGGAAAAATGTGAAAAATTAAATTTTTAAAAAATGAAATAAATGCCTTCTATACACCTCAAACATTCACTCTTAAAATGAAAATTGTTGTTTTTCGCAATATTTTTTAGAAATTTGGGCTCTTATAGTAAGAATAACACTTGCGCTTAAGCATCTTTTATGCTCATTTCTTGCCTTTCAGGGTTTATTCTGGGTTCAATTTTGTTTAGTTGATGAAAATGAATAACAATACACACCATGGAAACATTTTTGTTTGATTTGTGTCGAGTGAGATTTTCACCTAGAACCCAAAGGGGGGGGTATTGGCACGTTTCATGGAAAAATGTGAAAAAATATATTTTCTAAAAATGAAATAAATGCCTTCTATACACCTCAAACATTCACTCTAAATCTGAAAATTGTTGTTTTCCGCAATATTTTTAGAAATTTGGGCTCTTTTAGTAACATTAACACTTGCGCTGAAGCATCTTTTATGCTCATTTCTTGTCTTTAAGGATTTATTCTGGGTTTTATTTTGTTTATTTGATGAAAATGAACAACAATACACACAATGGAAACATTTTTGTTTGATTTGTGTCGAGTGAGATTTTCACCTATTACCCAAAGGGGGGGGTATTTGCACTTTTAATGGAAAAATGAGAAAAAATAAATTTTCTAAAAATGAAATAAATGCCTTCTATACACCTCAAACATTCACTCTAAATCTGAAAATTGTTGTTTTTCGCAATATTTTTAGAAATTTGGGCTCTTTTAGTAACATAAACAACCCCGCTGAAGCATCTTTTATGCTGATTTCTTGTCTTTCAGGAAATATTCTGGGTTTTATTTTGTTTATTTGATGAAAATGAACAAGAATACACACCATGGAAACATTTTTGTTTGATTTGTGTCGAGTGAGATTTTCACCTAGAACCCAAAGGGGGGGGTATTGGCACTTTTCATGGAAAAATGTGAAAAATTAAATTTTCTAAAAATGAAATAAATGCCTTCTATACACCTCAAACATTCACTCTTAAAATGAAAATTGTTGTTTTTCGCAATATTTTTTAGAAATTTGGGCTCTTATAGTAAATATAACACTTGCGCTTAAGCATCTTTTATGCTCATTTCTTGCCTTTCAGGGTTTATTCTGGGTTTAATTTTGTTTAGTTGATGAAAATGAATAACAATACACACCATGGAATCATTTTTGTTTGATTTGTGTCGAGTGAGATTTTCGCCTACAACCCAAAGGGGGGGGTATTGGCACTTTTCATGGAAAAATGTGAAAAATTAAATTTTCTAAAATTGAAATAAATGCCTTCTATGCACCTCAAACATTCACTCTTAAACAGAATATTGTGGTTTTTCGCAATATTTTTAGAAATTTGGGCTCTTTTAGTAACATTAACACTTGCGCTGAAGCATCTTTAATGCTCATTTCTTGTCTTTAAGGATTTATTCTGGGTTTTATTTTGTTTATTTGATGAAAATGAACAATTTTACACACCATGGAAGCATTTTTGTTTGATTTGTGTCGAGTGAGATTTTCACCTATTACCCAAAGGGGGGTATTGGCACTTTTTATGGAAAAATGTGAAAAATTAAATTTTCTAAAAATGAAATAAATGCCTTTTATACACCTCAAACATTCACTCTTAAACTGAAAATTGTTGTTTTTCGCAATATTTTTTAGAAATTTGGGCTCTTATAGTAAGAATAACACTCGTGGTTAAGCGTCTTTTATGCTCATTTCTTGCCTTTCAGGATTTATTCTGGGTTTAATTTTGTTAAGTTGATGAAAATGAACAACAATACACAACATGGAAACATTTTTGTTTGATTTGTGTCGAGTGAGATTTTCACCTAGAACCCAAAGGGGGGGATATTGGCACTTTTCATGGAAAAATGGGAAAAATTAAATTTTCTAAAAATAAAATAAATGCCTTCTATACACCTCAAACATTCACTCTTAAACTGAAAATTGTTGTTTTTCGCAATATTTTTAGAAATTTGGGCTCTTTTAGTAACATTAACACTTGCCCTGAAGAATCTTTTATGCTCATTTCTTGTCTTTCAGGATTTATTCTGGGTTTTATTTTGTTTATTTGATGAAAATGAACAACAATACACACCATGGAAACATTTTTGTTTGATTTGTGTCGAGTGAGATTTTCACCTTGAACCCAAATTGGCATATTGGGGTATTGGCATTTTTCATGGTTAATGTAAAAAATTAAATTTTCTAAAAATGAAATAAATGCCTTCTTAACACCTCAAACATTCACTCTAAAACTGGAGATTGTTGTTTATCGCAATATTTTTAGAAATTTGGGCTCTTTTAGTAACATTAACAACCCCGCTGAAGCATCTTTTATGCTCATTTCTTGTCTTTCAGGATTTATTCTGGGTTTTATTTTGTTTCGTTGATGAAAATGAACAATTTTACACACCATGGAAACATTTTTGTTTGATTTGTTTTGAGTGAGATTTTCACCTAGAACCCAAAGGGGGGGGGTATTGGCACTTTTAATGGAAAAATGTGAAAAATTAAATTTTCTAAAAATGAAATAAATGCCTTCTATACACCTCAAACATTCACTCTTAAACTGAAAACTGTTGTTTTTTGCAATATTTTTAGAAATTTGGGCTCTTTTAGCAACATTAACACTTGCGCTGAAGCATCTTTTATGCTCATTTCTTGTCTTTCAGGATTTTTTCTGGGTTTTATTTTGTTTATTTGATGAAAATGAACAACAATACACAACATGGAAACATTTTTGTTTGATTTGTGTCGAGTGAGATTTTCACCTAGAACCCAAAGGGGGGGGTATTGGCACTTTACATGGAAAAATGTGAAAAATTAAATTTTTAAAAAATGAAATAAATGCCTTCTATACACCTCAAACATTCACTCTTAAAATGAAAATTGTTGTTTTTCGCAATATTTTTTAGAAATTTGGGCTCTTATAGTAAGAATAACACTTGCGCTTAAGCATCTTTTATGCTCATTTCTTGCCTTTCAGGGTTTATTCTGGGTTTAATTTTGTTTAGTTGATGAAAATGAATAACAATACACACCATGGAAACATTTTTGTTTGATTGGTGTCGAGTGAGATTTTCACCTAGAACCCAAAGGGGGGGGTATTGGCACGTTTCATGGAAAAATGTGAAAAAATATATTTTCTAAAAATGAAATAAATGCCTTCTATACACCTCAAACATTCACTCTAAATCTGAAAATTGTTGTTTTCCGCAATATTTTTAGAAATTTGGGCTCTTTTAGTAACATTAACACTTGCGCTGAAGCATCTTTTATGCTCATTTCTTGTCTTTAAGGATTTATTCTGGGTTTTATTTTGTTTATTTGATGAAAATGAACAACAATACACACAATGGAAACATTTTTGTTTGATTTGTGTCGAGTGAGATTTTCACCTATTACCCAAAGGGGGGGGTATTTGCACTTTTAATGGAAAAATGAGAAAAAATAAATTTTCTAAAAATGAAATAAATGCCTTCTATACACCTCAAACATTCACTCTAAATCTGAAAATTGTTGTTTTTCGCAATATTTTTAGAAATTTGGGCTCTTTTAGTAACATAAACAACCCCGCTGAAGCATCTTTTATGCTGATTTCTTGTCTTTCAGGAAATATTCTGGGTTTTATTTTGTTTATTTGATGAAAATGAACAAGAATACACACCATGGAAACATTTTTGTTTGATTTGTGTCGAGTGAGATTTTCACCTACAACCCAAAGGGGGGGGTATTGGCACTTTTCATGGAAAAATGTGAAAAATTAAATTTTCTAAAATTGAAATAAATGCCTTCAATGCACCTCAAACATTCACTCTTAAACAGAATAATGTGGTTTTTTGCAATATTTTTAGAAATTTGGGCTCTTTAAGTAACATTAACAACCCCGTTGAAGCATTGTTTATGTTCATTTCTTGTAATTCAGTA
Organism: Hetaerina americana; assembly: GCF_022747635.1. Classification (NCBI taxonomy): domain Eukaryota; kingdom Metazoa; phylum Arthropoda; class Insecta; order Odonata; family Calopterygidae; genus Hetaerina; species Hetaerina americana. The sequence goes on along the minus strand of NW_027286960.1, from coordinate 3,864 downwards.
TTTATTCTGGGTTTTATTTTGTTTATTTGATGAAAATGAGCAAAAATACACTCCATGGAAACATTTTTGTTTGATTTGTGTCGAGTGAGATTTTCACCTAGAACCCAAAGGGGGGGGTATTGGCACTTTTCATAGAAAAATGGGAAAAATTAAATTTTCTAAAAATAAAATAAATGCCTTCTATACACCTCAAACATTCACTCTAAAACTGAAAAAAGTTGTTTTTCGCAATATTTTTAGAAATTTGGGCTCTTTTAGTAACATTAACACTTGCGCTGAAGCATCTTTTATGCTCACATCTTGTTTTTCAGGATTTATTCTGGGTTTTATTTTTTTATTTGATGAAAATGAACAACAATACACACCATGGAAACATTTTTGTTTGATATGTGTCGAGTGAGATTTTCACCTAGAACCCAAAGGGGGGGGTATTGGCACTTTTCATGGAAAAATGTGAAAAATTAAATTTTCAAAAATGAAATAAATGCCTTCTATGCACCTCAAACATTCACTCTTAAACAGAAGATTGTTGTTTTTCGTAATATTTTCAGAAATTTGGGCTCTTTTAGTAACCTTAACACTTGAGCTGAAGCATCTTTAATGCTCATTTCTTATCTTTCAGGATTTATTCTTGGTTTTACTTTGTTTATTTGATGAAAATGAGCAAAAATACACTCCAATGAAACATTTTTGTTTGATTTGTGTCGAGTGAGATTTTCACCTAGAACCCAAAGGGGGGGTATTGGCACTTTTCATGGAAAAATGGGAAAAATTAAATTTTCTAAAAATAAAATAAATGCCTTCTATACACCTCAAACATTCACTCTAAAACTAAAAATTGTTGTTTTTCGCGATATTTTTAGAAATTTGGTCTCTTTTAATAACATTAACACTTGCGCTGAAGCATCTTTTATGCTCATTTCTTGTCTTTCAGGATTTATTCTGGGTTTTATTTTTTTATTTGATGAAAATGAACAACAATACACGCCATGGAAACATTTTTGTTTGAAATGTGTCGAGTGAGATTTTCACCTAGAACCCAAAGGGGGGGTATTGGCACTTTTCATGGAAAAATGTGAAAAATTAAATTTTCTAAAAATGAAATAAATGCCTTCTATGCACCTCAAACATTCACTCTAAAACAGAAGATTGTTGTTTGTCGTAATATTTTTAGAAATTTGGGCTCTTTTAGTAACCTTAACACTTGAGCTGAAGCATCTTTAATGCTCATTTCTTATCTTTCAGCATTTATTCTGGGTTTTATTTTGTTTATTTGATGAAAATGAACAACAATACACATCATGGAAACATTTTTGTTTGATTTGTGACGAGTGAGATTTTCACCTAGAACCCAAAGGGGGGGTGGTATTGGCACTTTTCATGGAAAAATGTGAAAAATTAAATTTTCTAAAAATGAAATAAATGCCTTCTAAACACCTCAAACATTCACTCTAAAACTGAAAATTGTTGTTTTTCGCAATATTTTTTAGAAATTTGGGCTTTTTAGTAACATTAACACTTCCGCTGAAGCTTCTTTTATGCTCAGTTCTTGTATTTCAGTATTTATTCTCGGTTTTATTTTGTTTATTTGATAAAAATGAACAACAATACGCACCATGGATACATTTTTGTTTGATTTGTGTCGAGTAAGATTTTCACCTAGAACCCAAAGGGGGGTATTGGCACTTTTCATGGAAAAATTTAAAAAAATTAAATTTTCTAAAATTGAAATAAATGCCTTCTATACACCTCAAACATTCACTCTAAAATTGAAAATTGTTGTTTTTCGGAAAATTTTTAGAAATTTGGGCTCTTTTAGTAACATTAAAACTTGCGCTGAAGCATCTTTTATGCTCATTTCTTGTCTTTTAGGATTTATTCTGGGTTTTTTTTTTTTTATTTGATGAAAATGAACAACAATACACACCATGGAAACATTTTTGTTTGATTTGTGTCGAGGCAGATTTTCACCTAGAACCCAAAGGGAGGATATTGGAACTTTTCATGGAAACATGTGAAAAATTAAATTTTCTAAAAATGAAATAAATGCCATCTATACACCTCAAACATTCACTCTTAAATTGAAAATTGTTGTTTTTCGCAATATTTCAGAAATTTGGGCTCTTTTAGTAACATTAACACTTGCGCTGAAGCACCTTTTATGCTCATTTCTTGTCTTTCAGGATTTATTCTGGGTTTTATTTTTTTATTTGATGAAAATGAACAACAATACACACCATGGAAACATTTTTGTTTGATATGTGGCGAGTGAGATTTTCACCTAGAACCCAAAGGGGGGGGTATTGGCACTTTTCATGGAAAAATGTGAAAAATTAAATTTTCTAAAAATGAAAAAAATGCCTTCTAAACACCTCAAACATTCACTCTAAAACTGGAGATTGTTGTTTTTCGCAATATTTTTAGAAATTTGGGCTCTTTTAGTAACATTTACACTTGCGCTGAAGCATCTTTTATGCTCATTTCTTGTCTTTCAGGAAATATTCTGGGTTTTATTTTTTTATTTGATGAAAATGAACAACAATACACACCATGGAAACATTTGTGTTTGATATGTGTTTAGTGAGATTTTCACCTAGAACCCAAAGGGGGGGGTATTGGCACTTTTCATGGAAAAATGTGAAAAATTAAATTTTCTAAAAATGAAATAAATGCCTTCTATGCACCTCAAACATTCACTCTTAAACAGAAGATTGTTGTTTTCGTAATATTTTCAGAAATTTGGGCTCTTTAAGTAACCTTAACACTTGAGCGGAAGAATCTTTAATGCTCATTTCTTATCTTTCAGGATTTATTCTTGGTTTTACTTTGTTTATTTGATGAAAATGAGCAAAAATACACTCCAATGAAACATTTTTGTTTGATTTGTGTCGAGTGAGATTTTCACCTAGAACCCAAAGGGGGGGGTATTGGCACTTTTCATGGAAAAATGGAAAACAATTAAATTTTCTAAAAATAAAATAAATGCCTTCTATACACCTCAAACATTCACTCTAAAACTGAAAATTGTTGTTTTTCGCGATATTTTTAGAAATTTGGTCTCTTTTAATAACATTAAATCTTGCGCTGAAGCATCTTTTAAGCTCATTTCTTGTCTTTCAGGATTTATTCTGGGTTTTATTTTTTTATTTGATGAAAATGAACAACAATACACACCATGGAAACATTTTTGTTTGATATGTGTCGAGTCAGATTTTCACCTAGAACCCAAAGGGGGGGGTATTGGCACTTTTCATGGAAAAATGTGAAAAATTAAATTTTCTAAAAATGAAATAAATGCCTTCTATGCACCTCAAACATTCACTCTAAAACAGAAGATTGTTGTTTGTCGTAATATTTTCAGAAATTTGGGCTCTTTTAGTAACATTAACACTTCCGCTGAAGCTTGTTTTATGCTAATTTTTTGTATTTCAGTATTTATTCTCGTTTTATTTTGTTTATTTGATGAAAATGAACAAGAATACTCATCATGGAAACATTTTTGTTAGATTTGTGTCGAGTGAGATTTTCACCTAGAACCCAAAGGGGGGGTATTGGCACTTTTAATGGAAAATTGTGAAAAATTAAATTTTCTAAAAATGAAATAAATGCCTTCTATACACCTCAAACATTCACTCTTAAAATGAAAATTGTTGTTTTTCGCAATATTTTTTAGAAATTTGGGCTCTTATAGTAAGAATAACACTTGCGCTTAAGCATCTTTTATGCTCATTTCTTGCCTTTCAGGGTTTATTCTGGGTTTAATTTTGTTTAGTTGATGAAAATGAATAACAATACACACCATGGAAACATTTTCGTTTGATTTGTGTCGAGTGAGATTTTCACCTAGAACCCAAAGGGGGGGGT
>NW_027286959.1:0-180212 GCF_022747635.1 Hetaerina americana | reverse complement strand
CCCAACCCAACCCAACCCAACCCAACCCAACCCAACCCAACCCAACCCAACCCAACCCAACCCAACCCAACCCAACCCAACCCAACCCAACCCAACCCAACCCAACCCAACCCAACCCAACCCAACCCAACCCAACCCAACCCAACCCAACCCAACCCAACCCAACCCAACCCAACCCTACCCAACCCAACCCAACCCAACCCAACCCAACCCAACCCAACCCAACCCAACCCAACCCAACCCAACCCAACCCAACCCAACCCAACCCAACCCAACCCAACCCAACCCAACCCAACCCAACCCAACCCAACCCAACCCAACCCAACCCAACCCAACCCAACCCAACCCAACCCAACCCAACCCAACCCAACCCAACCCAACCCAACCCAACCCAACCCAACCCAACCCAACCCAACCCAACCCAACCCAACCCAACCCAACCCAACCCAACCCAACCCAACCCAACCCAACCCAACCCAACCCAACCCAACCCAACCCAACCCAACCCAACCCAACCCAACCCAACCCAACCCAACCCAACCCAACCCAACCCAACCCAACCCAACCCAACCCAACCCAACCCAACCCAACCCAACCCAACCCAACCCAACCCAACCCAACCCAACCCAACCCAACCCAACCCAACCCAACCCAACCCAACCCAACCCAACCCAACCCAACCCAACCCAACCCAACCCAACCCAACCCAACCCAACCCAACCCAACCCAACCCAACCCAACCCAACCCAACCCAACCCAACCCAACCCAACCCAACCCAACCCAACCCAACCCAACCCAACCCAACCCAACCCAACCCAACCCAACCCAACCCAACCCAACCCAACCCAACCCAACCCAACCCAACCCAACCCAACCCAACCCAACCCAACCCAACCCAACCCAACCCAACCCAACCCAACCCAACCCAACCCAACCCAACCCAACCCAACCCAACCCAACCCAACCCAACCCAACCCAACCCAACCCAACCCAACCCAACCCAACCCAACCCAACCCAACCCAACCCAACCCAACCCAACCCAACCCAACCCAACCCAACCCAACCCAACCCAACCCAACCCAACCCAACCCAACCCAACCCAACCCAACCCAACCCAACCCAACCCAACCCAACCCAACCCAACCCAACCCAACCCAACCCAACCCAACCCAACCCAACCCAACCCAACCCAACCCAACCCAACCCAACCCAACCCAACCCAACCCAACCCAACCCAACCCAACCCAACCCAACCCAACCCAACCCAACCCAACCCAACCCAACCCAACCCAACCCAACCCAACCCAACCCAACCCAACCCAACCCAACCCAACCCAACCCAACCCAACCCAACCCAACCCAACCCAACCCAACCCAACCCAACCCAACCCAACCCAACCCAACCCAACCCAACCCAACCCAACCCAACCCAACCCAACCCAACCCAACCCAACCCAACCCAACCCAACCCAACCCAACCCAACCCAACCCAACCCAACCCAACCCAACCCAACCCAACCCAACCCAACCCAACCCAACCCAACCCAACCCAACCCAACCCAACCCAACCCAACCCAACCCAACCCAACCCAACCCAACCCAACCCAACCCAACCCAACCCAACCCAACCCAACCCAACCCAACCCAACCCAACCCAACCCAACCCAACCCAACCCAACCCAACCCAACCCAACCCAACCCAACCCAACCCAACCCAACCCAACCCAACCCAACCCAACCCAACCCAACCCAACCCAACCCAACCCAACCCAACCCAACCCAACCCAACCCAACCCAACCCAACCCAACCCAACCCAACCCAACCCAACCCAACCCAACCCAACCCAACCCAACCCAACCCAACCCAACCCAACCCAACCCAACCCAACCCAACCCAACCCAACCCAACCCAACCCAACCCAACCCAACCCAACCCAACCCAACCCAACCCAACCCAACCCAACCCAACCCAACCCAACCCAACCCAACCCAACCCAACCCAACCCAACCCAACCCAACCCAACCCAACCCAACCCAACCCAACCCAACCCAACCCAACCCAACCCAACCCAACCCAACCCAACCCAACCCAACCCAACCCAACCCAACCCAACCCAACCCAACCCAACCCAACCCAACCCAACCCAACCCAACCCAACCCAACCCAACCCAACCCAACCCAACCCAACCCAACCCAACCCAACCCAACCCAACCCAACCCAACCCAACCCAACCCAACCCAACCCAACCCAACCCAACCCAACCCAACCCAACCCAACCCAACCCAACCCAACCCAACCCAACCCAACCCAACCCAACCCAACCCAACCCAACCCAACCCAACCCAACCCAACCCAACCCAACCCAACCCAACCCAACCCAACCCAACCCAACCCAACCCAACCCAACCCAACCCAACCCAACCCAACCCAACCCAACCCAACCCAACCCAACCCAACCCAACCCAACCCAACCCAACCCAACCCAACCCAACCCAACCCAACCCAACCCAACCCAACCCAACCCAACCCAACCCAACCCAACCCAACCCAACCCAACCCAACCCAACCCAACCCAACCCAACCCAACCCAACCCAACCCAACCCAACCCAACCCAACCCAACCCAACCCAACCCAACCCAACCCAACCCAACCCAACCCAACCCAACCCAACCCAACCCAACCCAACCCAACCCAACCCAACCCAACCCAACCCAACCCAACCCAACCCAACCCAACCCAACCCAACCCAACCCAACCCAACCCAACCCAACCCAACCCAACCCAACCCAACCCAACCCAACCCAACCCAACCCAACCCAACCCAACCCAACCCAACCCAACCCAACCCAACCCAACCCAACCCAACCCAACCCAACCCAACCCAACCCAACCCAACCCAACCCAACCCAACCCAACCCAACCCAACCCAACCCAACCCAACCCAACCCAACCCAACCCAACCCAACCCAACCCAACCCAACCCAACCCAACCCAACCCAACCCAACCCAACCCAACCCAACCCAACCCAACCCAACCCAACCCAACCCAACCCAACCCAACCCAACCCAACCCAACCCAACCCAACCCAACCCAACCCAACCCAACCCAACCCAACCCAACCCAACCCAACCCAACCCAACCCAACCCAACCCAACCCAACCCAACCCAACCCAACCCAACCCAACCCAACCCAACCCAACCCAACCCAACCCAACCCAACCCAACCCAACCCAACCCAACCCAACCCAACCCAACCCAACCCAACCCAACCCAACCCAACCCAACCCAACCCAACCCAACCCAACCCAACCCAACCCAACCCAACCCAACCCAACCCAACCCAACCCAACCCAACCCAACCCAACCCAACCCAACCCAACCCAACCCAACCCAACCCAACCCAACCCAACCCAACCCAACCCAACCCAACCCAACCCAACCCAACCCAACCCAACCCAACCCAACCCAACCCAACCCAACCCAACCCAACCCAACCCAACCCAACCCAACCCAACCCAACCCAACCCAACCCAACCCAACCCAACCCAACCCAACCCAACCCAACCCAACCCAACCCAACCCAACCCAACCCAACCCAACCCAACCCAACCCAACCCAACCCAACCCAACCCAACCCAACCCAACCCAACCCAACCCAACCCAACCCAACCCAACCCAACCCAACCCAACCCAACCCAACCCAACCCAACCCAACCCAACCCAACCCAACCCAACCCAACCCAACCCAACCCAACCCAACCCAACCCAACCCAACCCAACCCAACCCAACCCAACCCAACCCAACCCAACCCAACCCAACCCAACCCAACCCAACCCAACCCAACCCAACCCAACCCAACCCAACCCAACCCAACCCAACCCAACCCAACCCAACCCAACCCAACCCAACCCAACCCAACCCAACCCAACCCAACCCAACCCAACCCAACCCAACCCAACCCAACCCAACCCAACCCAACCCAACCCAACCCAACCCAACCCAACCCAACCCAACCCAACCCAACCCAACCCAACCCAACCCAACCCAACCCAACCCAACCCAACCCAACCCAACCCAACCCAACCCAACCCAACCCAACCCAACCCAACCCAACCCAACCCAACCCAACCCAACCCAACCCAACCCAACCCAACCCAACCCAACCCAACCCAACCCAACCCAACCCAACCCAACCCAACCCAACCCAACCCAACCCAACCCAACCCAACCCAACCCAACCCAACCCAACCCAACCCAACCCAACCCAACCCAACCCAACCCAACCCAACCCAACCCAACCCAACCCAACCCAACCCAACCCAACCCAACCCAACCCAACCCAACCCAACCCAACCCAACCCAACCCAACCCAACCCAACCCAACCCAACCCAACCCAACCCAACCCAACCCAACCCAACCCAACCCAACCCAACCCAACCCAACCCAACCCAACCCAACCCAACCCAACCCAACCCAACCCAACCCAACCCAACCCAACCCAACCCAACCCAACCCAACCCAACCCAACCCAACCCAACCCAACCCAACCCAACCCAACCCAACCCAACCCAACCCAACCCAACCCAACCCAACCCAACCCAACCCAACCCAACCCAACCCAACCCAACCCAACCCAACCCAACCCAACCCAACCCAACCCAACCCAACCCAACCCAACCCAACCCAACCCAACCCAACCCAACCCAACCCAACCCAACCCAACCCAACCCAACCCAACCCAACCCAACCCAACCCAACCCAACCCAACCCAACCCAACCCAACCCAACCCAACCCAACCCAACCCAACCCAACCCAACCCAACCCAACCCAACCCAACCCAACCCAACCCAACCCAACCCAACCCAACCCAACCCAACCCAACCCAACCCAACCCAACCCAACCCAACCCAACCCAACCCAACCCAACCCAACCCAACCCAACCCAACCCAACCCAACCCAACCCAACCCAACCCAACCCAACCCAACCCAACCCAACCCAACCCAACCCAACCCAACCCAACCCAACCCAACCCAACCCAACCCAACCCAACCCAACCCAACCCAACCCAACCCAACCCAACCCAACCCAACCCAACCCAACCCAACCCAACCCAACCCAACCCAACCCAACCCAACCCAACCCAACCCAACCCAACCCAACCCAACCCAACCCAACCCAACCCAACCCAACCCAACCCAACCCAACCCAACCCAACCCAACCCAACCCAACCCAACCCAACCCAACCCAACCCAACCCAACCCAACCCAACCCAACCCAACCCAACCCAACCCAACCCAACCCAACCCAACCCAACCCAACCCAACCCAACCCAACCCAACCCAACCCAACCCAACCCAACCCAACCCAACCCAACCCAACCCAACCCAACCCAACCCAACCCAACCCAACCCAACCCAACCCAACCCAACCCAACCCAACCCAACCCAACCCAACCCAACCCAACCCAACCCAACCCAACCCAACCCAACCAACCCAACCCAACCCAACCCAACCCAACCCAACCCAACCCAACCCAACCCAACCCAACCCAACCCAACCCAACCCAACCCAACCCAACCCAACCCAACCCAACCCAACAACCCAACCCAACCCAACCCAACCCAACCCAACCCAACCCAACCCAACCCAACCCAACCCAACCCAACCCAACCCAACCCAACCCAACCCAACCCAACCCAACCCAACCCAACCCAACCCAACCCAACCCAACCCAACCCAACCCAACCCAACCCAACCCAACCCAACCCAACCCAACCCAACCCAACCCAAACCAACCCAACCCAACCCAACCCAACCCAAACCAACCCAACCCAACCCAACCCAACCCAACCCAACCCAACCCAACCCAACCCAACCCAACCCAACCCAACCCAACCCACCAACCCAACCCGGAGAAATTCCACTAGCCACCCTCAGCGTATAAAAAATCATTAGTTGTATTTATATTGCATGCTCTTCCACTAATTTTATGCGTTTTGTTATAATCCATTCTTTCCGAATGATCACATTTGTGTTTATTTCATCTGTTTTTAAGTATCCATTTCATTTCCTCGTCCCTCTCCGCGGGGGGAAATTCCTGCTACCTGCAACGTTGGGTCGCATTCCCTGCCTTTTACAGACTCTTTCGGGATGGTGTTATATGTGGTACATTTTCATGTGGTAGTGACGTTTAAATTTCTTGCTTGTTTGTCCTTGCTTCCGTGTTGTAGGATGGCTTCCGTGCTGCATCAAGGGGGTCAGTTTTTTATTTTTTTTGCGGTTAAGGCGTTTGCATCAGTATTGGATGAAGGAATTTTTGCATGAGTGTGTGCGCTGCTGTGGGTGTATCTTTGCGTGTTGTTTCTTTTGCATGTTGTATATTTCCTTTTTACAGTTGGTGACCTAACACCCCACGTCAATCGCCCTTGCGGCTGCTTGCGGGGTATTATATAGATATAGATGAAGTGTATGATTTTTACCGGACTGCGCATCCTAAGCGCCAAAGTGCCTTCGTACACACCGCCCGGTGGAGTAGGGGGCCTCGACGACTCGAATGTCCTACTCCGCAGAATCGAGAGGTGGAAGGGGGCGGAGGAACTAGCACGCGAGGATGCTTTTCTAATGGTACCCGCCCACCCCGTTTTTATGTAAAAGGACGTGGGGGCATGTGAGGGCATTAAATTATGGCACCACGGGGACTGGTGGACAATATTCTACGGCCTGAAACACCGTGGAATGTTAATTGAAAATTTTTCCTTTTGAACAAACAAAATGTTCAAAAGATGTAAATGCTGAAGACAGAGGGGAGCGACGGAGGGTTTTCCCGTTTTCTAAGGGACTGCGGAACGAAAAATTTCAAGGTAACAAAATTTAAATTTAGCGCGTCGCGCCCACCAGAGTGAATCCTCGCGTGCTAGGTCCTCCGCCCCCCTCCACCCGCAATCGGTAGAGGTGGAACGTCGAGGCATTCGAACCCGACTCCTCCCCTCCCCTTTCACTTACGGGTGGCGCTTCCGATGACGCTGCGGCGCGTAGGAGCGCCGTCCGCGAAAAATCATACAGTTTGGTCCCCCGTTTCTTCTTAGCCTTAGGGCTAAGATCTAAGTGTAGTCCGGCCCATGGTTCGCTTCCAGGTCCCGTCCGTACCGGCCCGCTCTGCTTTCCCGCGGTCTGGAAAACCGCGGAACGAAACATTTCAAAATTTCAAAGTTTGCATTGAGCGCGTGATGCACACCTGTGTAGCCTAGGTGGCGGCCGAGTTACCCGCTGAAGGCACTCAACCTATTCTCGGTTTCTATGGCTGGTCTGGGCCAGTACGAGTGGAATCGGGAAGACATTTAAATTGTTTGGCGATTTGAGATGATGGTTTTTTGGTTGATATATTCCTTCAAAAATACCCACTGGAGTGAGGAGGTCAACAAAACCGAACGGGCGTAAAGCTCGAATAACTGTCGCTTGACCATCGTCGCGGCCGAAAATGAAACCGCGCGTAGTTCAAATCATCCGCCCTGCTCGGATACGTACGGGATTGACGGAGAGTGCCCCCGGGGGTCCTAAGGCGGCCGTGCGGCCTCGTTGCTCAAGCTACCGGTCCATGGCGGACTTGCAAGTGCACCGGGGGCCGGACCTCAATTTGATCTTAGCCATAACGCCGAGAAGAAGAAATGAGGGAGCCATAATGTATGAGTTTTCGTCGAAATATTCATGGATTAAGGGTTGGAATCAATGGCTGAAAGACGACTCATTGCAAGATTGAAATAATTGAATAAATTTGATCCGCATGTCTCAGAACCGGGGTCTCGCAAATTATTCGTACTAATATATACATTGGTCGCTTGGATCATGCATATAAAATTCGGGAAATAGATGCCAGAGCTAGAAGACTTAAGGACATCTCCCCCCCCCCGGTCAATACGGGATGGCAACTGACGGGTTATAGATAGGAGAAATTCCACTAGCCACCCTCAGCGTATAAAAAATCATTAGTTGTATTTATATTGCATGCTCTTCCACTAATTTTATGCGTTTTGTTATAATCCATTCTTTCCGAATGATCACATTTGTGTTTATTTCATCTGTTTTTAAGTATCCATTTCATTTCCTCGTCCCTCTCCGCGGGGGGAAATTCCTGCTACCTGCAACGTTGGGTCGCATTCCCTGCCTTTTACAGACTCTTTCGGGATGGTGTTATATGTGGTACATTTTCATTAGGTAGTGACGTTTAAATTTCTTGCTTGTTTGTCCTTGCTTCCGTGTTGTAGGATGGCTTCCGTGCTGCATCAAGGGGGTCAGTTTTTTATTTTTTTTGCGGTTAAGGCGTTTGCATCAGTATTGGATGAAGGAATTTTTGCATGAGTGTGTGCGCTGCTGTGGGTGTATCTTTGCGTGTTGTTTCTTTTGCATGTTGTATATTTCCTTTTTACAGTTGGTGACCTAACACCTTACGTCAATCGCCCTTGCGGCTGCTTGCGGGGTATTATATAGATATAGATGAAGTGTATGATTTTTACCGGACTGCGCATCCTAAGCGCCAAAGTGCCTTCGTACACACCGCCCGGTGGAGTAGGGGGCCTCGACGACTCGAATGTCCTACTCCGCAGAATCGAGAGGTGGAAGGGGGCGGAGGAACTAGCACGCGAGGATGCTTTTCTAATGGTACCCGCCCACCCCGTTTTTATGTAAAAGGACGTGGGGGCATGTGAGGGCATTAAATTATGGCACCACGGGGACTGGTGGACAATATTCTACGGCCTGAAACACCGTGGAATGTTAATTGAAAATTTTTCCTTTTGAACAAACAAAATGTTCAAAAGATGTAAATGCTGAAGACAGAGGGGAGCGACGGAGGGTTTTCCCGTTTTCTAAGGGACTGCGGAACGAAAAATTTCAACATAACAAAATTTAAATTTAGCGCGTCGCGCCCACCAGAATGAATCCTCGCGTGCTAGGTCCTCCGCCCCCCTCCACCCGCAATCGGTAGAGGAGGAACGTCGAGGCATTCGAACCCGACTCCTCCCCTCCCCTTTCACTTACGGGTGGCGCTTCCGATGACGCTGCGGCGCGTAGGAGCGCCGTCCGCGAAAAATCATACAGTTTTGTCCCCCGTTTCTTCTTAGCCTTACGGCTAAGATCTAAGTGTAGTCCGGCCCATGGTTCGCTTCCAGGTCCCGTCCGTACCGGCCCGCTCTGCTTTCCCGCGGTCTGGAAAACCGCGGAACGAAACATTTCAAAATTTCAAAGTTTGCATTGAGCGCGTGATGCACACCTGTGTAGCCTAGGTGGCGGCCGAGTTACCCGCTGAAGGCACTCAACCTATTCTCGGTTTCTATGGCTGGTCTGGGCCAGTACGAGTGGAATCGGGAAGACATTTAAATTGTTTGGCGATTTGAGATGATGGTTTTTTGGTTGATATATTCCTTCAAAAATACCCGCTGGAGTGAGGAGGTCAACAAAACAGAACGGGCGTAAAGCTCGAATAACTGTCGCTTGACCATCGTCGCGGCCGAAAATGAAACCGCGCGTAGTTCAAATCATCCGCCCTGCTCGGATACGTACGGGATTGACGGAGAGTGCCACCGGGGGTCCTAAGGCGGCCGTGCGGCCTCGTTGCTCAAGCTACCGGTCCATGGCGGACTTGCAAGTGCACCGGGGGCCGGACCTCAATTTGATCTTAGCCATAAGGCCGAGAAGAAGAAATGAGGGAGCCATAATGTATGAGTTTTCGTCGAAATATTCATCGATTAAGGGTTGGAATCAATGGCTGAAAGACGGCTCAATGCAAGATTGAAATTATTGAATAAATTTGATCCGCATGTCTCAGAACCGGGGTCTCGCAAATTATTCGTACTAATATATACATTGGTCGCTTGGATCATGCATATAAAATTCGGGAAATAGATGCCAGAGCTAGAAGGCTTAAGGACATCTCCTCCCCCCGGTCAATACGGGATGGCAACTGACGGGTTATATATAGGAGAAATTCCACTAGCCACCCTCAGCGTATAAAAAATCATTAGTTGTATTTATATTGCATGCTCTTCCACTAACCTTATGCGTTTTGTTATAATCCATTCTTTCCGAATGACCACATTTGTGTTTATTTCATCTGTTTTTAAGTTTCCATTTCATTTCCTCGTCCCTCTCCACGGGGGGAAATTCCTGCTACCTGCAACGTTGGGTCGCATTCCCTGCCTTTTACAGACTCTTTCGGGATGGTGTTATATGTGGTACATTTTCATGTGGTAGTGATGTTTAAATTTCTTGCTTGTTTGTCCTTGCTTCCGTGTTGTAGGATGGCTTCCGTGCTGCATCAAGGGGGTCAGTTTTTTATTTTTTTTGCGGTAAAGGCGTTTGCATCAGTATTGGATGAAGGAATTTTTGCATGAGTGTGCGCTGCTGTGGGTGTATCTTTGCGTGTTGTTTCTTTTGCATGTGGTATATTTCCTTTTTACAGTTGGTGACCTAACACCCCACGTCAATCGCCCTTGCGGCTGCTTGCGGGGTATTATATAGATATAGATGAAGTGTATGATTTTTACCGGACTGCGCATCCTAAGCGCCAAAGTGCCTTCGTACACACCGCCCGGTGGAGTAGGGGGCCTCAACGACTCGAATGTCCTACTCCGCAGAATCGAGAGGTGGAAGGGGGCGGAGGAACTAGCACGCGAGGATGCTTTTCTAATCGTACCCGCCCACCCCGTTTTTATGTAAAAGGACGTGGGGGCATGTGAGGGCATTAAATTATGGCACCACGGGGACTGGTGGACAATATTCTACGGCCTGAAACACCGTGGAATGTTAATTGAAAATTTTTCCTTTTGAACAAACAAAATGTTCAAAAGATGTAAATGCTGAAGACAGAGGGGAGCGACGGAGGGTTTTCCCGTTTTCCAAGGGACTGCGGAACGAAAAATTTCAACATAACAAAATTTAAATTTAGCGCGTCGCGCCCACCAGAATGAATCCTCGCGTGCTAGGTCCTCCGCCCCCCTCCACCCGCAATCGGTAGAGGAGGAACGTCGAGGCATTCGAACCCGACTCCTCCCCTCCCCTTTCACTTACGGGTGGCGCTTCCGATGACGCTGCGGCGCGTAGGAGCGCCGTCCGCGAAAAATCATACAGTTTGTCCCCCGTTTCTTCTTAGCCTTACGGCTAAGATCTAAGTGTAGTCCGGCCCATGGTTTGCTTCCAGGTCCCCTCCGTACCGACCCGCTCTTCTTTCCCGCGGTCTGAGAAACCGCGAAACGAACAATTTCAAAATTTCAAAGTTTGCAATGAGCGCGTGATGCACACATGTGTAGCCTAGGTGGCGGCCGAGTTACCCGCTGAAGGCACTCAACCTATTCTCGGTTTCTATGGCTGGTCTGGGCCAGTACGAGTGGAATCGGGAAGACATTTAAATTGTTTGGCGATTTGAGATGATGGTTTTTTGGTTGATATATTCCTTCAAAAATACCCGCTGGAGTGAGGAGGTCAACAAAACCGAACGGGCGTAAAGCTCGAATAACTGTCGCTTGACCATCGTCGCGGCCGAAAATGAAACCGCGCGTAGTTCAAATCATCCGCCCTGCTCGGATACGTACGGGATTGACGGAGAGTGCCACCGGGGGTCCTAAGGCGGCCGTGCGGCCTCGTTGCTCAAGCTACCGGTCCATGGCGGACTTGCAAGTGCACCGGGGGCCGGACCTCAATTTGATCTTAGCCATAAGGCCGAGAAGAAGAAATGAGGGAGACATAATGTATGAGTTTTCGTCGAAATATTCATCGATTAAGGGTTGGAATCAATGGCTGAAAGACGACTCAATGCAAGATTGAAATTATTGAATAAATTTGATCCGCATGTCTCAGAACCGGGGTCTCGCAAATTATTCGTACTAATATATACATTGGTCGCTTGGATCATGCATATAAAATTCGGGAAATAGATGCCAGAGCTAGAAGACTTAAGGACATCTCCTCCCCCCGGTCAATACGGGATGGCAACTGACGGGTTAGATAGGAGAAATTCCACTAGCCACCCTCAGCGTATAAAAAATCATTAGTTGTATTTATATTGCATGCTCTTCCACTAACCTTATGCGTTTTGTTATAATCCATTCTTTCCGAATGACCACATTTGTGTTTATTTCATCTGTTTTTAAGTTTCCATTTCATTTCCTCGTCCCTCTCCGCGGGGGGAAATTCCTGCTACCTGCAACGTTGGGTCGCATTCCCTGCCTTTTACAGATTCTTTCGGGATGGTGTTATATGTGGTACATTTTCATGTGGTAGTGATGTTTAAATTTCTTGCTTGTTTGTCCTTGCTTCCGTGTTGTAGGATGGCTTCCGTGCTGCATCAAGGGGGTCAGTTTTTTATTTTTTTTGCGGTTAAGGCGTTTGCATCAGTATTGGATGAAGGAATTTTTGCATGAGTGTGCGCTGCTGTGGGTGTATCTTTGCGTGTTGTTTCTTTTGCATGTGGTATATTTCCTTTTTACAGTTGGTGACCTAACACCCCACGTCAATCGCCCTTGCGGCTGCTTGCGGGGTATTATATAGATATAGATGAAGTGTATGATTTTTACCGGACTGCGCATCCTAAGCGCCAAAGTGCCTTCGTACACACCGCCCGGTGGAGTAGGGGGCCTCAACGACTCGAATGTCCTACTCCGCAGAATCGAGAGGTGGAAGGGGGCGGAGGAACTAGCACGCGAGGATGCTTTTCTAATGGTACCCGCCCACCCCGTTTTTATGTAAAAGGACGTGGGGGCATTAAATTATGGCACCACGGGGACTGGTGGACAATATTCTACGGCCTGAAACACCGTGGAATGTTAATTGAAAATTTTTCCTTTTGAACAAACAAAATGTTCAAAAGATGTAAATGCTGAAGACAGAGGGGAGCGACGGAGGGTTTTCCCGTTTTCTAAGGGACTGCGGAACGAAAAATTTCAACATAACAAAATTTAAATTTAGCGCGTCGCGCCCACCAGAATGAATCCTCGCGTGCTAGGTCCTCCGCCCCCCTCCACCCGCAATCGGTAGAGGAGGAACGTCGAGGCATTCGAACCCGACTCCTCCCCTCCCCTTTCACTTACGGGTGGCGCTTCCGATGACGCTGCGGCGCGTAGGAGCGCCGTCCGCGAAAAACCATACGGTTTGGTCCCCCGTTTCTTCTTAGCCTTACGGCTAAGATCTAAGTGTAGTCCGGCCCATGGTTCGCTTCCAGGTCCCCTCCGTACCGGCCCGCTCTTCTTTCCCGCGGTCTGAGAAACCGCGGAACGAACAATTTCAAAATTTCAAAGTTTGCATTGAGCGCGTGATACACACATGTGTAGCCTAGGTGGCGGCCGAGTTACCCGCTGAAGGCACTCAACCTATTCTCGGTTTCTATGGCTGGTCTGGGCCAGTACGAGTGGAATCGGGAAGACATTTAAATTGTTTGGCGATTTGAGATGATGGTTTTTTGGTTGATATATTCCTTCAAAAATACCCGCTGGAGTGAGGAGGTCAACAAAACCGAACGGGCGTAAAGCTCGAATAACTGTCGCTTGACCATCGTCGCGGCCGAAAATGAAACCGCGCGTAGTTCAAATCATCCGCCCTGCTCGGATACGTACGGGATTGACGGAGAGTGCCACCGGGGGTCCTAAGGCGGCCGTGCGGCCTCGTTGCTCAAGCTACCGGTCCATGGCTGACTTGCAAGTGCACCGGGGGCCGGACCTCAATTTGATCTTAGCCATAAGGCCGAGAAGAAGAAATGAGGGAGCCATAATGTATGAGTTTTCGTCGAAATATTCATCGATTAAGGGTTGGAATCAATGGCTGAAAGACGGCTCAATGCAAGATTGAAATTATTGAATAAATTTGATCCGCATGTCTCAGAACCGGGGTCTCGCAAATTATTCGTACTAATATATACATTGGTCGCTTGGATCATGCATATAAAATTCGGGAAATAGATGCCAGAGCTAGAAGACTTAAGGACATCTCCTCCCCCCGGTCAATACGGGATGGCAACTGACGGGTTATAGATAGGAGAAATTCCACTAGCCACCCTGAGCGTATAAAAAATCATTAGTTGTATTTATATTGCATGCTCTTCCACTAACCTTATGCGTTTTGTTATAATCCATTCTTTCCGAATGACCACATTTGTGTTTATTTCATCTGTTTTTAAGTTTCCATTTCATTTCCTCGTCCCCCTCCGCGGGGGGAAATTCCTGCTACCTGCAACGTTGGGTCGCATTCCCTGCCTTTTACAGACTCTTTCGGGATGGTGTTATATGTGGTACATTTTCATGTGGTAGTGATGTTTAAATTTCTTGCTTGTTTGTCCTTGCTTCCGTGTTGTAGGATGGCTTCCGTGCTGCATCAAGGGGGTCAGTTTTTTATTTTTTTTGCGGTTAAGGCGTTTGCATCAGTATTGGATGAAGGAATTTTTGCATGAGTGTGTGCGCTGCTGTGGGTGTATCTTTGCGTGTTGTTTCTTTTGCATGTGGTATATTTCCTTTTTACAGTTGGTGACCTAACACCCCACGTCAATCGCCCTTGCGGGGTATTATATAGATATAGATGAAGTGTATGATTTTTACCGGACTGCGCATCCTAGGCGCCAAAGTGCCTTCGTACACACCGCCCGGTGGAGTAGGGGGCCTCGACGACTCGAATGTCCTACTCCGCCGAATCGAGAGGTGGAAGGGGGCGGAGGAACTAGCACGCGAGGATGCTTTTCTAATGGTACCCGCCCACCCCGTTTTTATGTAAAAGGACGTGGGGGCATTAAATTATGGCACCACGGGGACTGGTGGACAATATTCTACGGCCTGAAACACCGTGGAATGTTAATTGAAAATTTTTCCTTTTGAACAAACAAAATGTTCAAAAGATGTAAATGCTGAAGACAGAGGGGAGCGACGGAGGGTTTTCCCGTTTTCTAAGGGACTGCGGAACGAAAAATTTCAACATAACAAAATTTAAATTTAGCGCGTCGCGCCCACCAGAATGAATCCTCGCGTGCTAGGTCCTCCGCCCCCCTCCACCCGCAATCGGTAGAGGAGGAACGTCGAGGCATTCGAACCCGACTCCTCCCCTCCCCTTTCACTTACGGGTGGCGCTTCCGATGACGCTGCGGCGCGTAGGAGCGCCGTCCGCGAAAAACCATACAGTTTGGTCCCCCGTTTCTTCTTAGCCTTACGGCTAAGATCTAAGTGTAGTCCGGCCCATGGTTCGCTTCCAGGTCCCCTCCGTACCGGCCCGCTCTTCTTTCCCGCGGTCTGAGAAACCGCGGAACGAACAATTTCAAAATTTCAAAGTTTGCATTGAGCGCGTGATACAAACATGTGCAACATAGGTGGCGGCCGAGTTACCCGCTGAAGGCACTCAACCTATTCTCGGTTTCTATGGCTGGTCTGGGCCAGTACGAGTGGAATCGGGAAGACATTTAAATTGTTTGGCGATTTGAGATGATGGTTTTTTGGTTGATATATTCCTTCAAAAATACCCGCTGGAGTGAGGAGGTCAACAAAACCGAACGGGCGTAAAGCTCAAATAACTGTCGCTTGACCATCGTCGCGGCCGAAAATGAAACCGCGCGTAGTTCAAATCATCCGCCCTGCTCGGATACGTACGGGATTGACGGAGAGTGCCACCGGGGGTCCTAAGGCGGCCGTGCGGCCTCGTTGCTCAAGCTACCGGTCCATGGCGGACTTGCAAGTGCACCGGGGGCCGGACCTCAATTTGATCTTAGCCATAAGGCCGAGAAGAAGAAATGAGGGAGCCATAATGTATGAGTTTTCGTCGAAATATTCATCGATTAAGGGTTGGAATCAATGGCTGAAAGACGGCTCAATGCAAGATTGAAATTATTGAATAAATTTGATCCGCATGTCTCAGAACCGGGGTCTCGCAAATTATTCGTACTAATATATACATTGGTCGCTTGGATCATGCATATAAAATTCGGGAAATAGATGCCAGAGCTAGAAGGCTTAAGGACATCTCCTCCCCCCGGTCAATACGGGATGGCAACTGACGGGTTATATATAGGAGAAATTCCACTAGCCACCCTCAGCGTATAAAAAATCATTAGTTGTATTTATATTGCATGCTCTTCCACTAACCTTATGCGTTTTGTTATAATCCATTCTTTCCGAATGACCACATTTGTGTTTATTTCATCTGTTTTTAAGTTTCCATTTCATTTCCTCGTCCCTCTCCACGGGGGGAAATTCCTGCTACCTGCAACGTTGGGTCGCATTCCCTGCCTTTTACAGACTCTTTCGGGATGGTGTTATATGTGGTACATTTTCATGTGGTAGTGATGTTTAAATTTCTTGCTTGTTTGTCCTTGCTTCCGTGTTGTAGGATGGCTTCCGTGCTGCATCAAGGGGGTCAGTTTTTTATTTTTTTTGCGGTTAAGGCGTTTGCATCAGTATTGGATGAAGGAATTTTTGCATGAGTGTGCGCTGCTGTGGGTGTATCTTTGCGTGTTGTTTCTTTTGCATGTGGTATATTTCCTTTTTACAGTTGGTGACCTAACACCCCACGTCAATCGCCCTTGCGGCTGCTTGCGGGGTATTATATAGATATAGATGAAGTGTATGATTTTTACCGGACTGCGCATCCTAAGCGCCAAAGTGCCTTCGTACACACCGCCCGGTGGAGTAGGGGGCCTCAACGACTCGAATGTCCTACTCCGCAGAATCGAGAGGTGGAAGGGGGCGGAGGAACTAGCACGCGAGGATGCTTTTCTAATCGTACCCGCCCACCCCGTTTTTATGTAAAAGGACGTGGGGGCATGTGAGGGCATTAAATTATGGCACCACGGGGACTGGTGGACAATATTCTACGGCCTGAAACACCGTGGAATGTTAATTGAAAATTTTTCCTTTTGAACAAACAAAATGTTCAAAAGATGTAAATGCTGAAGACAGAGGGGAGCGACGGAGGGTTTTCCCGTTTTCCAAGGGACTGCGGAACGAAAAATTTCAACATAACAAAATTTAAATTTAGCGCGTCGCGCCCACCAGAATGAATCCTCGCGTGCTAGGTCCTCCGCCCCCCTCCACCCGCAATCGGTAGAGGAGGAACGTCGAGGCATTCGAACCCGACTCCTCCCCTCCCCTTTCACTTACGGGTGGCGCTTCCGATGACGCTGCGGCGCGTAGGAGCGCCGTCCGCGAAAAATCATACAGTTTGTCCCCCGTTTCTTCTTAGCCTTACGGCTAAGATCTAAGTGTAGTCCGGCCCATGGTTCGCTTCCAGGTCCCCTCCGTACCGACCCGCTCTTCTTTCCCGCGGTCTGAGAAACCGCGGAACGAACAATTTCAAAATTTCAAAGTTTGCAATGAGCGCGTGATACACACATGTGTAGCCTAGGTGGCGGCCGAGTTACCCGCTGAAGGCACTCAACCTATTCTCGGTTTCTATGGCTGGTCTGGGCCAGTACGAGTGGAATCGGGAAGACATTTAAATTGTTTGGCGATTTGAGATGATGGTTTTTTGGTTGATATATTCCTTCAAAAATACCCGCTGGAGTGAGGAGGTCAACAAAACCGAACGGGCGTAAAGCTCGAATAACTGTCGCTTGACCATCGTCGCGGCCGAAAATGAAACCGCGCGTAGTTCAAATCATCCGCCCTGCTCGGATACGTACGGGATTGACGGAGAGTGCCACCGGGGGTCCTAAGGCGGCCGTGCGGCCTCGTTGCTCAAGCTACCGGTCCATGGCGGACTTGCAAGTGCACCGGGGGCCGGACCTCAATTTGATCTTAGCCATAAGGCCGAGAAGAAGAAATGAGGGAGACATAATGTATGAGTTTTCGTCGAAATATTCATCGATTAAGGGTTGGAATCAATGGCTGAAAGACGACTCAATGCAAGATTGAAATTATTGAATAAATTTGATCCGCATGTCTCAGAACCGGGGTCTCGCAAATTATTCGTACTAATATATACATTGGTCGCTTGGATCATGCATATAAAATTCGGGAAATAGATGCCAGAGCTAGAAGACTTAAGGACATCTCCTCCCCCCGGTCAATACGGGATGGCAACTGACGGGTTAGATAGGAGAAATTCCACTAGCCACCCTCAGCGTATAAAAAATCATTAGTTGTATTTATATTGCATGCTCTTCCACTAACCTTATGCGTTTTGTTATAATCCATTCTTTCCGAATGACCACATTTGTGTTTATTTCATCTGTTTTTAAGTTTCCATTTCATTTCCTCGTCCCTCTCCGCGGGGGGAAATTCCTGCTACCTGCAACGTTGGGTCGCATTCCCTGCCTTTTACAGATTCTTTCGGGGTGGTGTTATATGTGTTACATTTTCATGTGGTAGTGATGTTTAAATTTCTTGCTTGTTTGTCCTTGCTTCCGTGTTGTAGGATGGCTTCCGTGCTGCATCAAGGGGGTCAGTTTTTTATTTTTTTTGCGGTTAAGGCGTTTGCATCAGTATTGGATGAAGGAATTTTTGCATGAGTGTGTGCGCTGCTGTGGGTATATCTTTGCGTGTTGTTTCTTTTGCATGTGGTATATTTCCTTTTTACAGTTGGTGACCTAACACCCCACGTCAATCGCCCTTGCGGCTGCTTGCGGGGTATTATATAGATATAGATGAAGTGTATGATTTTTACCGGACTGCGCATCCTAAGCGCCAAAGTGCCTTCGTACACACCGCCCGGTGGAGTAGGGGGCCTCGACGACTCGAATGTCCTACTCCGCAGAATCGAGAGGTGGAAGGGGGCGGAGGAACTAGCACGCGAGGATGCTTTTCTAATCGTACCCGCCCACCCCGTTTTTATGTAAAAGGACGTGGGGGCATTAAATTATGGCACCACGGGGACTGGTGGACAATATTCTACGGCCTGAAACACCGTGGAATGTTAATTGAAAATTTTTTCTTTTGAACAAACAAAATGTTCAAAAGATGTAAATGCTGAAGACAGAGGGGAGCGACGGAGGGTTTTCCCGTTTTCTAAGGGACTGCGGAACGAAAAATTTCAACATAACAAAATTTAAATTTAGCGCGTCGCGCCCACCAGAATGAATCCTCGCGTGCTAGGTCCTCCGCCCCCCTCCACCCGCAATCGGTAGAGGAGGAACGTCGAGGCATTCGAACCCGACTCCTCCCCTCCCCTTTCACTTACGGGTGGCGCTTCCCATGACGCTGCGGCGCGTAGGAGCGCCGTCCGCGAAAAATCATACAGTTTGTCCCCCGTTTCTTCTTAGCCTTACGGCTAAGATCTAAGTGTAGTCCGGCCCATGGTTCGCTTCCAGGTCCCCTCCGTACCGACCCGCTCTTCTTTCCCGCGGTCTGAGAAACCGCGGAACGAACAATTTCAAAATTTCAAAGTTTGCAATGAGCGCGTGATACACACATGTGTAGCCTAGGTGGCGGCCGAGTTACCCGCTGAAGGCACTCAACCTATTCTCGGTTTCTATGGCTGGTCTGGGCCAGTACGAGTGGAATCGGGAAGACATTTAAATTGTTTGGCGATTTGAGATGATGGTTTTTTGGTTGATATATTCCTTCAAAAATACTCGCTGGAGTGAGGAGTCAACAAAACCGAAAGGGCGTAAAGCTCGAATAACTGTCGCTTGACCATCGTCGCGGCCGAAAATGAAACCGCGCGTAGTTCAAATCATCCGCCCTGCTCGGATACGTACGGGATTGACGGAGAGTGCCACCGGGGGTCCTAAGGCGGCCGTGCGGCCTCGTTGCTCAAGCTACCGGTCCATGGCGGACTTGCAAGTGCACCGGGGGCCGGACCTCAATTTGATCTTAGCCATAAGGCCGAGAAGAAGAAATGAGGGAGCCATAATGTATGAGTTTTCGTCGAAATATTCATCGATTAAGGGTTGGAATCAATGGCTGAAAGACGACTCAATGCAAGATTGAAATTATTGAATAAATTTGATCCGCATGTCTCAGAACCGGGGTCTCGCAAATTATTCGTACTAATATATACATTGGTCGCTTGGATCATGCATATAAAATTCGGGAAATAGATGCCAGAGCTAGAAGACTTAAGGACATCTCCTCCCCCCGGTCAATACGGGATGGCAACTGACGGGTTATAGATAGGAGAAATTCCACTAGCCACCCTCAGCGTATAAAAAGTCATTAGTTGTATTTATATTGCATGCTCTTCCACTAACCTTATGCGTTTTGTTATAATCCATTCTTTCCGAATGACCACATTTTTGTTTATTTCATCTGTTTTTAAGTTTCCATTTCATTTCCTCGTCCCTCTCCGCGGGGGGAAATTCCTGCTACCTGCAACGTTGGGTCGCATTCCCTGCCTTTTACAGATTCTTTCGGGGTGGTGTTATATGTGTTACATTTTCATGTGGTAGTGATGTTTAAATTTCTTGCTTGTTTGTCCTTGCTTCCGTGTTGTAGGATGGCTTCCGTGCTGCATCAAGGGGGTCAGTTTTTTATTTTTTTTGCGGTTAAGGCGTTTGCATCAGTATTGGATGAAGGAATTTTTGCATGAGTGTGTGCGCTGCTGTGGGTATATCTTTGCGTGTTGTTTCTTTTGCATGTGGTATATTTCCTTTTTACAGTTGGTGACCTAACACCCCACGTCAATCGCCCTTGCGGCTGCTTGCGGGGTATTATATAGATATAGATGAAGTGTATGATTTTTACCGGACTGCGCATCCTAAGCGCCAAAGTGCCTTCGTACACACCGCCCGGTGGAGTAGGGGGCCTCGACGACTCGAATGTCCTACTCCGCAGAATCGAGAGGTGGAAGGGGGCGGAGGAACTAGCACGCGAGGATGCTTTTCTAATCGTACCCGCCCACCCCGTTTTTATGTAAAAGGACGTGGGGGCATTAAATTATGGCACCACGGGGACTGGTGGACAATATTCTACGGCCTGAAACACCGTGGAATGTTAATTGAAAATTTTTTCTTTTGAACAAACAAAATGTTCAAAAGATGTAAATGCTGAAGACAGAGGGGAGCGACGGAGGGTTTTCCCGTTTTCTAAGGGACTGCGGAACGAAAAATTTCAACATAACAAAATTTAAATTTAGCGCGTCGCGCCCACCAGAATGAATCCTCGCGTGCTAGGTCCTCCGCCCCCCTCCACCCGCAATCGGTAGAGGAGGAACGTCGAGGCATTCGAACCCGACTCCTCCCCTCCCCTTTCACTTACGGGTGGCGCTTCCCATGACGCTGCGGCGCGTAGGAGCGCCGTCCGCGAAAAACCATACAGTTTGGTCCCCCGTTTCTTCTTAGCCTTACGGCTAAGATCTAAGTGTAGTCCGGCCCATGGTTCGCTTCCAGGTCCCCTCCGTACCGGCCCGCTCTTCTTTCCCGCGGTCTGAGAAACCGCGAAACGAACAATTTCAAAATTTCAAAGTTTGCATTGAGCGCGTGATACACACATGTGTAGCCTAGGTGGCGGCCGAGTTACCCGCTGAAGGCACTCAACCTATTCTCGGTTTCTATGGCTGGTCTGGGCCAGTACGAGTGGAATCGGGAAGACATTTAAATTGTTTGGCGATTTGAGATGATGGTTTTTTGGTTGATATATTCCTTCAAAAATACCCGCTGGAGTGAGGAGGTCAACAAAACCGAACGGGCGTAAAGCTCGAATAACTGTCGCTTGACCATCGTCGCGGCCGAAAATGAAACCGCGCGTAGTTCAAATCATCCGCCCTGCTCGGATACGTACGGGATTGACGGAGAGTGCCACCGGGGGTCCTAAGGCGGCCGTGCGGCCTCGTTGCTCAAGCTACCGGTCCATGGCGGACTTGCAAGTGCACCGGGGGCCGGACCTCAATTTGATCTTAGCCATAAGGCCGAGAAGAAGAAATGAGGGAGCCATAATGTATGAGTTTTCGTCGAAATATTCATCGATTAAGGGTTGGAATCAATGGCTGAAAGACGGCTCAATGCAAGATTGAAATTATTGAATAAATTTGATCCGCATGTCTCAGAACCGGGGTCTCGCAAATTATTCGTACTAATATATACATTGGTCGCTTGGATCATGCATATAAAATTCGGGAAATAGATGCCAGAGCTAGAAGGCTTAAGGACATCTCCTCCCCCCGGTCAATACGAGATGGCAACTGACGGGTTATAGATAGGAGAAATTCCACTAGCCACCCTCAGCGTATAAAAAATCATTAGTTGTATTTATATTGCATGCTCTTCCACTAACCTTATGCGTTTTGTTATAATCCATTCTTTCCGAATGACCACATTTGTGTTTATTTCATCTGTTTTTAAGTTTCCATTTCATTTCCTCGTCCCTCTCCACGGGGGGAAATTCCTGCTACCTGCAACGTTGGGTCGCATTCCCTGCCTTTTACAGACTCTTTCGGGATGGTGTTATATGTGGTACATTTTCATGTGGTAGTGATGTTTAAATTTCTTGCTTGTTTGTCCTTGCTTCCGTGTTGTAGGATGGCTTCCGTGCTGCATCAAGGGGGTCAGTTTTTTATTTTTTTTGCGGTAAAGGCGTTTGCATCAGTATTGGATGAAGGAATTTTTGCATGAGTGTGCGCTGCTGTGGGTGTATCTTTGCGTGTTGTTTCTTTTGCATGTGGTATATTTCCTTTTTACAGTTGGTGACCTAACACCCCACGTCAATCGCCCTTGCGGCTGCTTGCGGGGTATTATATAGATATAGATGAAGTGTATGATTTTTACCGGACTGCGCATCCTAAGCGCCAAAGTGCCTTCGTACACACCGCCCGGTGGAGTAGGGGGCCTCGACGACTCGAATGTCCTACTCCGCAGAATCGAGAGGTGGAAGGGGGCGGAGGAACTAGCACGCGAGGATGCTTTTCTAATCGTACCCGCCCACCCCGTTTTTATGTAAAAGGACGTGGGGGCATGTGAGGGCATTAAATTATGGCACCACGGGGACTGGTGGACAATATTCTACGGCCTGAAACACCGTGGAATGTAAATTGAAAATTTTTCCTTTTGAACAAACAAAATGTTCAAAAGATGTAAATGCTGAAGACAGAGGGGAGCGACGGAGGGTTTTCCCGTTTTCTAAGGGACTGCGGAACGAAAAATTTCAACATAACAAAATTTAAATTTAGCGCGTCGCGCCCACCAGAATGAATCCTCGCGTGCTAGGTCCTCCGCCCCCCTCCACCCGCAATCGGTAGAGGAGGTACGTCGAGGCATTCGAACCCGACTCCTCCCCTCCCCTTTCACTTACGGGTGGCGCTTCCGATGACGCTGCGGCGCGTAGGAGCGCCGTCCGCGAAAAACCATACAGTTTGGTCCCCCGTTTCTTCTTAGCCTTACGGCTAAGATCCAAGTGTAGTCCGGCCCATGGTTCGCTTCCAGGTCCCCTCCGTACCGGCCCGCTCTTCTTTCCCGCGGTCTGAGAAACCGCGGAACGAACAATTTCAAAATTTCAAAGTTTGCATTGAGCGCGTGATACACACATGTGTAGCCTAGGTGGCGGCCGAGTTACCCGCTGAAGGCACTCAACCTATTCTCGGTTTCTATGGCTGGTCTGGGCCAGTACGAGTGGAATCGGGAAGACATTTAAATTGTTTGGCGATTTGAGATGATGGTTTTTTGGTTGATATATTCCTTCAAAAATACCCGCTGGAGTGAGGAGGTCAACAAAACCGAACGGGCGTAAAGCTCGAATAACTGTCGCTTGACCATCGTCGCGGCCGAAAATGAAACCGCGCGTAGTTCAAATCATCCGCCCTGCTCGGATACGTACGGGATTGACGGAGAGTGCCACCGGGGGTCCTAAGGCGGCCGTGCGGCCTCGTTGCTCAAGCTACCGGTCCATGGCGGACTTGCAAGTGCACCGGGGGCCGGACCTCAATTTGATCTTAGCCATAAGGCCGAGAAGAAGAAATGAGGGAGCCATAATGTATGAGTTTTCGTCGAAATATTCATCGATTAAGGGTTGGAATCAATGGCTGAAAGACGGCTCAATGCAAGATTGAAATTATTGAATAAATTTGATCCGCATGTCTCAGAACCGGGGTCTCGCAAATTATTCGTACTAATATATACATTGGTCGCTTGGATCATGCATATAAAATTCGGGAAATAGATGCCAGAGCTAGAAGGCTTAAGGACATCTCCTCCCCCCGGTCAATACGGGATGGCAACTGACGGGTTATATATAGGAGAAATTCCACTAGCCACCCTCAGCGTATAAAAAATCATTAGTTGTATTTATATTGCATGCTCTTCCACTAACCTTATGCGTTTTGTTATAATCCATTCTTTCCGAATGACCACATTTGTGTTTATTTCATCTGTTTTTAAGTTTCCATTTCATTTCCTCGTCCCTCTCCACGGGGGGAAATTCCTGCTACCTGCAACGTTGGGTCGCATTCCCTGCCTTTTACAGACTCTTTCGGGATGGTGTTATATGTGGTACATTTTCATGTGGTAGTGATGTTTAAATTTCTTGCTTGTTTGTCCTTGCTTCCGTGTTGTAGGATGGCTTCCGTGCTGCATCAAGGGGGTCAGTTTTTTATTTTTTTTGCGGTAAAGGCGTTTGCATCAGTATTGGATGAAGGAATTTTTGCATGAGTGTGCGCTGCTGTGGGTGTATCTTTGCGTGTTGTTTCTTTTGCATGTGGTATATTTCCTTTTTACAGTTGGTGACCTAACACCCCACGTCAATCGCCCTTGCGGCTGCTTGCGGGGTATTATATAGATATAGATGAAGTGTATGATTTTTACCGGACTGCGCATCCTAAGCGCCAAAGTGCCTTCGTACACACCGCCCGGTGGAGTAGGGGGCCTCAACGACTCGAATGTCCTACTCCGCAGAATCGAGAGGTGGAAGGGGGCGGAGGAACTAGCACGCGAGGATGCTTTTCTAATCGTACCCGCCCACCCCGTTTTTATGTAAAAGGACGTGGGGGCATGTGAGGGCATTAAATTATGGCACCACGGGGACTGGTGGACAATATTCTACGGCCTGAAACACCGTGGAATGTTAATTGAAAATTTTTCCTTTTGAACAAACAAAATGTTCAAAAGATGTAAATGCTGAAGACAGAGGGGAGCGACGGAGGGTTTTCCCGTTTTCCAAGGGACTGCGGAACGAAAAATTTCAACATAACAAAATTTAAATTTAGCGCGTCGCGCCCACCAGAATGAATCCTCGCGTGCTAGGTCCTCCGCCCCCCTCCACCCGCAATCGGTAGAGGAGGAACGTCGAGGCATTCGAACCCGACTCCTCCCCTCCCCTTTCACTTACGGGTGGCGCTTCCGATGACGCTGCGGCGCGTAGGAGCGCCGTCCGCGAAAAATCATACAGTTTGTCCCCCGTTTCTTCTTAGCCTTACGGCTAAGATCTAAGTGTAGTCCGGCCCATGGTTTGCTTCCAGGTCCCCTCCGTACCGACCCGCTCTTCTTTCCCGCGGTCTGAGAAACCGCTTTACGAACAATTTCAAAATTTCAAAGTTTGCAATGAGCGCGTGATGCACACATGTGTAGCCTAGGTGGCGGCCGAGTTACCCGCTGAAGGCACTCAACCTATTCTCGGTTTCTATGGCTGGTCTGGGCCAGTACGAGTGGAATCGGGAAGACATTTAAATTGTTTGGCGATTTGAGATGATGGTTTTTTGGTTGATATATTCCTTCAAAAATACCCGCTGGAGTGAGGAGGTCAACAAAACCGAACGGGCGTAAAGCTCGAATAACTGTCGCTTGACCATCGTCGCGGCCGAAAATGAAACCGCGCGTAGTTCAAATCATCCGCCCTGCTCGGATACGTACGGGATTGACGGAGAGTGCCACCGGGGGTCCTAAGGCGGCCGTGCGGCCTCGTTGCTCAAGCTACCGGTCCATGGCGGACTTGCAAGTGCACCGGGGGCCGGACCTCAATTTGATCTTAGCCATAAGGCCGAGAAGAAGAAATGAGGGAGCCATAATGTATGAGTTTTCGTCGAAATATTCATCGATTAAGGGTTGGAATCAATGGCTGAAAGACGGCTCAATGCAAGATTGAAATTATTGAATAAATTTGATCCGCATGTCTCAGAACCGGGGTCTCGCAAATTATTCGTACTAATATATACATTGGTCGCTTGGATCATGCATATAAAATTCGGGAAATAGATGCCAGAGCTAGAAGACTTAAGGACATCTCCTCCCCCCGGTCAATACGGGATGGCAACTGACGGGTTATAGATAGGAGAAATTCCACTAGCCACCCTGAGCGTATAAAAAATCATTAGTTGTATTTATATTGCATGCTCTTCCACTAACCTTATGCGTTTTGTTATAATCCATTCTTTCCGAATGACCACATTTGTGTTTATTTCATCTGTTTTTAAGTTTCCATTTCATTTCCTCGTCCCCCTCCGCGGGGGGAAATTCCTGCTACCTGCAACGTTGGGTCGCATTCCCTGCCTTTTACAGACTCTTTCGGGATGGTGTTATATGTGGTACATTTTCATGTGGTAGTGATGTTTAAATTTCTTGCTTGTTTGTCCTTGCTTCCGTGTTGTAGGATGGCTTCCGTGCTGCATCAAGGGGGTCAGTTTTTTATTTTTTTTGCGGTTAAGGCGTTTGCATCAGTATTGGATGAAGGAATTTTTGCATGAGTGTGTGCGCTGCTGTGGGTGTATCTTTGCGTGTTGTTTCTTTTGCATGTGGTATATTTCCTTTTTACAGTTGGTGACCTAACACCCCACGTCAATCGCCCTTGCGGCTGCTTGCGGGGTATTATATAGATATAGATGAAGTGTATGATTTTTACCGGACTGCGCATCCTAGGCGCCAAAGTGCCTTCGTACACACCGCCCGGTGGAGTAGGGGGCCTCGACGACTCGAATGTCCTACTCCGCCGAATCGAGAGGTGGAAGGGGGCGGAGGAACTAGCACGCGA
Organism: Hetaerina americana; assembly: GCF_022747635.1. NCBI lineage: Eukaryota > Metazoa > Arthropoda > Insecta > Odonata > Calopterygidae > Hetaerina > Hetaerina americana. The sequence continues at coordinate 153,360 of NW_027286959.1, read as the reverse complement.
GGATGCTTTTCTAATGGTACCCGCCCACCCCGTTTTTATGTAAAAGGACGTGGGGGCATTAAATTATGGCACCACGGGGACTGGTGGACAATATTCTACGGCCTGAAACACCGTGGAATGTTAATTGAAAATTTTTCCTTTTGAACAAACAAAATGTTCAAAAGATGTAAATGCTGAAGACAGAGGGGAGCGACGGAGGGTTTTCCCGTTTTCTAAGGGACTGCGGAACGAAAAATTTCAACATAACAAAATTTAAATTTAGCGCGTCGCGCCCACCAGAATGAATCCTCGCGTGCTAGGTCCTCCGCCCCCCTCCACCCGCAATCGGTAGAGGAGGAACGTCGAGGCATTCGAACCCGACTCCTCCCCTCCCCTTTCACTTACGGGTGGCGCTTCCGATGACGCTGCGGCGCGTAGGAGCGCCGTCCGCGAAAAACCATACAGTTTGGTCCCCCGTTTCTTCTTAGCCTTACGGCTAAGATCTAAGTGTAGTCCGGCCCATGGTTCGCTTCCAGGTCCCCTCCGTACCGGCCCGCTCTTCTTTCCCGCGGTCTGAGAAACCGCGGAACGAACAATTTCAAAATTTCAAAGTTTGCATTGAGCGCGTGATACAAACATGTGCGACATAGGTGGCGGCCGAGTTACCCGCTGAAGGCACTCAACCTATTCTCGGTTTCTATGGCTGGTCTGGGCCAGTACGAGTGGAATCGGGAAGACATTTAAATTGTTTGGCGATTTGAGATGATGGTTTTTTGGTTGATATATTCCTTCAAAAATACCCGCTGGAGTGAGGAGGTCAACAAAACCGAACGGGCGTAAAGCTCAAATAACTGTCGCTTGACCATCGTCGCGGCCGAAAATGAAACCGCGCGTAGTTCAAATCATCCGCCCTGCTCGGATACGTACGGGATTGACGGAGAGTGCCACCGGGGGTCCTAAGGCGGCCGTGCGGCCTCGTTGCTCAAGCTACCGGTCCATGGCGGACTTGCAAGTGCACCGGGGGCCGGACCTCAATTTGATCTTAGCCATAAGGCCGAGAAGAAGAAATGAGGGAGCCATAATGTATGAGTTTTCGTCGAAATATTCATCGATTAAGGGTTGGAATCAATGGCTGAAAGACGGCTCAATGCAAGATTGAAATTATTGAATAAATTTGATCCGCATGTCTCAGAACCGGGGTCTCGCAAATTATTCGTACTAATATATACATTGGTCGCTTGGATCATGCATATAAAATTCGGGAAATAGATGCCAGAGCTAGAAGGCTTAAGGACATCTCCTCCCCCCGGTCAATACGAGATGGCAACTGACGGGTTATAGATAGGAGAAATTCCACTAGCCACCCTCAGCGTATAAAAAATCATTAGTTGTATTTATATTGCATGCTCTTCCACTAACCTTATGCGTTTTGTTATAATCCATTCTTTCCGAATGACCACATTTGTGTTTATTTCATCTGTTTTTAAGTTTCCATTTCATTTCCTCGTCCCTCTCCACGGGGGGAAATTCCTGCTACCTGCAACGTTGGGTCGCATTCCCTGCCTTTTACAGACTCTTTCGGGATGGTGTTATATGTGGTACATTTTCATGTGGTAGTGATGTTTAAATTTCTTGCTTGTTTGTCCTTGCTTCCGTGTTGTAGGATGGCTTCCGTGCTGCATCAAGGGGGTCAGTTTTTTATTTTTTTTGCGGTAAAGGCGTTTGCATCAGTATTGGATGAAGGAATTTTTGCATGAGTGTGCGCTGCTGTGGGTGTATCTTTGCGTGTTGTTTCTTTTGCATGTGGTATATTTCCTTTTTACAGTTGGTGACCTAACACCCCACGTCAATCGCCCTTGCGGCTGCTTGCGGGGTATTATATAGATATAGATGAAGTGTATGATTTTTACCGGACTGCGCATCCTAAGCGCCAAAGTGCCTTCGTACACACCGCCCGGTGGAGTAGGGGGCCTCAACGACTCGAATGTCCTACTCCGCAGAATCGAGAGGTGGAAGGGGGCGGAGGAACTAGCACGCGAGGATGCTTTTCTAATCGTACCCGCCCACCCCGTTTTTATGTAAAAGGACGTGGGGGCATGTGAGGGCATTAAATTATGGCACCACGGGGACTGGTGGACAATATTCTACGGCCTGAAACACCGTGGAATGTTAATTGAAAATTTTTCCTTTTGAACAAACAAAATGTTCAAAAGATGTAAATGCTGAAGACAGAGGGGAGCGACGGAGGGTTTTCCCGTTTTCCAAGGGACTGCGGAACGAAAAATTTCAACATAACAAAATTTAAATTTAGCGCGTCGCGCCCACCAGAATGAATCCTCGCGTGCTAGGTCCTCCGCCCCCCTCCACCCGCAATCGGTAGAGGAGGAACGTCGAGGCATTCGAACCCGACTCCTCCCCTCCCCTTTCACTTACGGGTGGCGCTTCCGATGACGCTGCGGCGCGTAGGAGCGCCGTCCGCGAAAAATCATACAGTTTGTCCCCCGTTTCTTCTTAGCCTTACGGCTAAGATCTAAGTGTAGTCCGGCCCATGGTTCGCTTCCAGGTCCCCTCCGTACCGACCCGCTCTTCTTTCCCGCGGTCTGAGAAACCGCGGAACGAACAATTTCAAAATTTCAAAGTTTGCAATGAGCGCGTGATACACACATGTGTAGCCTAGGTGGCGGCCGAGTTACCCGCTGAAGGCACTCAACCTATTCTCGGTTTCTATGGCTGGTCTGGGCCAGTACGAGTGGAATCGGGAAGACATTTAAATTGTTTGGCGATTTGAGATGATGGTTTTTTGGTTGATATATTCCTTCAAAAATACCCGCTGGAGTGAGGAGGTCAACAAAACCGAACGGGCGTAAAGCTCGAATAACTGTCGCTTGACCATCGTCGCGGCCGAAAATGAAACCGCGCGTAGTTCAAATCATCCGCCCTGCTCGGATACGTACGGGATTGACGGAGAGTGCCACCGGGGGTCCTAAGGCGGCCGTGCGGCCTCGTTGCTCAAGCTACCGGTCCATGGCGGACTTGCAAGTGCACCGGGGGCCGGACCTCAATTTGATCTTAGCCATAAGGCCGAGAAGAAGAAATGAGGGAGACATAATGTATGAGTTTTCGTCGAAATATTCATCGATTAAGGGTTGGAATCAATGGCTGAAAGACGACTCAATGCAAGATTGAAATTATTGAATAAATTTGATCCGCATGTCTCAGAACCGGGGTCTCGCAAATTATTCGTACTAATATATACATTGGTCGCTTGGATCATGCATATAAAATTCGGGAAATAGATGCCAGAGCTAGAAGACTTAAGGACATCTCCTCCCCCCGGTCAATACGGGATGGCAACTGACGGGTTAGATAGGAGAAATTCCACTAGCCACCCTCAGCGTATAAAAAATCATTAGTTGTATTTATATTGCATGCTCTTCCACTAACCTTATGCGTTTTGTTATAATCCATTCTTTCCGAATGACCACATTTGTGTTTATTTCATCTGTTTTTAAGTTTCCATTTCATTTCCTCGTCCCTCTCCGCGGGGGGAAATTCCTGCTACCTGCAACGTTGGGTCGCATTCCCTGCCTTTTACAGATTCTTTCGGGGTGGTGTTATATGTGTTACATTTTCATGTGGTAGTGATGTTTAAATTTCTTGCTTGTTTGTCCTTGCTTCCGTGTTGTAGGATGGCTTCCGTGCTGCATCAAGGGGGTCAGTTTTTTATTTTTTTTGCGGTTAAGGCGTTTGCATCAGTATTGGATGAAGGAATTTTTGCATGAGTGTGTGCGCTGCTGTGGGTATATCTTTGCGTGTTGTTTCTTTTGCATGTGGTATATTTCCTTTTTACAGTTGGTGACCTAACACCCCACGTCAATCGCCCTTGCGGCTGCTTGCGGGGTATTATATAGATATAGATGAAGTGTATGATTTTTACCGGACTGCGCATCCTAAGCGCCAAAGTGCCTTCGTACACACCGCCCGGTGGAGTAGGGGGCCTCGACGACTCGAATGTCCTACTCCGCAGAATCGAGAGGTGGAAGGGGGCGGAGGAACTAGCACGCGAGGATGCTTTTCTAATCGTACCCGCCCACCCCGTTTTTATGTAAAAGGACGTGGGGGCATTAAATTATGGCACCACGGGGACTGGTGGACAATATTCTACGGCCTGAAACACCGTGGAATGTTAATTGAAAATTTTTTCTTTTGAACAAACAAAATGTTCAAAAGATGTAAATGCTGAAGACAGAGGGGAGCGACGGAGGGTTTTCCCGTTTTCTAAGGGACTGCGGAACGAAAAATTTCAACATAACAAAATTTAAATTTAGCGCGTCGCGCCCACCAGAATGAATCCTCGCGTGCTAGGTCCTCCGCCCCCCTCCACCCGCAATCGGTAGAGGAGGAACGTCGAGGCATTCGAACCCGACTCCTCCCCTCCCCTTTCACTTACGGGTGGCGCTTCCCATGACGCTGCGGCGCGTAGGAGCGCCGTCCGCGAAAAACCATACAGTTTGGTCCCCCGTTTCTTCTTAGCCTTACGGCTAAGATCTAAGTGTAGTCCGGCCCATGGTTCGCTTCCAGGTCCCCTCCGTACCGGCCCGCTCTTCTTTCCCGCGGTCTGAGAAACCGCGAAACGAACAATTTCAAAATTTCAAAGTTTGCATTGAGCGCGTGATACACACATGTGTAGCCTAGGTGGCGGCCGAGTTACCCGCTGAAGGCACTCAACCTATTCTCGGTTTCTATGGCTGGTCTGGGCCAGTACGAGTGGAATCGGGAAGACATTTAAATTGTTTGGCGATTTGAGATGATGGTTTTTTGGTTGATATATTCCTTCAAAAATACCCGCTGGAGTGAGGAGGTCAACAAAACCGAACGGGCGTAAAGCTCGAATAACTGTCGCTTGACCATCGTCGCGGCCGAAAATGAAACCGCGCGTAGTTCAAATCATCCGCCCTGCTCGGATACGTACGGGATTGACGGAGAGTGCCACCGGGGGTCCTAAGGCGGCCGTGCGGCCTCGTTGCTCAAGCTACCGGTCCATGGCGGACTTGCAAGTGCACCGGGGGCCGGACCTCAATTTGATCTTAGCCATAAGGCCGAGAAGAAGAAATGAGGGAGCCATAATGTATGAGTTTTCGTCGAAATATTCATCGATTAAGGGTTGGAATCAATGGCTGAAAGACGGCTCAATGCAAGATTGAAATTATTGAATAAATTTGATCCGCATGTCTCAGAACCGGGGTCTCGCAAATTATTCGTACTAATATATACATTGGTCGCTTGGATCATGCATATAAAATTCGGGAAATAGATGCCAGAGCTAGAAGACTTAAGGACATCTCCTCCCCCCGGTCAATACGAGATGGCAACTGACGGGTTATAGATAGGAGAAATTCCACTAGCCACCCTCAGCGTATAAAAAATCATTAGTTGTATTTATATTGCATGCTCTTCCACTAACCTTATGCGTTTTGTTATAATCCATTCTTTCCGAATGACCACATTTGTGTTTATTTCATCTGTTTTTAAGTTTCCATTTCATTTCCTCGTCCCTCTCCACGGGGGGAAATTCCTGCTACCTGCAACGTTGGGTCGCATTCCCTGCCTTTTACAGACTCTTTCGGGATGGTGTTATATGTGGTACATTTTCATGTGGTAGTGATGTTTAAATTTCTTGCTTGTTTGTCCTTGCTTCCGTGTTGTAGGATGGCTTCCGTGCTGCATCAAGGGGGTCAGTTTTTTATTTTTTTTGCGGTAAAGGCGTTTGCATCAGTATTGGATGAAGGAATTTTTGCATGAGTGTGCGCTGCTGTGGGTGTATCTTTGCGTGTTGTTTCTTTTGCATGTGGTATATTTCCTTTTTACAGTTGGTGACCTAACACCCCACGTCAATCGCCCTTGCGGCTGCTTGCGGGGTATTATATAGATATAGATGAAGTGTATGATTTTTACCGGACTGCGCATCCTAAGCGCCAAAGTGCCTTCGTACACACCGCCCGGTGGAGTAGGGGGCCTCGACGACTCGAATGTCCTACTCCGCAGAATCGAGAGGTGGAAGGGGGCGGAGGATCTAGCACGCGAGGATGCTTTTCTAATGGTACCCGCCCACCCCGTTTTTATGTGAAGGACGTGGGGGCATGTGAGGGCATTAAATCATGGCTCCACGGGGACTGGTGGACAATATTCTACGGCCTGAAACACCGTGGAATGTTAATTGAAAATTTTTCCTTTTGAACAAACAAAATGTTCAAAAGATGTAAATGCTGAAGACAGAGGGGAGCGACGGAGGGTTTTCCCGTTTTCTAAGGGACTGCGGAACGAAAATTTCAACATAACAAAATTTAAATTTAGCGCGTCGCGCCCACCAGAATGAATCCTCGCGTGCTAGGTCCTCCGCCCCCCTCCACCCGCAATCGGTAGAGGAGGAACGTCGAGGCATTCGAACCCGACTCCTCCCCTCCCCTTTCACTTACGGGTGGCGCTTCCGATGACGCTGCGGCGCGTAGGAGCGCCGTCCGCGAAAAACCATACAGTTTGGTCCCCCGTTTCTTTTTAGCCTTACGGCTAAGATCTAAGTGTAGTCCGGCCCATGGTTCGCTTCCAGGTCCCCTCCGTACCGGCCCGCTCTTCTTTCCCGCGGTCTGAGAAACCGCTTTACGAACAATTTCAAAATTTCAAAGTTTGCATTGAGCGCGTGATACACACATGGGTAGCCTAGGTGGCGGCCGAGTTACCCGCTGAAGGCACTCAACCTATTCTCGGTTTCTATGGCTGGTCTGGGCCAGTACGAGTGGAATCGGGAAGACATTTAAATTGTTTGGCGATTTGAGATGATGGTTTTTTGGTTGATATATTCCTTCAAAAATACCCGCTGGAGTGAGGAGGTCAACAAAACCGAACGGGCGTAAAGCTCGAATAACTGTCGCTTGACCATCGTCGCGGCCGAAAATGAAACCGCGCGTAGTTCAAATCATCCGCCCTGCTCGGATACGTACGGGATTGACGGAGAGTGCCACCGGGGGTCCTAAGGCGGCCGTGCGGCCTCGTTGCTCAAGCTACCGGTCCATGGCGGACTTGCAAGTGCACCGGGGGCCGGACCTCAATTTGATCTTAGCCATAAGGCCGAGAAGAAGAAATGAGGGAGCCATAATGTATGAGTTTTCGTCGAAATATTCATCGATTAAGGGTTGGAATCAATGGCTGAAAGACGGCTCAATGCAAGATTGAAATTATTGAATAAATTTGATCCGCATGTCTCAGAACCGGGGTCTCGCAAATTATTCGTACTAATATATACATTGGTCGCTTGGATCATGCATATAAAATTCGGGAAATAGATGCCAGAGCTAGAAGACTTAAGGACATCTCCTCCCCCCGGTCAATACGGGATGGCAACTGACGGGTTATAGATAGGAGAAATTCCACTAGCCACCCTCAGCGTATAAAAAATCATTAGTTGTATTTATATTGCATGCTCTTCCACAAACCTTATGCGTTTTGTTATAATCCATTCTTTCCGAATGACCACATTTGTGTTTATTTCATCTGTTTTTAAGTTTCCATTTCATTTCCTCGTCCCTCTCCGCGGGGGGAAATTGCTGCTACCTGCAACGTTGGGTCGCATTCCCTGCCTTTTACAGACTCTTTCGGGATGGTGTTATATGTGGTACATTTTCATGTGGTAGTGATGTTTAAATTTCTTGCTTGTTTGTCCTTGCTTCCGTGTTGTAGGATGGCTTCCGTGCTGCATCAAGGTCAGTTTTTTATTTTTTTTGCGGTTATGGCGTTTGCATCAGTATTGGATGAAGGAATTTTTGCATGAGTGTGTGCGCTGCTGTGGGTGTATCTTTGCGTGTTGTTTCTTTTGCATGTGGTATATTTCCTTTTTACAGTTGGTGACCTAACACCCCACGTCAATCGCCCTTGCGGCTGCTTGCGGGGTATTATATAGATATAGATGAAGTGTATGATTTTTACCGGACTGCGCATCCTAAGCGCCAAAGTGCCTTCGTACACACCGCCCGGTGGAGTAGGGGGCCTCGACGACTCGAATGTCCTACTCCGCAGAATCGAGAGGTGGAAGGGGGCGGAGGAACTAGCACGCGAGGATGCTTTTCTAATCGTACCCGCCCACCCCGTTTTTATGTAAAAGGACGTGGGGGCATGTGAGGGCATTAAATTATGGCACCACGGGGACTGGTGGACAATATTCTACGGCCTGAAACACCGTGGAATGTTAATTGAAAATTTTTCCTTTTGAACAAACAAAATGTTCAAAAGATGTAAATGCTGAAGACAGAGGGGAGCGACGGAGGGTTTTCCCGTTTTCTAAGGGACTGCGGAACGAAAAATTTCAACATAACAAAATTTAAATTTAGCGCGTCGCGCCCACCAGAATGAATCCTCGCGTGCTAGGTCCTCCGCCCCCCTCCACCCGCAATCGGTAGAGGAGGAACGTCGAGGCATTCGAACCCGACTCCTCCCCTCCCCTTTCACTTACGGGTGGCGCTTCCGATGACGCTGCGGCGCGTAGGAGCGCCGTCCGCGAAAAATCATACAGTTTGTCCCCCGTTTCTTCTTAGCCTTACGGCTAAGATCTAAGTGTAGTCCGGCCCATGGTTCGCTTCCAGGTCCCCTCCGTACCGGCCCGCTCTTCTTTCCCGCGGTCTGAGAAACCGCTTTACGAACAATTTCAAAATTTCAAAGTTTGCATTGAGCGCGTGATACACACATGTGTAGCCTAGGTGGCGGCCGAGTTACCCGCTGAAGGCACTCAACCTATTCTCGGTTTCTATGGCTGGTCTGGGCCAGTACGAGTGGAATCGGGAAGACATTTAAATTGTTTGGCGATTTGAGATGATGGTTTTTTGGTTGATATATTCCTTCAAAAATACCCGCTGGAGTGAGGAGGTCAACAAAACCGAACGGGCGTAAAGCTCGAATAACTGTCGCTTGACCATCGTCGCGGCCGAAAATGAAACCGCGCGTAGTTCAAATCATCCGCCCTGCTCGGATACGTACGGGATTGACGGAGAGTGCCACCGGGGGTCCTAAGGCGGCCGTGCGGCCTCGTTGCTCAAGCTACCGGTCCATGGCGGACTTGCAAGTGCACCGGGGGCCGGACCTCAATTTGATCTTAGCCATAAGGCCGAGAAGAAGAAATGAGGGAGCCATAATGTATGAGTTTTCGTCGAAATATTCATCGATTAAGGGTTGGAATCAATGGCTGAAAGACGGCTCAATGCAAGATTGAAATTATTGAATAAATTTGATCCGCATGTCTCAGAACCGGGGTCTCGCAAATTATTCGTACTAATATATACATTGGTCGCTTGGATCATGCATATAAAATTCGGGAAATAGATGCCAGAGCTAGAAGACTTAAGGACATCTCCTCCCCCCGGTCAATACGGGATGGCAACTGACGGGTTATAGATAGGAGAAATTCCACTAGCCACCCTCAGCGTATAAAAAATCATTAGTTGTATTTATATTGCATGCTCTTCCACTAACCTTATGCGTTTTGTTATAATCCATTCTTTCCGAATGACCACATTTGTGTTTATTTCATCTGTTTTTAAGTTTCCATTTCATTTCCTCGTCCCTCTCCGCGGGGGGAAATTCCTGCTACCTGCAACGTTGGGTCGCATTCCCTGCCTTTTACAGACTCTTTCGGGATGGTGTTATATGTGGTACATTTTCATGTGGTAGTGATGTTTAAATTTCTTGCTTGTTTGTCCTTGCTTCCGTGTTGTAGGATGGCTTCCGTGCTGCATCAAGGGGGTCAGTTTTTTATTTTTTTTGCGGTTAAGGCGTTTGCATCAGTATTGGATGAAGGAATTTTTGCATGAGTGTGTGCGCTGCTGTGGGTGTATCTTTGCGTGTTGTTTCTTTTGCATGTGGTATATTTCCTTTTTACAGTTGGTGACCTAACACCCCACGTCAATCGCCCTTGCGGCTGCTTGCGGGGTATTATATAGATATAGATGAAGTGTATGATTTTTACCGGACTGCGCATCCTAAGCGCCAAAGTGCCTTCGTACACACCGCCCGGTGGAGTAGTGGGCCTCGACGACTCGAATGTCCTACTCCGCCGAATCGAGAGGTGGAAGGGGGCGGAGGAACTAGCACGCGAGGATGCTTTTCTAATGGTACCCGCCCACCCCGTTTTTATGTAAAAGGACGTGGGGGCATTAAATTATGGCACCACGGGGACTGGTGGACAATATTCTACGGCCTGAAACACCGTGGAATGTTAATTGAAAATTTTTCCTTTTGAACAAACAAAATGTTCAAAAGATGTAAATGCTGAAGACAGAGGGGAGCGACGGAGGGTTTTCCCGTTTTCTAAGGGACTGCGGAACGAAAAATTTCAACATAACAAAATTTAAATTTAGCGCGTCGCGCCCACCAGAATGAATCCTCGCGTGCTAGGTCCTCCGCCCCCCTCCACCCGCAATCGGTAGAGGAGGAACGTCGAGGCATTCGAACCCGACTCCTCCCCTCCCCTTTCACTTACGGGTGGCGCTTCCGATGACGCTGCGGCGCGTAGGAGCGCCGTCCGCGAAAAACCATACAGTTTGGTCCCCCGTTTCTTCTTAGCCTTACGGCTAAGATCTAAGTGTAGTCCGGCCCATGGTTCGCTTCCAGGTCCCCTCCGTACCGGCCCGCTCTTCTTTCCCGCGGTCTGAGAAACCGCTTTACGAACAATTTCAAAATTTCAAAGTTTGCATTGAGCGCGTGATACACACATGTGTAGCCTAGGTGGCGGCCGAGTTACCCGCTGAAGGCACTCAACCTATTCTCGGTTTCTATGGCTGGTCTGGGCCAGTACGAGTGGAATCGGGAAGACATTTAAATTGTTTGGCGATTTGAGATGATGGTTTTTTGGTTGATATATTCCTTCAAAAATACCCGCTGGAGTGAGGAGGTCAACAAAACCGAACGGGCGTAAAGCTCGAATAACTGTCGCTTGACCATCGTCGCGGCCGAAAATGAAACCGCGCGTAGTTCAAATCATCCGCCCTGCTCGGATACGTACGGGATTGACGGAGAGTGCCACCGGGGGTCCTAAGGCGGCCGTGCGGCCTCGTTGCTCAAGCTACCGGTCCATGGCGGACTTGCAAGTGCACCGGGGGCCGGACCTCAATTTGATCTTAGCCATAAGGCCGAGAAGAAGAAATGAGGGAGCCATAATGTATGAGTTTTCGTCGAAATATTCATCGATTAAGGGTTGTAATCAATGGCTGAAAGACGACTCAATGCAAGATTGAAATTATTGAATAAATTTGATCCGCATGTCTCAGAACCGGGGTCTCGCAAATTATTCGTACTAATATATACATTGGTCGCTTGGATCATGCATATAAAATTCGGGAAATAGATGCCAGAGCTAGAAGACTTAAGGACATCTCCTCCCCCCGGTCAATACGGGATGGCAACTGACGGGTTATAGATAGGAGAAATTCCACTAGCCACCCTCAGCGTATAAAAAATCATTAGTTGTATTTATATTGCATGCTCTTCCACTAACCTTATGCGTTTTGTTATAATCCATTCTTTCCGAATGACCACATTTGTGTTTATTTCATCTGTTTTTAAGTTTCCATTTCATTTCCTCGTCCCTCTCCGCGGGGGGAAATTCCTGCTACCTGCAACGTTGGGTCGCATTCCCTGCCTTTTACAGACTCTTTCGGGATGGTGTTATATGTGGTACATTTTCATGTGGTAGTGATGTTTAAATTTCTTGCTTGTTTGTCCTTGCTTCCGTGTTGTAGGATGGCTTCCGTGCTGCATCAAGGGGGTCAGTTTTTTATTTTTTTTGCGGTTAAGGCGTTTGCATCAGTATTGGATGAAGGAATTTTTGCATGAGTGTGTGCGCTGCTGTGGGTGTATCTTTGCGTGTTGTTTCTTTTGCATGTGGTATATTTCCTTTTTACAGTTGGTGACCTAACACCCCACGTCAATCGCCCTTGCGGCTGCTTGCGGGGTATTATATAGATATAGATGAAGTGTATGATTTTTACCGGACTGCGCATCCTAAGCGCCAAAGTGCCTTCGTACACACCGCCCGGTGGAGTAGGGGGCCTCGACGACTCGAATGTCCTACTCCGCCGAATCGAGAGGTGGAAGGGGGCGGAGGAACTAGCACGCGAGGATGCTTTTCTAATGGTACCCGCCCACCCCGTTTTTATGTAAAAGGACGTGGGGGCATTAAATTATGGCACCACGGGGACTGGTGGACAATATTCTACGGCCTGAAACACCGTGGAATGTTAATTGAAAATTTTTCCTTTTGAACAAACAAAATGTTCAAAAGATGTAAATGCTGAAGACAGAGGGGAGCGACGGAGGGTTTTCCCGTTTTCTAAGGGACTGCGGAACGAAAAATTTCAACATAACAAAATTTAAATTTAGCGCGTTGCGCCCACCAGAATGAATCCTCGCGTGCTAGGTCCTCCGCCCCCCTCCACCCGCAATCGGTAGAGGAGGAACGTCGAGGCATTCGAACCCGACTCCTCCCCTCCCCTTTCACTTACGGGTGGCGCTTCCGATGACGCTGCGGCGCGTAGGAGCGCCGTCCGCGAAAAACCATACAGTTTGGTCCCCCGTTTCTTTTTAGCCTTACGGCTAAGATCTAAGTGTAGTCCGGCCCATGGTTCGCTTCCAGGTCCCCTCTGTACCGGCCCGCTCTTCTTTCCCGCGGTCTGAGAAACCGCTTTACGAACAATTTCAAAATTTCAAAGTTTGCATTGAGCGCGTGATACACACATGTGTAGCCTAGGTGGCGGCCGAGTTACCCGCTGAAGGCACTCAACCTATTCTCGGTTTCTATGGCTGGTCTGGGCCAGTACGAGTGGAATCGGGAAGACATTTAAATTGTTTGGCGATTTGAGATGATGGTTTTTTGGTTGATATATTCCTTCAAAAATACCCGCTGGAGTGAGGAGGTCAACAAAACCGAACGGGCGTAAAGCTCGAATAACTGTCGCTTGACCATCGTCGCGGCCGAAAATGAAACCGCGCGTAGTTCAAATCATCCGCCCTGCTCGGATACGTACGGGATTGACGGAGAGTGCCACCGGGGGTCCTAAGGCGGCCGTGCGGCCTCGTTGCTCAAGCTACCGGTCCATGGCGGACTTGCAAGTGCACCGGGGGCCGGACCTCAATTTGATCTTAGCCATAAGGCCGAGAAGAAGAAATGAGGGAGCCATAATGTATGAGTTTTCGTCGAAATATTCATCGATTAAGGGTTGTAATCAATGGCTGAAAGACGACTCAATGCAAGATTGAAATTATTGAATAAATTTGATCCGCATGTCTCAGAACCGGGGTCTCGCAAATTATTCGTACTAATATATACATTGGTCGCTTGGATCATGCATATAAAATTCGGGAAATAGATGCCAGAGCTAGAAGACTTAAGGACATCTCCTCCCCCCGGTCAATACGGGATGGCAACTGACGGGTTATAGATAGGAGAAATTCCACTAGCCACCCTCAGCGTATAAAAAATCATTAGTTGTATTTATATTGCATGCTCTTCCACTAACCTTATGCGTTTTGTTATAATCCATTCTTTCCGAATGACCACATTTGTGTTTATTTCATCTGTTTTTAAGTTTCCATTTCATTTCCTCGTCCCTCTCCGCGGGGGGAAATTCCTGCTACCTGCAACGTTGGGTCGCATTCCCTGCCTTTTACAGACTCTTTCGGGATGGTGTTATATGTGGTACATTTTCATGTGGTAGTGATGTTTAAATTTCTTGCTTGTTTGTCCTTGCTTCCGTGTTGTAGGATGGCTTCCGTGCTGCATCAAGGGGGTCAGTTTTTTATTTTTTTTGCGGTTAAGGCGTTTGCATCAGTATTGGATGAAGGAATTTTTGCATGAGTGTGTGCGCTGCTGTGGGTGTATCTTTGCGTGTTGTTTCTTTTGCATGTGGTATATTTCCTTTTTACAGTTGGTGACCTAACACCCCACGTCAATCGCCCTTGCGGCTGCTTGCGGGGTATTATATAGATATAGATGAAGTGTATGATTTTTACCGGACTGCGCATCCTAAGCGCCAAAGTGCCTTCGTACACACCGCCCGGTGGAGTAGGGGGCCTCGACGACTCGAATGTCCTACTCCGCCGAATCGAGAGGTGGAAGGGGGCGGAGGAACTAGCACGCGAGGATGCTTTTCTAATGGTACCCGCCCACCCCGTTTTTATGTAAAAGGACGTGGGGGCATTAAATTATGGCACCACGGGGACTGGTGGACAATATTCTACGGCCTGAAACACCGTGGAATGTTAATTGAAAATTTTTCCTTTTGAACAAACAAAATGTTCAAAAGATGTAAATGCTGAAGACAGAGGGGAGCGACGGAGGGTATTCCCGTTTTCTAAGGGACTGCGGAACGAAAAATTTCAACATAACAAAATTTAAATTTAGCGCGTCGCGCCCACCAGAATGAATCCTCGCGTGCTAGGTCCTCCGCCCCCCTCCACCCGCAATCGGTAGAGGAGGAACGTCGAGGCATTCGAACCCGACTCCTCCCCTCCCCTTTCACTTACGGGTGGCGCTTCCGATGACGCTGCGGCGCGTAGGAGCGCCGTCCGCGAAAAACTATACAGTTTGGTCCCCCGTTTCTTCTTAGCCTTACGGCTAAGATCTAAGTGTAGTCCGGCCCATGGTTCGCTTCCAGGTCCCCTCCGTACCGGCCCGCTCTTCTTTCCCGCGGTCTGAGAAACCGCTTTACGAACAATTTCAAAATTTCAAAGTTTGCATTGAGCGCGTGATACACACATGTGTAGCCTAGGTGGCGGCCGAGTTACCCGCTGAAGGCACTCAACCTATTCTCGGTTTCTATGGCTGGTCTGGGCCAGTACGAGTGGAATCGGGAAGACATTTAAATTGTTTGGCGATTTGAGATGATGGTTTTTTGGTTGATATATTCCTTCAAAAATACCCGCTGGAGTGAGGAGGTCAACAAAACCGAACGGGCGTAAAGCTCGAATAACTGTCGCTTGACCATCGTCGCGGCCGAAAATGAAACCGCGCGTAGTTCAAATCATCCGCCCTGCTCGGATACGTACGGGATTGACGGAGAGTGCCACCGGGGGTCCTAAGGCGGCCGTGCGGCCTCGTTGCTCAAGCTACCGGTCCATGGCGGACTTGCAAGTGCACCGGGGGCCGGACCTCAATTTGATCTTAGCCATAAGGCCGAGAAGAAGAAATGAGGGAGCCATAATGTATGAGTTTTCGTCGAAATATTCATCGATTAAGGGTTGGAATCAATGGCTGAAAGACGGCTCAATGCAAGATTGAAATTATTGAATAAATTTGATCCGCATGTCTCAGAACCGGGGTCTCGCAAATTATTCGTACTAATATATACATTGGTCGCTTGGATCATGCATATAAAATTCGGGAAATAGATGCCAGAGCTAGAAGACTTAAGGACATCTCCTCCCCCCGGTCAATACGGGATGGCAACTGACGGGTTATAGATAGGAGAAATTCCACTAGCCACCCTCAGCGTATAAAAAATCATTAGTTGTATTTATATTGCATGCTCTTCCACTAACCTTATGCGTTTTGTTATAATCCATTCTTTCCGAATGACCACATTTGTGTTTATTTCATCTGTTTTTAAGTTTCCATTTCATTTCCTCGTCCCTCTCCGCGGGGGGAAATTCCTGCTACCTGCAACGTTGGGTCGCATTCCCTGCCTTTTACAGACTCTTTCGGGATGGTGTTATATGTGGTACATTTTCATGTGGTAGTGATGTTTAAATTTCTTGCTTGTTTGTCCTTGCTTCCGTGTTGTAGGATGGCTTCCGTGCTGCATCAAGGGGGTCAGTTTTTTATTTTTTTTGCGGTTAAGGCGTTTGCATCAGTATTGGATGAAGGAATTTTTGCATGAGTGTGTGCGCTGCTGTGGGTGTATCTTTGCGTGTTGTTTCTTTTGCATGTGGTATATTTCCTTTTTACAGTTGGTGACCTAACACCCCACGTCAATCGCCCTTGCGGCTGCTTGCGGGGTATTATATAGATATAGATGAAGTGTATGATTTTTACCGGACTGCGCATCCTAAGCGCCAAAGTGCCTTCGTACACACCGCCCGGTGGAGTAGTGGGCCTCGACGACTCGAATGTCCTACTCCGCCGAATCGAGAGGTGGAAGGGGGCGGAGGAACTAGCACGCGAGGATGCTTTTCTAATGGTACCCGCCCACCCCGTTTTTATGTAAAAGGACGTGGGGGCATTAAATTATGGCACCACGGGGACTGGTGGACAATATTCTACGGCCTGAAACACCGTGGAATGTTAATTGAAAATTTTTCCTTTTGAACAAACAAAATGTTCAAAAGATGTAAATGCTGAAGACAGAGGGGAGCGACGGAGGGTTTTCCCGTTTTCTAAGGGACTGCGGAACGAAAAATTTCAACATAACAAAATTTAAATTTAGCGCGTCGCGCCCACCAGAATGAATCCTCGCGTGCTAGGTCCTCCGCCCCCCTCCACCCGCAATCGGTAGAGGAGGAACGTCGAGGCATTCGAACCCGACTCCTCCCCTCCCCTTTCACTTACGGGTGGCGCTTCCGATGACGCTGCGGCGCGTAGGAGCGCCGTCCGCGAAAAACCATACAGTTTGGTCCCCCGTTTCTTCTTAGCCTTACGGCTAAGATCTAAGTGTAGTCCGGCCCATGGTTCGCTTCCAGGTCCCCTCCGTACCGGCCCGCTCTTCTTTCCCGCGGTCTGAGAAACCGCTTTACGAACAATTTCAAAATTTCAAAGTTTGCATTGAGCGCGTGATACACACATGTGTAGCCTAGGTGGCGGCCGAGTTACCCGCTGAAGGCACTCAACCTATTCTCGGTTTCTATGGCTGGTCTGGGCCAGTACGAGTGGAATCGGGAAGACATTTAAATTGTTTGGCGATTTGAGATGATGGTTTTTTGGTTGATATATTCCTTCAAAAATACCCGCTGGAGTGAGGAGGTCAACAAAACCGAACGGGCGTAAAGCTCGAATAACTGTCGCTTGACCATCGTCGCGGCCGAAAATGAAACCGCGCGTAGTTCAAATCATCCGCCCTGCTCGGATACGTACGGGATTGACGGAGAGTGCCACCGGGGGTCCTAAGGCGGCCGTGCGGCCTCGTTGCTCAAGCTACCGGTCCATGGCGGACTTGCAAGTGCACCGGGGGCCGGACCTCAATTTGATCTTAGCCATAAGGCCGAGAAGAAGAAATGAGGGAGCCATAATGTATGAGTTTTCGTCGAAATATTCATCGATTAAGGGTTGTAATCAATGGCTGAAAGACGACTCAATGCAAGATTGAAATTATTGAATAAATTTGATCCGCATGTCTCAGAACCGGGGTCTCGCAAATTATTCGTACTAATATATACATTGGTCGCTTGGATCATGCATATAAAATTCGGGAAATAGATGCCAGAGCTAGAAGACTTAAGGACATCTCCTCCCCCCGGTCAATACGGGATGGCAACTGACGGGTTATAGATAGGAGAAATTCCACTAGCCACCCTCAGCGTATAAAAAATCATTAGTTGTATTTATATTGCATGCTCTTCCACTAACCTTATGCGTTTTGTTATAATCCATTCTTTCCGAATGACCACATTTGTGTTTATTTCATCTGTTTTTAAGTTTCCATTTCATTTCCTCGTCCCTCTCCGCGGGGGGAAATTCCTGCTACCTGCAACGTTGGGTCGCATTCCCTGCCTTTTACAGACTCTTTCGGGATGGTGTTATATGTGGTACATTTTCATGTGGTAGTGATGTTTAAATTTCTTGCTTGTTTGTCCTTGCTTCCGTGTTGTAGGATGGCTTCCGTGCTGCATCAAGGGGGTCAGTTTTTTATTTTTTTTGCGGTTAAGGCGTTTGCATCAGTATTGGATGAAGGAATTTTTGCATGAGTGTGTGCGCTGCTGTGGGTGTATCTTTGCGTGTTGTTTCTTTTGCATGTGGTATATTTCCTTTTTACAGTTGGTGACCTAACACCCCACGTCAATCGCCCTTGCGGCTGCTTGCGGGGTATTATATAGATATAGATGAAGTGTATGATTTTTACCGGACTGCGCATCCTAAGCGCCAAAGTGCCTTCGTACACACCGCCCGGTGGAGTAGTGGGCCTCGACGACTCGAATGTCCTACTCCGCCGAATCGAGAGGTGGAAGGGGGCGGAGGAACTAGCACGCGAGGATGCTTTTCTAATGGTACCCGCCCACCCCGTTTTTATGTAAAAGGACGTGGGGGCATTAAATTATGGCACCACGGGGACTGGTGGACAATATTCTACGGCCTGAAACACCGTGGAATGTTAATTGAAAATTTTTCCTTTTGAACAAACAAAATGTTCAAAAGATGTAAATGCTGAAGACAGAGGGGAGCGACGGAGGGTTTTCCCGTTTTCTAAGGGACTGCGGAACGAAAAATTTCAACATAACAAAATTTAAATTTAGCGCGTCGCGCCCACCAGAATGAATCCTCGCGTGCTAGGTCCTCCGCCCCCCTCCACCCGCAATCGGTAGAGGAGGAACGTCGAGGCATTCGAACCCGACTCCTCCCCTCCCCTTTCACTTACGGGTGGCGCTTCCGATGACGCTGCGGCGCGTAGGAGCGCCGTCCGCGAAAAACCATACAGTTTGGTCCCCCGTTTCTTCTTAGCCTTACGGCTAAGATCTAAGTGTAGTCCGGCCCATGGTTCGCTTCCAGGTCCCCTCCGTACCGGCCCGCTCTTCTTTCCCGCGGTCTGAGAAACCGCTTTACGAACAATTTCAAAATTTCAAAGTTTGCATTGAGCGCGTGATACACACATGTGTAGCCTAGGTGGCGGCCGAGTTACCCGCTGAAGGCACTCAACCTATTCTCGGTTTCTATGGCTGGTCTGGGCCAGTACGAGTGGAATCGGGAAGACATTTAAATTGTTTGGCGATTTGAGATGATGGTTTTTTGGTTGATATATTCCTTCAAAAATACCCGCTGGAGTGAGGAGGTCAACAAAACCGAACGGGCGTAAAGCTCGAATAACTGTCGCTTGACCATCGTCGCGGCCGAAAATGAAACCGCGCGTAGTTCAAATCATCCGCCCTGCTCGGATACGTACGGGATTGACGGAGAGTGCCACCGGGGGTCCTAAGGCGGCCGTGCGGCCTCGTTGCTCAAGCTACCGGTCCATGGCGGACTTGCAAGTGCACCGGGGGCCGGACCTCAATTTGATCTTAGCCATAAGGCCGAGAAGAAGAAATGAGGGAGCCATAATGTATGAGTTTTCGTCGAAATATTCATCGATTAAGGGTTGTAATCAATGGCTGAAAGACGACTCAATGCAAGATTGAAATTATTGAATAAATTTGATCCGCATGTCTCAGAACCGGGGTCTCGCAAATTATTCGTACTAATATATACATTGGTCGCTTGGATCATGCATATAAAATTCGGGAAATAGATGCCAGAGCTAGAAGACTTAAGGACATCTCCTCCCCCCGGTCAATACGGGATGGCAACTGACGGGTTATAGATAGGAGAAATTCCACTAGCCACCCTCAGCGTATAAAAAATCATTAGTTGTATTTATATTGCATGCTCTTCCACTAACCTTATGCGTTTTGTTATAATCCATTCTTTCCGAATGACCACATTTGTGTTTATTTCATCTGTTTTTAAGTTTCCATTTCATTTCCTCGTCCCTCTCCGCGGGGGGAAATTCCTGCTACCTGCAACGTTGGGTCGCATTCCCTGCCTTTTACAGACTCTTTCGGGATGGTGTTATATGTGGTACATTTTCATGTGGTAGTGATGTTTAAATTTCTTGCTTGTTTGTCCTTGCTTCCGTGTTGTAGGATGGCTTCCGTGCTGCATCAAGGGGGTCAGTTTTTTATTTTTTTTGCGGTTAAGGCGTTTGCATCAGTATTGGATGAAGGAATTTTTGCATGAGTGTGTGCGCTGCTGTGGGTGTATCTTTGCGTGTTGTTTCTTTTGCATGTGGTATATTTCCTTTTTACAGTTGGTGACCTAACACCCCACGTCAATCGCCCTTGCGGCTGCTTGCGGGGTATTATATAGATATAGATGAAGTGTATGATTTTTACCGGACTGCGCATCCTAAGCGCCAAAGTGCCTTCGTACACACCGCCCGGTGGAGTAGGGGGCCTCGACGACTCGAATGTCCTACTCCGCCGAATCGAGAGGTGGAAGGGGGCGGAGGAACTAGCACGCGAGGATGCTTTTCTAATGGTACCCGCCCACCCCGTTTTTATGTAAAAGGACGTGGGGGCATTAAATTATGGCACCACGGGGACTGGTGGACAATATTCTACGGCCTGAAACACCGTGGAATGTTAATTGAAAATTTTTCCTTTTGAACAAACAAAATGTTCAAAAGATGTAAATGCTGAAGACAGAGGGGAGCGACGGAGGGTTTTCCCGTTTTCTAAGGGACTGCGGAACGAAAAATTTCAACATAACAAAATTTAAATTTAGCGCGTCGCGCCCACCAGAATGAATCCTCGCGTGCTAGGTCCTCCGCCCCCCTCCACCCGCAATCGGTAGAGGAGGAACGTCGAGGCATTCGAACCCGACTCCTCCCCTCCCCTTTCACTTACGGGTGGCGCTTCCGATGACGCTGCGGCGCGTAGGAGCGCCGTCCGCGAAAAATCATACAGTTTGTCCCCCGTTTCTTCTTAGCCTTACGGCTAAGATCTAAGTGTAGTCCGGCCCATGGTTCGCTTCCAGGTCCCCTCCGTACCGGCCCGCTCTTCTTTCCCGCGGTCTGAGAAACCGCTTTACGAACAATTTCAAAATTTCAAAGTTTGCATTGAGCGCGTGATACACACATGTGTAGCCTAGGTGGCGGCCGAGTTACCCGCTGAAGGCACTCAACCTATTCTCGGTTTCTATGGCTGGTCTGGGCCAGTACGAGTGGAATCGGGAAGACATTTAAATTGTTTGGCGATTTGAGATGATGGTTTTTTGGTTGATATATTCCTTCAAAAATACCCGCTGGAGTGAGGAGGTCAACAAAACCGAACGGGCGTAAAGCTCGAATAACTGTCGCTTGACCATCGTCGCGGCCGAAAATGAAACCGCGCGTAGTTCAAATCATCCGCCCTGCTCGGATACGTACGGGATTGACGGAGAGTGCCACCGGGGGTCCTAAGGCGGCCGTGCGGCCTCGTTGCTCAAGCTACCGGTCCATGGCGGACTTGCAAGTGCACCGGGGGCCGGACCTCAATTTGATCTTAGCCATAAGGCCGAGAAGAAGAAATGAGGGAGCCATAATGTATGAGTTTTCGTCGAAATATTCATCGATTAAGGGTTGTAATCAATGGCTGAAAGACGACTCAATGCAAGATTGAAATTATTGAATAAATTTGATCCGCATGTCTCAGAACCGGGGTCTCGCAAATTATTCGTACTAATATATACATTGGTCGCTTGGATCATGCATATAAAATTCGGGAAATAGATGCCAGAGCTAGAAGACTTAAGGACATCTCCTCCCCCCGGTCAATACGGGATGGCAACTGACGGGTTATAGATAGGAGAAATTCCACTAGCCACCCTCAGCGTATAAAAAATCATTAGTTGTATTTATATTGCATGCTCTTCCACTAACCTTATGCGTTTTGTTATAATCCATTCTTTCCGAATGACCACATTTGTGTTTATTTCATCTGTTTTTAAGTTTCCATTTCATTTCCTCGTCCCTCTCCGCGGGGGGAAATTCCTGCTACCTGCAACGTTGGGTCGCATTCCCTGCCTTTTACAGACTCTTTCGGGATGGTGTTATATGTGGTACATTTTCATGTGGTAGTGATGTTTAAATTTCTTGCTTGTTTGTCCTTGCTTCCGTGTTGTAGGATGGCTTCCGTGCTGCATCAAGGGGGTCAGTTTTTTATTTTTTTTGCGGTTAAGGCGTTTGCATCAGTATTGGATGAAGGAATTTTTGCATGAGTGTGTGCGCTGCTGTGGGTGTATCTTTGCGTGTTGTTTCTTTTGCATGTGGTATATTTCCTTTTTACAGTTGGTGACCTAACACCCCACGTCAATCGCCCTTGCGGCTGCTTGCGGGGTATTATATAGATATAGATGAAGTGTATGATTTTTACCGGACTGCGCATCCTAAGCGCCAAAGTGCCTTCGTACACACCGCCCGGTGGAGTAGTGGGCCTCGACGACTCGAATGTCCTACTCCGCCGAATCGAGAGGTGGAAGGGGGCGGAGGAACTAGCACGCGAGGATGCTTTTCTAATGGTACCCGCCAACCCCGTTTTTATGTAAAAGGACGTGGGGGCATTAAATTATGGCACCACGGGGACTGGTGGACAATATTCTACGGCCTGAAACACCGTGGAATGTTAATTGAAAATTTTTCCTTTTGAACAAACAAAATGTTCAAAAGATGTAAATGCTGAAGACAGAGGGGAGCGACGGAGGGTTTTCCCGTTTTCTAAGGGACTGCGGAACGAAAAATTTCAACATAACAAAATTTAAATTTAGCGCGTCGCGCCCACCAGAATGAATCCTCGCGTGCTAGGTCCTCCGCCCCCCTCCACCCGCAATCGGTAGAGGAGGAACGTCGAGGCATTCGAACCCGACTCCTCCCCTCCCCTTTCACTTACGGGTGGCGCTTCCGATGACGCTGCGGCGCGTAGGAGCGCCGTCCGCGAAAAACTATACAGTTTGGTCCCCCGTTTCTTCTTAGCCTTACGGCTAAGATCTAAGTGTAGTCCGGCCCATGGTTCGCTTCCAGGTCCCCTCCGTACCGGCCCGCTCTTCTTTCCCGCGGTCTGAGAAACCGCTTTACGAACAATTTCAAAATTTCAAAATTTGCATTGAGCGCGTGATACACACATGTGTAGCCTAGGTGGCGGCCGAGTTACCCGCTGAAGGCACTCAACCTATTCTCGGTTTCTATGGCTGGTCTGGGCCAGTACGAGTGGAATCGGGAAGACATTTAAATTGTTTGGCGATTTGAGATGATGGTTTTTTGGTTGATATATTCCTTCAAAAATACCCGCTGGAGTGAGGAGGTCAACAAAACCGAACGGGCGTAAAGCTCGAATAACTGTCGCTTGACCATCGTCGCGGCCGAAAATGAAACCGCGCGTAGTTCAAATCATCCGCCCTGCTCGGATACGTACGGGATTGACGGAGAGTGCCACCGGGGGTCCTAAGGCGGCCGTGCGGCCTCGTTGCTCAAGCTACCGGTCCATGGCGGACTTGCAAGTGCACCGGGGGCCGGACCTCAATTTGATCTTAGCCATAAGGCCGAGAAGAAGAAATGAGGGAGCCATAATGTATGAGTTTTCGTCGAAATATTCATCGATTAAGGGTTGTAATCAATGGCTGAAAGACGACTCAATGCAAGATTGAAATTATTGAATAAATTTGATCCGCATGTCTCAGAACCGGGGTCTCGCAAATTATTCGTACTAATATATACATTGGTCGCTTGGATCATGCATATAAAATTCGGGAAATAGATGCCAGAGCTAGAAGACTTAAGGACATCTCCTCCCCCCGGTCAATACGGGATGGCAACTGACGGGTTATAGATAGGAGAAATTCCACTAGCCACCCTCAGCGTATAAAAAATCATTAGTTGTATTTATATTGCATGCTCTTCCACTAACCTTATGCGTTTTGTTATAATCCATTCTTTCCGAATGACCACATTTGTGTTTATTTCATCTGTTTTTAAGTTTCCATTTCATTTCCTCGTCCCTCTCCGCGGGGGGAAATTCCTGCTACCTGCAACGTTGGGTCGCATTCCCTGCCTTTTACAGACTCTTTCGGGATGGTGTTATATGTGGTACATTTTCATGTGGTAGTGATGTTTAAATTTCTTGCTTGTTTGTCCTTGCTTCCGTGTTGTAGGATGGCTTCCGTGCTGCATCAAGGGGGTCAGTTTTTTATTTTTTTTGCGGTTAAGGCGTTTGCATCAGTATTGGATGAAGGAATTTTTGCATGAGTGTGTGCGCTGCTGTGGGTGTATCTTTGCGTGTTGTTTCTTTTGCATGTGGTATATTTCCTTTTTACAGTTGGTGACCTAACACCCCACGTCAATCGCCCTTGCGGCTGCTTGCGGGGTATTATATAGATATAGATGAAGTGTATAATTTTTACCGGACTGCGCATCCTAAGCGCCAAAGTGCCTTCGTACACACCGCCCGGTGGAGTAGGGGGCCTCGACGACTCGAATGTCCTACTCCGCCGAATCGAGAGGTGGAAGGGGGCGGAGGAACTAGCACGCGAGGATGCTTTTCTAATGGTACCCGCCAACCCCGTTTTTATGTAAAAGGACGTGGGGGCATTAAATTATGGCACCACGGGGACTGGTGGACAATATTCTACGGCCTGAAACACCGTGGAATGTTAATTGAAAATTTTTCCTTTTGAACAAACAAAATGTTCAAAAGATGTAAATGCTGAAGACAGAGGGGAGCGACGGAGGGTTTTCCCGTTTTCTAAGGGACTGCGGAACGAAAAATTTCAACATAACAAAATTTAAATTTAGCGCGTCGCGCCCACCAGAATGAATCCTCGCGTGCTAGGTCCTCCGCCCCCCTCCACCCGCAATCGGTAGAGGAGGAACGTCGAGGCATTCGAACCCGACTCCTCCCCTCCCCTTTCACTTACGGGTGGCGCTTCCGATGACGCTGCGGCGCGTAGGAGCGCCGTCCGCGAAAAACTATACAGTTTGGTCCCCCGTTTCTTCTTAGCCTTACGGCTAAGATCTAAGTGTAGTCCGGCCCATGGTTCGCTTCCAGGTCCCCTCCGTACCGGCCCGCTCTTCTTTCCCGCGGTCTGAGAAACCGCTTTACGAACAATTTCAAAATTTCAAAATTTGCATTGAGCGCGTGATACACACATGTGTAGCCTAGGTGGCGGCCGAGTTACCCGCTGAAGGCACTCAACCTATTCTCGGTTTCTATGGCTGGTCTGGGCCAGTACGAGTGGAATCGGGAAGACATTTAAATTGTTTGGCGATTTGAGATGATGGTTTTTTGGTTGATATATTCCTTCAAAAATACCCGCTGGAGTGAGGAGGTCAACAAAACCGAACGGGCGTAAAGCTCGAATAACTGTCGCTTGACCATCGTCGCGGCCGAAAATGAAACCGCGCGTAGTTCAAATCATCCGCCCTGCTCGGATACGTACGGGATTGACGGAGAGTGCCACCGGGGGTCCTAAGGCGGCCGTGCGGCCTCGTTGCTCAAGCTACCGGTCCATGGCGGACTTGCAAGTGCACCGGGGGCCGGACCTCAATTTGATCTTAGCCATAAGGCCGAGAAGAAGAAATGAGGGAGCCATAATGTATGAGTTTTCGTCGAAATATTCATCGATTAAGGGTTGTAATCAATGGCTGAAAGACGACTCAATGCAAGATTGAAATTATTGAATAAATTTGATCCGCATGTCTCAGAACCGGGGTCTCGCAAATTATTCGTACTAATATATACATTGGTCGCTTGGATCATGCATATAAAATTCGGGAAATAGATGCCAGAGCTAGAAGACTTAAGGACATCTCCTCCCCCCGGTCAATACGGGATGGCAACTGACGGGTTATAGATAGGAGAAATTCCACTAGCCACCCTCAGCGTATAAAAAATCATTAGTTGTATTTATATTGCATGCTCTTCCACTAACCTTATGCGTTTTGTTATAATCCATTCTTTCCGAATGACCACATTTGTGTTTATTTCATCTGTTTTTAAGTTTCCATTTCATTTCCTCGTCCCTCTCCGCGGGGGGAAATTCCTGCTACCTGCAACGTTGGGTCGCATTCCCTGCCTTTTACAGACTCTTTCGGGATGGTGTTATATGTGGTACATTTTCATGTGGTAGTGATGTTTAAATTTCTTGCTTGTTTGTCCTTGCTTCCGTGTTGTAGGATGGCTTCCGTGCTGCATCAAGGGGGTCAGTTTTTTATTTTTTTTGCGGTTAAGGCGTTTGCATCAGTATTGGATGAAGGAATTTTTGCATGAGTGTGTGCGCTGCTGTGGGTGTATCTTTGCGTGTTGTTTCTTTTGCATGTGGTATATTTCCTTTTTACAGTTGGTGACCTAACACCCCACGTCAATCGCCCTTGCGGCTGCTTGCGGGGTATTATATAGATATAGATGAAGTGTATGATTTTTACCGGACTGCGCATCCTAAGCGCCAAAGTGCCTTCGTACACACCGCCCGGTGGAGTAGGGGGCCTCGACGACTCGAATGTCCTACTCCGCAGAATCGAGAGGTGGAAGGGGGCGGAGGAACTAGCACGCGAGGATGCTTTTCTAATGGTACCCGCCCACCCCGTTTTTATGTAAAAGGACGTGGGGGCATGTGAGGGCATTAAATTATGGCACCACGGGGACTGGTGGACAATATTCTACGGCCTGAAACACCGTGGAATGTTAATTGAAAATTTTTCCTTTTGAACAAACAAAATGTTCAAAAGATGTAAATGCTGAAGACAGAGGGGAGCGACGGAGGGTTTTCCCGTTTTCTAAGGGACTGCGGAACGAAAAATTTCAACATAACAAAATTTAAATTTAGCGCGTCGCGCCCACCAGAGTGAATCCTCGCGTGCTAGGTCCTCCGCCCCCCTCCACCCGCAATCGGTAGAGGAGGAACGTCGAGGCATTAGAACCCGACTCCTCCCCTCCCCTTTCACTTACGGGTGGTGCTTCCGATGACGCTGCGGCGCGTAGGAGCGCCGTCCGCGAAAAATCATACAGTTTGGTCCCCCGTTTCTTCTTAGCCTTACGGCTAAGATCTAAGTGTAGTCCGGCCCATGGTTAGAAGAAGACTTAAGGACATCTCCTCCCCCCGGTCAATACGGGATGGCAACTGACGGGTTATAGATAGGAGAAATTCCACTAGCCACCCTCAGCGTATAAAAAATCATTAGTTGTATTTATATTGCATGCTCTTCCACTAACCTTATGCGTTTTGTTATAATCCATTCTTTCCGAATGACCACATTTGTGTTTATTTCATCTGTTTTTAAGTTTCCATTTCATTTCCTCGTCCCTCTCCGCGGGGGGAAATTCCTGCTACCTGCAACGTTGGGTCGCATTCCCTGCCTTTTACAGACTCTTTCGGGATGGTGTTATATGTGGTACATTTTCATGTGGTAGTGATGTTTAAATTTCTTGCTTGTTTGTCCTTGCTTCCGTGTTGTAGGATGGCTTCCGTGCTGCATCAAGGGGGTCAGTTTTTTATTTTTTTTGCAGTTAAGGCGTTTGCATCAGTATTGGATGAAGGAATTTTTGCATGAGTGTGTGCGCTGCTGTGGGTGAATCTTTGCGTGTTGTTTCTTTTGCATGTGGTATATTTCCTTTTTACAGTTGGTGACCTAACACCCCACGTCAATCGCCCTTGCGGCTGCTTGCGGGGTATTATATAGATATAGATGAAGTGTATGATTTTTACCGGACTGCGCATCCTAAGCGCCAAAGTGCCTTCGTACACACCGCCCGGTGGAGTAGGGGGCCTCGACGACTCGAATGTCCTACTCCGCAGAATCGAGAGGTGGAAGGGGGCGGAGGAACTAGCACGCGAGGATGCTTTTCTAATGGTACCCGCCCACCCCGTTTTTATGTAAAAGGACGTGGGGGCATTAAATTATGGCACCACGGGGACTGGTGGACAATATTCTACGGCCTGAAACACCGTGGAATGTTAATTGAAAATTTTTCCTTTTGAACAAACAAAATGTTCAAAAGATGTAAATGCTGAAGACAGAGGGGAGCGACGGAGGGTTTTCCCGTTTTCTAAGGGACTGCGGAACGAAAAATTTCAACATAACAAAATTTAAATTTAGCGCGTCGCGCCCACCAGAATGAATCCTCGCGTGCTAGGTCCTCCGCCCCCCTCCACCCGCAATCGGTAGAGGAGGAACGTCGAGGCATTCGAACCCGACTCCTCCCCTCCCCTTTCACTTACGGGTGGCGCTTCCGATGACGCTGCGGCGCGTAGGAGCGCCGTCCGCGAAAAATCATACAGTTTGGTCCCCCGTTTCTTCTTAGCCTTACGGCTAAGATCTAAGTGTAGTCCGGCCCATGGTTCGCTTCCAGGTCCCCTCCGTACCGGCCCGCTCTGCTTTCCCGCGGTCTGAGAAACCGCGGAACGAACAATTTCAAAATTTCAAAGTTTGCATTGAGCGCGTGATACACACATGTGTAGCCTAGGTGGCGGCCGAGTTACCCGCTGAAGGCACTCAACCTATTCTCGGTTTCTATGGCTGGTCTGGGCCAGTACGAGTGGAATCGGGAAGACATTTAAATTGTTTGGCGATTTGAGATGATGGTTTTTTGGTTGATATATTCCTTCAAAAATACCCGCTGGAGTGAGGAGGTCAACAAAACTGAACGGGCGTAAAGCTCGAATAACTGTCGCTTGACCATCGTCGCGGCCGAAAATGAAACCGCGCGTAGTTCAAATCATCCGCCCTGCTCGGATACGTACGGGATTGACGGAGAGTGCCACCGGGGGTCCTAAGGCGGCCGTGCGGCCTCGTTGCTCAAGCTACCGGTCCATGGCGGACTTGCAAGTGCACCGGGGGCCGGACCTAAATTTGATCTTAGCCATAAGGCCGAGAAGAAGAAATGAGGGAGCCATAATGTATGAGTTTTCGTCGAAATATTCATCGATTAAGGGTTGGAATCAATGGCTGAAAGACGGCTCAATGCAAGATTGAAATTATTGAATAAATTTGATCCGCATGTCTCAGAACCGGGGTCTCGCAAATTATTCGTACTAATATATACATTGGTCGCTTGGATCATGCATATAAAATTCGGGAAATAGATGCCAGAGCTAGAAGATTTAAGGACATCTCCTCCCCCCGGTCAATACGGGATGGCAACTGACGGGTTATAGATAGGAGAAATTCCACTAGCCACCCTCAGCGTATAAAAAATCATTAGTTGTATTTATATTGCATGCTCTTCCACTAACCTTATGCGTTTTGTTATAATCCATTCTTTCCGAATGACCACATTTGTGTTTATTTCATCTGTTTTTAAGTTTCCATTTCATTTCCTCGTCCCTCTCCACGGGGGGAAATTCCTGCTACCTGCAACGTTGGGTCGCATTCCCTGCCTTTTACAGACTCTTTCGGGATGGTGTTATATGTGGTACATTTTCATGTGGTAGTGATGTTTAAATTTCTTGCTTGTTTGTCCTTGCTTCCGTGTTGTAGGATGGCTTCCGTGCTGCATCAAGGGGGTCAGTTTTTTATTTTTTTTGCGGTAAAGGCGTTTGCATCAGTATTGGATGAAGGAATTTTAGCATGAGTGTGCGCTGCTGTGGGTGTATCTTTGCGTGTTGTTTCTTTTGCATGTGGTATATTTCCTTTTTACAGTTGGTGACCTAACACCCCACGTCAATCGCCCTTGCGGGTGCTTGCGGGGTATTATATAGATATAGATGAAGTGTATGATTTTTACCGGACTGCGCATCCTAAGCGCCAAAGTGCCTTCGTACACACCGCCCGGTGGAGTAGGGGGCCCCGACGACTCGAATGTCCTACTCCGCAGAATCGAGAGGTGGAAGGGGGCGGAGGAACTAGCACGCGAGGATGCTTTTCTAATCGTACCCGCCCACCCCGTTTTTATGTAAAAGGACGTGGGGGCATGTGAGGGCATTAAATTATGGCACCACGGGGACTGGTGGACAATATTCTACGGCCTGAAACACCGTGGAATGTTAATTGAAAATTTTTCCTTTTGAACAAACAAAATGTTCAAAAGATGTAAATGCTGAAGACAGAGGGGAGCGACGGAGGGTTTTCCCGTTTTCTAAGGGACTGCGGAACGAAAAATTTCAACATAACAAAATTTAAATTTAGGGCGTCGCGCCCACCAGAATGAATCCTCGCGTGCTAGGTCCTCCGCCCCCCTCCACCCGCAATCGGTAGAGGAGGAACGTCGAGGCATTCGAACCCGACTCCTCCCCTCCCCTTTCACTTACGGGTGGCGCTTCCGATGACGCTGCGGCGCGTAGGAGCGCCGTCCGCGAAAAATCATACAGTTTGTCCCCCGTTTCTTCTTAGCCTTACGGCTAAGATCTAAGTGTAGTCCGGCCCATGGTTCGCTTCCAGGTCCCCTCCGTACCGACCCGCTCTTCTTTCCCGCGGTCTGAGAAACCGCGGAACGAACAATTTCAAAATTTCAAAGTTTGCAATGAGCGCGTGATACACACATGTGTAGCCTAGGTGGCGGCCGAGTTACCCGCTGAAGGCACTCAACCTATTCTCGGTTTCTATGGCTGGTCTGGGCCAGTACGAGTGGAATCGGGAAGACATTTAAATTGTTTGGCGATTTGAGATGATGGTTTTTTGGTTGATATATTCCTTCAAAAATACTCGCTGGAGTGAGGAGTCAACAAAACCGAAAGGGCGTAAAGCTCGAATAACTGTCGCTTGACCATCGTCGCGGCCGAAAATGAAACCGCGCGTAGTTCAAATCATCCGCCCTGCTCGGATACGTACGGGATTGACGGAGAGTGCCACCGGGGGTCCTAAGGCGGCCGTGCGGCCTCGTTGCTCAAGCTACCGGTCCATGGCGGACTTGCAAGTGCACCGGGGGCCGGACCTCAATTTGATCTTAGCCATAAGGCCGAGAAGAAGAAATGAGGGAGCCATAATGTATGAGTTTTCGTCGAAATATTCATCGATTAAGGGTTGGAATCAATGGCTGAAAGACGGCTCAATGCAAGATTGAAATTATTGAATAAATTTGATCCGCATGTCTCAGAACCGGGGTCTCGCAAATTATTCGTACTAATATATACATTGGTCGCTTGGATCATGCATATAAAATTCGGGAAATAGATGCCAGAGCTAGAAGACTTACATCTACATCTACATCTACATAATACTCCGCAAGCCGCCGCAAGGGCGTGTGGCGGGGGGTGTTAGGTCACCAACCGTAAAAAAGAAAAATACCACATGCAAAAAAACAACACGGAAAATAACACCCACAGCAGCGCAGACACTCATGCAAAAATCCCTTCATCCAATACTCATGCAAACACATAAACCGAAAAAAACAACTAAAAAACTGCACCCCATGATGCAGCACGAAAGACATCCTACAACACGGAAGCCAGGACACAACAAGCAAGAAATTGAAACATCACTACCACATGAAAATGCACCACGAAACACTCTACCCCCAAAGAGTCTCTAAATGGCAGGGAATGCGACCCAACGTTGCAGGTAGCAGGAATTTGCCCCCGCGGAGAGGGACGAGGGATTGAAAGGTAGACTTAAAAACAGATGAACGGAACACGAATGAGGTCATTCGGAAAGAATGGGTTATTATAGCAAAACACATAAGGTTAGTGGAAGAGCATGTATTTAAATACAACTAATTATTTTTTAGACGCTGAGGGTGGCAAGTGGAATTTTTGCTATCTATAACCCTGCAGTTGCTATCCCGTATTGTCCGTGGGAAGAAGGAGTCCTTGAGTCGGCTAGTTCTGGCATCTATTTCCCGAATTTTATATGCATGATCCAAGCGACCAATGTATGTAGGAGTACGAATAATTTGCGAGACCTCGGTGCTGAAACATGCGGATCTAAATTTATTTAATAATTTCAATCTTGCATTGAATCGTCTCTCAGCCAATGATTCCCACCCCAAATCCATGAGCATTTCGGTGACGCTTTGCGTTTTATCGTAGGAATTTTTTACAAAACGGGCTGCCCGGCGTTGAACCTTCTCAATTTCCCGAATGAGACCTTTTTCACTCGGATCCCACACGCTGCATGCGTATTCTAAATGAGGCCTTACAAGAGCGTGGTAACAACGTTCCTTGACCTTCGAGTCACTTTTGCCGACAATGCGTCTAATGAATCCCAATTTTTTATATGCTTGACCGCAGACTTTACGTATGTGAGTCCCCCAAGTTAAGTCTTTGGTGAATGTGACACCTAGGTATTTTACCGTATCAACTACTGCTAGGTCACCTCCAGCTAATTTGTAAGCAAATCCCGTTGATCTTTTAAAAAAATTTACCACTGAACATTTATTATAATTTAGAGTCAATCCCCAGTTAGAACACCATTTAGTAATGCAATCTAAATCCTGCTCTAGAATAAAACGATCCTCATCCTCAGATATCTCCCGATAGATCACCGTGTCATCCGCGAACATCCTAATTTTACTTTTCACTTCGCGGTTCAAATCGTTAACAAAAATCAAGAAAAGCAACGGCCCGATCACACTTCCCTGAGGTACCCCCGACGTGACTCGAACGCTGTCGGAACTAGCGCCATCAAGGACTACCCTCTGTTCCCGCTCTGAAAGAAAATCTTTAACCCAACTTATGGCGCCCTTGTTTATACCCGCGACCTTTAATTTATGAATGAGTTTACCGTGTGGGACCTTATCAAATGCCTTTTGAAAATCTAAGAATATGGCATCCACTTGCCTACCTCTCTCACCCGATAAAAGTAAATCATGTGTAAATAATCCTAATTGGGTCTCGCAGGAGCGGGTTTTCCTGAATCCGTGTTGATTGTCACTTAAAAAGTTAATATTGTCAAGGTGTCTCATTATTGAACTGACAATTATGTGCTCTAAGATTTTGCAACAGATAGAAGTGAGAGATATAGGTCTGTAATTACTGGGATCCTCCCTGTCACCACCTTTAAAAATAGGCGTTATTTGCGCGGTTTTCCAAATCTTAGGTACTTTGCACTCTGTGAGGGATTTGTTAAATATAAATTCAAGGTACGGGGCAATGTTTGGAGCTAAATGTTTTATCACCCTAGCTGGTATATTTTCGGGACCCGGGGATTTGTTGGGTTTAATCTCGTTAAGCAATTTTAGAATTCCTTGTTGGTCCACTGTTATTTTTTCCATGGGTGGAGTATGTATTGTTTCTTGGAGATATGCGGTGGCAACATCATTCGAGAAAACGCTTTGGAAGAATGAATTTAAGATGTTAGCTTTATCCTCACTGTCTGTATGAATTATATTGCTACAATCCCTTAAGCAAGCCACGGTTTGTTTACTCCCATTTACTTCCCTGTCCTACTTAAGGACATCTCCTCCCCCCGGTCAATACGGGATGGCAACTGACGGGTTATAGATAGGAGAAATTCCACTAGCCACCCTCAGCGTATAAAAAATCATTAGTTGTATTTATATTGCATGCTCTTCCACTAACCTTATGCGTTTTTTATAATCCATTCTTTCCGAATGACCACATTTGTGTTTATTTCATCTGTTTTTAAGTTTCCATTTCATTTCCTCGTCCCTCTCCACGGGGGGAAATTCCTGCTACCTGCAACGTTGGGTCGCATTCCCTGCCTTTTACAGACTCTTTCGGGATGGTGTTATATGTGGTACATTTTCATGTGGTAGTGATGTTTAAATTTCTTGCTTGTTTGTCCTTGCTTCCGTGTTGTAGGATGGCTTCCGTGCTGCATCAAGGGGGTCAGTTTTTTATTTTTTTTGCGGTAAAGGCGTTTGCATCAGTATTGGATGAAGGAATTTTTGCATGAGTGTGTGCGCTGCTGTGGGTGTATCTTTGCGTGTTGTTTCTTTTGCATGTGGTATATTTCCTTTTTACAGTTGGTGACCTAACACCCCACGTCAATCGCCCTTGCGGCTGCTTGCGGGGTATTATATAGATATAGATGAAGTGTATGATTTTTACCGGACTGTGCATCCTAAGCGCCAAAGTGCCTTCGTACACACCGCCCGGTGGAGTAGGGGGCCTCGACGACTCGAATGTCCTACTCCGCAGAATCGAGAGGTGGAAGGGGGCGGAGGAACTAGCACGCGAGGATGCTTTTCTAATCGTACCCGCCCACCCCGTTTTTATGTAAAAGGACGTGGGGGCATTAAATTATGGCACCACGGGGACTGGTGGACAATATTCTACGGCCTGAAACACCGTGGAATGATAATTGAAAATTTTTCCTTTTGAACAAACAAAATGTTCAAAAGATGTAAATGCTGAAGACAGAGGGGAGCGACGGAGGGTTTTCCCGTTTTCTAAGGGACTGCGGAACGAAAAATTTCAACATAACAAAATTTAAATTTAGCGCGTCGCGCCCACCAGAATGAATCCTCGCGTGCTAGGTCCTCCGCCCCCCTCCACCCGCAATCGGTAGAGGAGGAACGTCGAGGCATTCGAACCCGACTCCTCCCCTCCCCTTTCACTTACGGGTGGCGCTTCCGATGACGCTGCGGCGCGTAGGAGCGCCGTCCGCGAAAAATCATACAGTTTGTCCCCCGTTTCTTCTTAGCCTTACGGCTAAGATCTAAGTGTAGTCCGGCCCATGGTTCGCTTCCAGGTCCCCTCCGTACCGACCCGCTCTTCTTTCCCGCGGTCTGAGAAACCGCGGAACGAACAATTTCAAAATTTCAAAGTTTGCAATGAGCGCGTGATACACACATGTGTAGCCTAGGTGGCGGCCGAGTTACCCGCTGAAGGCACTCAACCTATTCTCGGTTTCTATGGCTGGTCTGGGCCAGTACGAGTGGAATCGGGAAGACATTTAAATTGTTTGGCGATTTGAGATGATGGTTTTTTGGTTGATATATTCCTTCAAAAATACTCGCTGGAGTGAGGAGTCAACAAAACCGAAAGGGCGTAAAGCTCGAATAACTGTCGCTTGACCATCGTCGCGGCCGAAAATGAAACCGCGCGTAGTTCAAATCATCCGCCCTGCTCGGATACGTACGGGATTGACGGAGAGTGCCACCGGGGGTCCTAAGGCGGCCGTGCGGCCTCGTTGCTCAAGCTACCGGTCCATGGCGGACTTGCAAGTGCACCGGGGGCCGGACCTCAATTTGATCTTAGCCATAAGGCCGAGAAGAAGAAATGAGGGAGCCATAATGTATGAGTTTTCGTCGAAATATTCATCGATTAAGGGTTGGAATCAATGGCTGAAAGACGACTCAATGCAAGATTGAAATTATTGAATAAATTTGATCCGCATGTCTCAGAACCGGGGTCTCGCAAATTATTCGTACTAATATATACATTGGTCGCTTGGATCATGCATATAAAATTCGGGAAATAGATGCCAGAGCTAGAAGACTTAAGGACATCTCCTCCCCCCGGTCAATACGGGATGGCAACTGACGGGTTATAGATAGGAGAAATTCCACTAGCCACCCTCAGCGTATAAAAAGTCATTAGTTGTATTTATATTGCATGCTCTTCCACTAACCTTATGCGTTTTGTTATAATCCATTCTTTCCGAATGACCACATTTTTGTTTATTTCATCTGTTTTTAAGTTTCCATTTCATTTCCTCGTCCCTCTCCGCGGGGGGAAATTCCTGCTACCTGCAACGTTGGGTCGCATTCCCTGCCTTTTACAGACTCTTTCGGGGTGGAGTGCTATGTGGTACATTTTCATGTGGTAGTGATGTTTAAATTTCTTGCTTGTTTGTCCTTGCTTCCGTGTTGTAGGATGGCTTCCGTGCTGCATCAAGGGGGTCAGTTTTTTATTTTTTTTGCGGTTAAGGCGTTTGCATCAGTATTGGATGAAGGAATTTTTGCATGAGTGTGTGCGCTGCTGTGGGTGTATCTTTGCGTGTTGTTTCTTTTGCATGTGGTATATTTCCTTTTTACAGTTGGTGACCTAACACCCCACGTCAATCGCCCTTGCGGCTGCTTGCGGGGTATTATATAGATATAGATGAAGTGTATGATTTTTACCGGACTGCGCATCCTAAGCGCCAAAGTGCCTTCGTACACACCGCCCGGTGGAGTAGGGGGCCTCGACGACTCGAATGTCCTACTCCGCCGAATCGAGAGGTGGAAGGGGGCGGAGGAACTAGCACGCGAGGATGCTTTTCTAATGGTACCCGCCCACCCCGTTTTTATGTAAAAGGACGTGGGGGCATTAAATTATGGCACCACGGGGACTGGTGGACAATATTCTACGGCCTGAAACACCGTGGAATGTTAATTGAAAATTTTTCCTTTTGAACAAACAAAATGTTCAAAAGATGTAAATGCTGAAGACAGAGGGGAGCGACGGAGGGTTTTCCCGTTTTCTAAGGGACTGCGGAACGAAAAATTTCAACATAACAAAATTTAAATTTAGCGCGTCGCGCCCACCAGAATGAATCCTCGCGTGCTAGGTCCTCCGCCCCCCTCCACCCGCAATCGGTAGAGGAGGAACGTCGAGGCATTCGAACCCGACTCCTCCCCTCCCCTTTCACTTACGGGTGGCGCTTCCGATGACGCTGCGGCGCGTAGGAGCGCCGTCCGCGAAAAACTATACAGTTTGGTCCCCCGTTTCTTCTTAGCCTTACGGCTAAGATCTAAGTGTAGTCCGGCCCATGGTTCGCTTCCAGGTCCCCTCCGTACCGGCCCGCTCTTCTTTCCCGCGGTGTGAGAAACCGCGGAACGAACAATTTCAACATTTCAAAGTTTGCATTGAGCGCGTGATACACACATGGGTAGCCTAGGTGGCGGCCGAGTTACCCGCTGAAGGCACTCAACCTATTCTCGGTTTCTATGGCTGGTCTGGGCCAGTACGAGTGGAATCGGGAAGACATTTAAATTGTTTGGCGATTTGAGATGATGGTTTTTTGGTTGATATATTCCTTCAAAAATACCCGCTGGAGTGAGGAGGTCAACAAAACCGAACGGGCGTAAAGCTCGAATAACTGTCGCTTGACCATCGTCGCGGCCGAAAATGAAACCGCGCGTAGTTCAAATCATCCGCCCTGCTCGGATACGTACGGGATTGACGGAGAGTGCCACCGGGGGTCCTAAGGCGGCCGTGCGGCCTCGTTGCTCAAGCTACCGGTCCATGGCGGACTTGCAAGTGCACCGGGGGCCGGACCTCAATTTGATCTTAGCCATAAGGCCGAGAAGAAGAAATGAGGGAGCCATAATGTATGAGTTTTCGTCGAAATATTCATCGATTAAGGGTTGGAATCAATGGCTGAAAGACGGCTCAATGCAAGATTGAAATTATTGAATAAATTTGATCCGCATGTCTCAGAACCGGGGTCTCGCAAATTATTCGTACTAATATATACATTGGTCGCTTGGATCATGCATATAAAATTCGGGAAATAGATGCCAGAGCTAGAAGACTTAAGGACATCTCCTCCCCCCGGTCAATACGGGATGGCAACTGACGGGTTATAGATAGGAGAAATTCCACTAGCCACCCTCAGCGTATAAAAAATCATTAGTTGTATTTATATTGCATGCTCTTCCACTAACCTTATGCGTTTTGTTATAATCCATTCTTTCCGAATGACCACATTTGTGTTTATTTCATCTGTTTTTAAGTTTCCATTTCATTTCCTCGTCCCTCTCCACGGGGGGAAATTCCTGCTACCTGCAACGTTGGGTCGCATTCCCTGCCTTTTACAGACTCTTTCGGGATGGTGTTATATGTGGTACATTTTCATGTGGTAGTGATGTTTAAATTTCTTGCTTGTTTGTCCTTGCTTCCGTGTTGTAGGATGGCTTCCGTGCTGCATCAAGGGGGTCAGTTTTTTATTTTTTTTGCGGTAAAGGCGTTTGCATCAGTATTGGATGAAGGAATTTTTGCATGAGTGTGTGCGCTGCTGTGGGTGTATCTTTGCGTGTTGTTTCTTTTGCATGTGGTATATTTCCTTTTTACAGTTGGTGACCTAACACCCCACGTCAATCGCCCTTGCGGCTGCTTGCGGGGTATTATATAGATATAGATGAAGTGTATGATTTTTACCGGACTGTGCATCCTAAGCGCCAAAGTGCCTTCGTACACACCGCCCGGTGGAGTAGGGGGCCTCGACGACTCGAATGTCCTACTCCGCAGAATCGAGAGGTGGAAGGGGGCGGAGGAACTAGCACGCGAGGATGCTTTTCTAATCGTACCCGCCCACCCCGTTTTTATGTAAAAGGACGTGGGGGCATTAAATTATGGCACCACGGGGACTGGTGGACAATATTCTACGGCCTGAAACACCGTGGAATGATAATTGAAAATTTTTCCTTTTGAACAAACAAAATGTTCAAAAGATGTAAATGCTGAAGACAGAGGGGAGCGACGGAGGGTTTTCCCGTTTTCTAAGGGACTGCGGAACGAAAAATTTCAACATAACAAAATTTAAATTTAGCGCGTCGCGCCCACCAGAATGAATCCTCGCGTGCTAGGTCCTCCGCCCCCCTCCACCCGCAATCGGTAGAGGAGGAACGTCGAGGCATTCGAACCCGACTCCTCCCCTCCCCTTTCACTTACGGGTGGCGCTTCCGATGACGCTGCGGCGCGTAGGAACGCCGTCCGCGAAAAATCATACAGTTTGTCCCCCGTTTCTTCTTAGCCTTACGGCTAAGATCTAAGTGTAGTCCGGCCCATGGTTCGCTTCCAGGTCCCCTCCGTACCGGCCCGCTCTTCTTTCCCGCGGTCTGAGAAACCGCGGAACGAACAATTTCAAAATTTCAAAGTTTGCATTGAGCGCGTGATACACACATGTATAGCCTAGGTGGCGGCCGAGTTACCCGCTGAAGGCACTCAACCTATTCTCGGTTTCTATGGCTGGTCTGGGCCAGTACGAGTGGAATCGGGAAGACATTTAAATTGTTTGGCGATTTGAGATGATGGTTTTTTGGTTGATATATTCCTTCAAAAATACCCGCTGGAGTGAGGAGGTCAACAAAACCGAACGGGCGTAAAGCTCGAATAACTGTCGCTTGACCATCGTCGCGGCCGAAAATGAAACCGCGCGTAGTTCAAATCATCCGCCCTGCTCGGATACGTACGGGATAACGGAGAGTGCCACCGGGGGTCCTAAGGCGGCCGTGCGGCCTCGTTGCTCAAGCTACCGGTCCATGGCGGACTTGCAAGTGCACCGGGGGCCGGACCTCAATTTGATCTTAGCCATAAGGCCGAGAAGAAGAAATGAGGGAGCCATAATGTATGAGTTTTCGTCGAAATATTCATCGATTAAGGGTTGGAATCAATGGCTGAAAGACGGCTCAATGCAAGATTGAAATTATTGAATAAATTTGATCCGCATGTCTCAGAACCGGGGTCTCGCAAATTATTCGTACTAATATATACATTGGTCGCTTGGATCATGCATATAAAATTCGGGAAATAGATGCCAGAGCTAGAAGACTTAAGGACATCTCCTCCCCCCGGTCAATACGGGATGGCAACTGACGGGTTATAGATAGGAGAAATTCCACTAGCCACCCTCAGCGTATAAAAAATCATTAGTTGTATTTATATTGCATGCTCTTCCACTAACCTTATGCGTTTTGTTATAATCCATTCTTTCCGAATGACCACATTTGTGTTTATTTCATCTGTTTTTAAGTTTCCATTTCATTTCCTCGTCCCTCTCCGCGGGGGGAAATTCCTGCTACCTGCAACGTTGGGTCGCATTCCCTGCCTTTTACAGACTCTTTCGGGATGGTGTTATATGTGGTACATTTTCATGTGGTAGTGATGTTTAAATTTCTTGCTTGTTTGTCCTTGCTTCCGTGTTGTAGGATGGCTTCCGTGCTGCATCAAGGGGGTCAGTTTTTTATTTTTTTTTGCGGTTAAGGCGTTTGCATCAGTATTGGATGAAGGAATTTTTGCATGAGTGTGTGCGCTGCTGTGGGTGTATCTTTGCGTGTTGTTTCTTTTGCATGTGGTATATTTCCTTTTTACAGTTGGTGACCTAACACCCCACGTCAATCGCCCTTGCGGCTGCTTGCGGGGTATTATATAGATATAGATGAAGTGTATGATTTTTACCGGACTGCGCATCCTAAGCGCCAAAGTGCCTTCGTACACACCGCCCGGTGGAGTAGGGGGCCTCGACGACTCGAATGTCCTACTCCGCCGAATCGAGAGGTGGAAGGGGGCGGAGGAACTAGCACGCGAGGATGCTTTTCTAATGGTACCCGCCCACCCCGTTTTTATGTAAAAGGACGTGGGGGCATTAAATTATGGCACCACGGGGACTGGTGGACAATATTCTACGGCCTGAAACACCGTGGAATGTTAATTGAAAATTTTTCCTTTTGAACAAACAAAATGTTCAAAAGATGTAAACGCTGAAGACAGAGGGGAGCGACGGAGGGTTTTCCCGTTTTCTAAGGGACTGCGGAACGAAAAATTTCAACATAACAAAATTTAAATTTAGCGCGTCGCGCCCACCAGAATGAATCCTCGCGTGCTAGGTCCTCCGCCCCCCTCCACCCGCAATCGGTAGAGGAGGAACGTCGAGGCATTCGAACCCGACTCCTCCCCTCCCCTTTCACTTACGGGTGGCGCTTCCGATGACGCTGCGGCGCGTAGGAGCGCCGTCCGCGAAAAACCATACGGTTTGGTCCCCCGTTTCTTCTTAGCCTTACGGCTAAGATCTAAGTGTAGTCCGGCCCATGGTTCGCTTCCAGGTCCCCTCCGTACCGGCCCGCTCTTCTTTCCCGCGGTGTGAGAAACCGCGGAACGAACAATTTCAACATTTCAAAGTTTGCATTGAGCGCGTGTACACACATGTGTAGCCTAGGTGGCCGCCGAGTTACCCGCTGAAGGCACTCAACCTATTCTCGGTTTCTATGGCTGGTCTGGGCCAGTACGAGTGGAATCGGGAAGACATTTAAATTGTTTGGCGATTTGAGATGATGGTTTTTTGGTTGATATATTCCTTCAAAAATACCCGCTGGAGTGAGGAGGTCAACAAAACTGAACGGGCGTAAAGCTCGAATAACTGTCGCTTGACCATCGTCGCGGCCGAAAATGAAACCGCGCGTAGTTCAAATCATCCGCCCTGCTCGGATACGTACGGGATTGACGGAGAGTGCCACCGGGGGTCCT
Source organism: Hetaerina americana (assembly GCF_022747635.1). NCBI lineage: Eukaryota > Metazoa > Arthropoda > Insecta > Odonata > Calopterygidae > Hetaerina > Hetaerina americana. The sequence continues at coordinate 112,571 of NW_027286959.1, read as the reverse complement.
AAGGCGGCCGTGCGGCCTCGTTGCTCAAGCTACCGGTCCATGGCGGACTTGCAAGTGCACCGGGGGCCGGACCTCAATTTGATCTTAGCCATAAGGCCGAGAAGAAGAAATGAGGGAGCCATAATGTATGAGTTTTCGTCGAAATATTCATCGATTAAGGGTTGGAATCAATGGCTGAAAGACGGCTCAATGCAAGATTGAAATTATTGAATAAATTTGATCCGCATGTCTCAGAACCGGGGTCTCGCAAATTATTCGTACTAATATATACATTGGTCGCTTGGATCATGCATATAAAATTCGGGAAATAGATGCCAGAGCTAGAAGACTTAAGGACATCTCCTCCCCCCGGTCAATACGGGATGGCAACTGACGGGTTATAGATAGGAGAAATTCCACTAGCCACCCTCAGCGTATAAAAAATCATTAGTTGTATTTATATTGCATGCTCTTCCACTAACCTTATGCGTTTTTTATAATCCATTCTTTCCGAATGACCACATTTGTGTTTATTTCATCTGTTTTTAAGTTTCCATTTCATTTCCTCGTCCCTCTCCACGGGGGGAAATTCCTGCTACCTGCAACGTTGGGTCGCATTCCCTGCCTTTTACAGACTCTTTCGGGATGGTGTTATATGTGGTACATTTTCATGTGGTAGTGATGTTTAAATTTCTTGCTTGTTTGTCCTTGCTTCCGTGTTGTAGGATGGCTTCCGTGCTGCATCAAGGGGGTCAGTTTTTTATTTTTTTTGCGGTAAAGGCGTTTGCATCAGTATTGGATGAAGGAATTTTTGCATGAGTGTGTGCGCTGCTGTGGGTGTATCTTTGCGTGTTGTTTCTTTTGCATGTGGTATATTTCCTTTTTACAGTTGGTGACCTAACACCCCACGTCAATCGCCCTTGCGGCTGCTTGCGGGGTATTATATAGATATAGATGAAGTGTATGATTTTTACCGGACTGTGCATCCTAAGCGCCAAAGTGCCTTCGTACACACCGCCCGGTGGAGTAGGGGGCCTCGACGACTCGAATGTCCTACTCCGCAGAATCGAGAGGTGGAAGGGGGCGGAGGAACTAGCACGCGAGGATGCTTTTCTAATCGTACCCGCCCACCCCGTTTTTATGTAAAAGGACGTGGGGGCATTAAATTATGGCACCACGGGGACTGGTGGACAATATTCTACGGCCTGAAACACCGTGGAATGATAATTGAAAATTTTTCCTTTTGAACAAACAAAATGTTCAAAAGATGTAAATGCTGAAGACAGAGGGGAGCGACGGAGGGTTTTCCCGTTTTCTAAGGGACTGCGGAACGAAAAATTTCAACATAACAAAATTTAAATTTAGCGCGTCGCGCCCACCAGAATGAATCCTCGCGTGCTAGGTCCTCCGCCCCCCTCCACCCGCAATCGGTAGAGGAGGAACGTCGAGGCATTCGAACCCGACTCCTCCCCTCCCCTTTCACTTACGGGTGGCGCTTCCGATGACGCTGCGGCGCGTAGGAGCGCCGTCCGCGAAAAACTATACAGTTTGGTCCCCCGTTTCTTCTTAGCCTTACGGCTAAGATCTAAGTGTAGTCCGGCCCATGGTTCGCTTCCAGGTCCCCTCCGTACCGGCCCGCTCTTCTTTCCCGCGGTGTGAGAAACCGCGGAACGAACAATTTCAACATTTCAAAGTTTGCATTGAGCGCGTGATACACACATGGGTAGCCTAGGTGGCGGCCGAGTTACCCGCTGAAGGCACTCAACCTATTCTCGGTTTCTATGGCTGGTCTGGGCCAGTACGAGTGGAATCGGGAAGACATTTAAATTGTTTGGCGATTTGAGATGATGGTTTTTTGGTTGATATATTCCTTCAAAAATACCCGCTGGAGTGAGGAGGTCAACAAAACCGAACGGGCGTAAAGCTCGAATAACTGTCGCTTGACCATCGTCGCGGCCGAAAATGAAACCGCGCGTAGTTCAAATCATCCGCCCTGCTCGGATACGTACGGGATTGACGGAGAGTGCCACCGGGGGTCCTAAGGCGGCCGTGCGGCCTCGTTGCTCAAGCTACCGGTCCATGGCGGACTTGCAAGTGCACCGGGGGCCGGACCTCAATTTGATCTTAGCCATAAGGCCGAGAAGAAGAAATGAGGGAGCCATAATGTATGAGTTTTCGTCGAAATATTCATCGATTAAGGGTTGGAATCAATGGCTGAAAGACGGCTCAATGCAAGATTGAAATTATTGAATAAATTTGATCCGCATGTCTCAGAACCGGGGTCTCGCAAATTATTCGTACTAATATATACATTGGTCGCTTGGATCATGCATATAAAATTCGGGAAATAGATGCCAGAGCTAGAAGACTTAAGGACATCTCCTCCCCCCGGTCAATACGGGATGGCAACTGACGGGTTATAGATAGGAGAAATTCCACTAGCCACCCTCAGCGTATAAAAAATCATTAGTTGTATTTATATTGCATGCTCTTCCACTAACCTTATGCGTTTTGTTATAATCCATTCTTTCCGAATGACCACATTTGTGTTTATTTCATCTGTTTTTAAGTTTCCATTTCATTTCCTCGTCCCTCTCCACGGGGGGAAATTCCTGCTACCTGCAACGTTGGGTCGCATTCCCTGCCTTTTACAGACTCTTTCGGGATGGTGTTATATGTGGTACATTTTCATGTGGTAGTGATGTTTAAATTTCTTGCTTGTTTGTCCTTGCTTCCGTGTTGTAGGATGGCTTCCGTGCTGCATCAAGGGGGTCAGTTTTTTATTTTTTTTGCGGTAAAGGCGTTTGCATCAGTATTGGATGAAGGAATTTTTGCATGAGTGTGTGCGCTGCTGTGGGTGTATCTTTGCGTGTTGTTTCTTTTGCATGTGGTATATTTCCTTTTTACAGTTGGTGACCTAACACCCCACGTCAATCGCCCTTGCGGCTGCTTGCGGGGTATTATATAGATATAGATGAAGTGTATGATTTTTACCGGACTGTGCATCCTAAGCGCCAAAGTGCCTTCGTACACACCGCCCGGTGGAGTAGGGGGCCTCGACGACTCGAATGTCCTACTCCGCAGAATCGAGAGGTGGAAGGGGGCGGAGGAACTAGCACGCGAGGATGCTTTTCTAATCGTACCCGCCCACCCCGTTTTTATGTAAAAGGACGTGGGGGCATTAAATTATGGCACCACGGGGACTGGTGGACAATATTCTACGGCCTGAAACACCGTGGAATGATAATTGAAAATTTTTCCTTTTGAACAAACAAAATGTTCAAAAGATGTAAATGCTGAAGACAGAGGGGAGCGACGGAGGGTTTTCCCGTTTTCTAAGGGACTGCGGAACGAAAAATTTCAACATAACAAAATTTAAATTTAGCGCGTCGCGCCCACCAGAATGAATCCTCGCGTGCTAGGTCCTCCGCCCCCCTCCGACCGCAATCGGTAGAGGAGGAACGTCGAGGCATTCGAACCCGACTCCTCCCCTCCCCTTTCACTTACGGGTGGCGCTTCCGATGACGCTGCGGCGCGTAGGAACGCCGTCCGCGAAAAATCATACAGTTTGTCCCCCGTTTCTTCTTAGCCTTACGGCTAAGATCTAAGTGTAGTCCGGCCCATGGTTCGCTTCCAGGTCCCCTCCGTACCGGCCCGCTCTTCTTTCCCGCGGTCTGAGAAACCGCGGAACGAACAATTTCAAAATTTCAAAGTTTGCATTGAGCGCGTGATACACACATGTATAGCCTAGGTGGCGGCCGAGTTACCCGCTGAAGGCACTCAACCTATTCTCGGTTTCTATGGCTGGTCTGGGCCAGTACGAGTGGAATCGGGAAGACATTTAAATTGTTTGGCGATTTGAGATGATGGTTTTTTGGTTGATATATTCCTTCAAAAATACCCGCTGGAGTGAGGAGGTCAACAAAACCGAACGGGCGTAAAGCTCGAATAACTGTCGCTTGACCATCGTCGCGGCCGAAAATGAAACCGCGCGTAGTTCAAATCATCCGCCCTGCTCGGATACGTACGGGATAACGGAGAGTGCCACCGGGGGTCCTAAGGCGGCCGTGCGGCCTCGTTGCTCAAGCTACCGGTCCATGGCGGACTTGCAAGTGCACCGGGGGCCGGACCTCAATTTGATCTTAGCCATAAGGCCGAGAAGAAGAAATGAGGGAGCCATAATGTATGAGTTTTCGTCGAAATATTCATCGATTAAGGGTTGGAATCAATGGCTGAAAGACGGCTCAATGCAAGATTGAAATTATTGAATAAATTTGATCCGCATGTCTCAGAACCGGGGTCTCGCAAATTATTCGTACTAATATATACATTGGTCGCTTGGATCATGCATATAAAATTCGGGAAATAGATGCCAGAGCTAGAAGACTTAAGGACATCTCCTCCCCCCGGTCAATACGGGATGGCAACTGACGGGTTATAGATAGGAGAAATTCCACTAGCCACCCTCAGCGTATAAAAAATCATTAGTTGTATTTATATTGCATGCTCTTCCACTAACCTTATGCGTTTTGTTATAATCCATTCTTTCCGAATGACCACATTTGTGTTTATTTCATCTGTTTTTAAGTTTCCATTTCATTTCCTCGTCCCTCTCCGCGGGGGGAAATTCCTGCTACCTGCAACGTTGGGTCGCATTCCCTGCCTTTTACAGACTCTTTCGGGATGGTGTTATATGTGGTACATTTTCATGTGGTAGTGATGTTTAAATTTCTTGCTTGTTTGTCCTTGCTTCCGTGTTGTAGGATGGCTTCCGTGCTGCATCAAGGGGGTCAGTTTTTTATTTTTTTTTGCGGTTAAGGCGTTTGCATCAGTATTGGATGAAGGAATTTTTGCATGAGTGTGTGCGCTGCTGTGGGTGTATCTTTGCGTGTTGTTTCTTTTGCATGTGGTATATTTCCTTTTTACAGTTGGTGACCTAACACCCCACGTCAATCGCCCTTGCGGCTGCTTGCGGGGTATTATATAGATATAGATGAAGTGTATGATTTTTACCGGACTGCGCATCCTAAGCGCCAAAGTGCCTTCGTACACACCGCCCGGTGGAGTAGGGGGCCTCGACGACTCGAATGTCCTACTCCGCCGAATCGAGAGGTGGAAGGGGGCGGAGGAACTAGCACGCGAGGATGCTTTTCTAATGGTACCCGCCCACCCCGTTTTTATGTAAAAGGACGTGGGGGCATTAAATTATGGCACCACGGGGACTGGTGGACAATATTCTACGGCCTGAAACACCGTGGAATGTTAATTGAAAATTTTTCCTTTTGAACAAACAAAATGTTCAAAAGATGTAAACGCTGAAGACAGAGGGGAGCGACGGAGGGTTTTCCCGTTTTCTAAGGGACTGCGGAACGAAAAATTTCAACATAACAAAATTTAAATTTAGCGCGTCGCGCCCACCAGAATGAATCCTCGCGTGCTAGGTCCTCCGCCCCCCTCCACCCGCAATCGGTAGAGGAGGAACGTCGAGGCATTCGAACCCGACTCCTCCCCTCCCCTTTCACTTACGGGTGGCGCTTCCGATGACGCTGCGGCGCGTAGGAGCGCCGTCCGCGAAAAACCATACGGTTTGGTCCCCCGTTTCTTCTTAGCCTTACGGCTAAGATCTAAGTGTAGTCCGGCCCATGGTTCGCTTCCAGGTCCCCTCCGTACCGGCCCGCTCTTCTTTCCCGCGGTGTGAGAAACCGCGGAACGAACAATTTCAACATTTCAAAGTTTGCATTGAGCGCGTGTACACACATGTGTAGCCTAGGTGGCGGCCGAGTTACCCGCTGAAGGCACTCAACCTATTCTCGGTTTCTATGGCTGGTCTGGGCCAGTACGAGTGGAATCGGGAAGACATTTAAATTGTTTGGCGATTTGAGATGATGGTTTTTTGGTTGATATATTCCTTCAAAAATACCCGCTGGAGTGAGGAGGTCAACAAAACTGAACGGGCGTAAAGCTCGAATAACTGTCGCTTGACCATCGTCGCGGCCGAAAATGAAACCGCGCGTAGTTCAAATCATCCGCCCTGCTCGGATACGTACGGGATTGACGGAGAGTGCCACCGGGGGTCCTAAGGCGGCCGTGCGGCCTCGTTGCTCAAGCTACCGGTCCATGGCGGACTTGCAAGTGCACCGGGGGCCGGACCTCAATTTGATCTTAGCCATAAGGCCGAGAAGAAGAAATGAGGGAGCCATAATGTATGAGTTTTCGTCGAAATATTCATCGATTAAGGGTTGGAATCAATGGCTGAAAGACGGCTCAATGCAAGATTGAAATTATTGAATAAATTTGATCCGCATGTCTCAGAACCGGGGTCTCGCAAATTATTCGTACTAATATATACATTGGTCGCTTGGATCATGCATATAAAATTCGGGAAATAGATGCCAGAGCTAGAAGACTTAAGGACATCTCCTCCCCCCGGTCAATACGGGATGGCAACTGACGGGTTATAGATAGGAGAAATTCCACTAGCCACCCTCAGCGTATAAAAAATCATTAGTTGTATTTATATTGCATGCTCTTCCACTAACCTTATGCGTTTTTTATAATCCATTCTTTCCGAATGACCACATTTGTGTTTATTTCATCTGTTTTTAAGTTTCCATTTCATTTCCTCGTCCCTCTCCACGGGGGGAAATTCCTGCTACCTGCAACGTTGGGTCGCATTCCCTGCCTTTTACAGACTCTTTCGGGATGGTGTTATATGTGGTACATTTTCATGTGGTAGTGATGTTTAAATTTCTTGCTTGTTTGTCCTTGCTTCCGTGTTGTAGGATGGCTTCCGTGCTGCATCAAGGGGGTCAGTTTTTTATTTTTTTTGCGGTAAAGGCGTTTGCATCAGTATTGGATGAAGGAATTTTTGCATGAGTGTGTGCGCTGCTGTGGGTGTATCTTTGCGTGTTGTTTCTTTTGCATGTGGTATATTTCCTTTTTACAGTTGGTGACCTAACACCCCACGTCAATCGCCCTTGCGGCTGCTTGCGGGGTATTATATAGATATAGATGAAGTGTATGATTTTTACCGGACTGTGCATCCTAAGCGCCAAAGTGCCTTCGTACACACCGCCCGGTGGAGTAGGGGGCCTCGACGACTCGAATGTCCTACTCCGCAGAATCGAGAGGTGGAAGGGGGCGGAGGAACTAGCACGCGAGGATGCTTTTCTAATCGTACCCGCCCACCCCGTTTTTATGTAAAAGGACGTGGGGGCATTAAATTATGGCACCACGGGGACTGGTGGACAATATTCTACGGCCTGAAACACCGTGGAATGATAATTGAAAATTTTTCCTTTTGAACAAACAAAATGTTCAAAAGATGTAAATGCTGAAGACAGAGGGGAGCGACGGAGGGTTTTCCCGTTTTCTAAGGGACTGCGGAACGAAAAATTTCAACATAACAAAATTTAAATTTAGCGCGTCGCGCCCACCAGAATGAATCCTCGCGTGCTAGGTCCTCCGCCCCCCTCCGACCGCAATCGGTAGAGGAGGAACGTCGAGGCATTCGAACCCGACTCCTCCCCTCCCCTTTCACTTACGGGTGGCGCTTCCGATGACGCTGCGGCGCGTAGGAACGCCGTCCGCGAAAAATCATACAGTTTGTCCCCCGTTTCTTCTTAGCCTTACGGCTAAGATCTAAGTGTAGTCCGGCCCATGGTTCGCTTCCAGGTCCCCTCCGTACCGGCCCGCTCTTCTTTCCCGCGGTCTGAGAAACCGCGGAACGAACAATTTCAAAATTTCAAAGTTTGCATTGAGCGCGTGATACACACATGTATAGCCTAGGTGGCGGCCGAGTTACCCGCTGAAGGCACTCAACCTATTCTCGGTTTCTATGGCTGGTCTGGGCCAGTACGAGTGGAATCGGGAAGACATTTAAATTGTTTGGCGATTTGAGATGATGGTTTTTTGGTTGATATATTCCTTCAAAAATACCCGCTGGAGTGAGGAGGTCAACAAAACCGAACGGGCGTAAAGCTCGAATAACTGTCGCTTGACCATCGTCGCGGCCGAAAATGAAACCGCGCGTAGTTCAAATCATCCGCCCTGCTCGGATACGTACGGGATAACGGAGAGTGCCACCGGGGGTCCTAAGGCGGCCGTGCGGCCTCGTTGCTCAAGCTACCGGTCCATGGCGGACTTGCAAGTGCACCGGGGGCCGGACCTCAATTTGATCTTAGCCATAAGGCCGAGAAGAAGAAATGAGGGAGCCATAATGTATGAGTTTTCGTCGAAATATTCATCGATTAAGGGTTGGAATCAATGGCTGAAAGACGGCTCAATGCAAGATTGAAATTATTGAATAAATTTGATCCGCATGTCTCAGAACCGGGGTCTCGCAAATTATTCGTACTAATATATACATTGGTCGCTTGGATCATGCATATAAAATTCGGGAAATAGATGCCAGAGCTAGAAGACTTAAGGACATCTCCTCCCCCCGGTCAATACGGGATGGCAACTGACGGGTTATAGATAGGAGAAATTCCACTAGCCACCCTCAGCGTATAAAAAATCATTAGTTGTATTTATATTGCATGCTCTTCCACTAACCTTATGCGTTTTGTTATAATCCATTCTTTCCGAATGACCACATTTGTGTTTATTTCATCTGTTTTTAAGTTTCCATTTCATTTCCTCGTCCCTCTCCGCGGGGGGAAATTCCTGCTACCTGCAACGTTGGGTCGCATTCCCTGCCTTTTACAGACTCTTTCGGGATGGTGTTATATGTGGTACATTTTCATGTGGTAGTGATGTTTAAATTTCTTGCTTGTTTGTCCTTGCTTCCGTGTTGTAGGATGGCTTCCGTGCTGCATCAAGGGGGTCAGTTTTTTATTTTTTTTTGCGGTTAAGGCGTTTGCATCAGTATTGGATGAAGGAATTTTTGCATGAGTGTGTGCGCTGCTGTGGGTGTATCTTTGCGTGTTGTTTCTTTTGCATGTGGTATATTTCCTTTTTACAGTTGGTGACCTAACACCCCACGTCAATCGCCCTTGCGGCTGCTTGCGGGGTATTATATAGATATAGATGAAGTGTATGATTTTTACCGGACTGCGCATCCTAAGCGCCAAAGTGCCTTCGTACACACCGCCCGGTGGAGTAGGGGGCCTCGACGACTCGAATGTCCTACTCCGCCGAATCGAGAGGTGGAAGGGGGCGGAGGAACTAGCACGCGAGGATGCTTTTCTAATGGTACCCGCCCACCCCGTTTTTATGTAAAAGGACGTGGGGGCATTAAATTATGGCACCACGGGGACTGGTGGACAATATTCTACGGCCTGAAACACCGTGGAATGTTAATTGAAAATTTTTCCTTTTGAACAAACAAAATGTTCAAAAGATGTAAACGCTGAAGACAGAGGGGAGCGACGGAGGGTTTTCCCGTTTTCTAAGGGACTGCGGAACGAAAAATTTCAACATAACAAAATTTAAATTTAGCGCGTCGCGCCCACCAGAATGAATCCTCGCGTGCTAGGTCCTCCGCCCCCCTCCACCCGCAATCGGTAGAGGAGGAACGTCGAGGCATTCGAACCCGACTCCTCCCCTCCCCTTTCACTTACGGGTGGCGCTTCCGATGACGCTGCGGCGCGTAGGAGCGCCGTCCGCGAAAAACCATACGGTTTGGTCCCCCGTTTCTTCTTAGCCTTACGGCTAAGATCTAAGTGTAGTCCGGCCCATGGTTCGCTTCCAGGTCCCCTCCGTACCGGCCCGCTCTTCTTTCCCGCGGTGTGAGAAACCGCGGAACGAACAATTTCAACATTTCAAAGTTTGCATTGAGCGCGTGTACACACATGTGTAGCCTAGGTGGCGGCCGAGTTACCCGCTGAAGGCACTCAACCTATTCTCGGTTTCTATGGCTGGTCTGGGCCAGTACGAGTGGAATCGGGAAGACATTTAAATTGTTTGGCGATTTGAGATGATGGTTTTTTGGTTGATATATTCCTTCAAAAATACCCGCTGGAGTGAGGAGGTCAACAAAACTGAACGGGCGTAAAGCTCGAATAACTGTCGCTTGACCATCGTCGCGGCCGAAAATGAAACCGCGCGTAGTTCAAATCATCCGCCCTGCTCGGATACGTACGGGATTGACGGAGAGTGCCACCGGGGGTCCTAAGGCGGCCGTGCGGCCTCGTTGCTCAAGCTACCGGTCCATGGCGGACTTGCAAGTGCACCGGGGGCCGGACCTCAATTTGATCTTAGCCATAAGGCCGAGAAGAAGAAATGAGGGAGCCATAATGTATGAGTTTTCGTCGAAATATTCATCGATTAAGGGTTGGAATCAATGGCTGAAAGACGGCTCAATGCAAGATTGAAATTATTGAATAAATTTGATCCGCATGTCTCAGAACCGGGGTCTCGCAAATTATTCGTACTAATATATACATTGGTCGCTTGGATCATGCATATAAAATTCGGGAAATAGATGCCAGAGCTAGAAGACTTAAGGACATCTCCTCCCCCCGGTCAATACGGGATGGCAACTGACGGGTTATAGATAGGAGAAATTCCACTAGCCACCCTCAGCGTATAAAAAATCATTAGTTGTATTTATATTGCATGCTCTTCCACTAACCTTATGCGTTTTTTATAATCCATTCTTTCCGAATGACCACATTTGTGTTTATTTCATCTGTTTTTAAGTTTCCATTTCATTTCCTCGTCCCTCTCCACGGGGGGAAATTCCTGCTACCTGCAACGTTGGGTCGCATTCCCTGCCTTTTACAGACTCTTTCGGGATGGTGTTATATGTGGTACATTTTCATGTGGTAGTGATGTTTAAATTTCTTGCTTGTTTGTCCTTGCTTCCGTGTTGTAGGATGGCTTCCGTGCTGCATCAAGGGGGTCAGTTTTTTATTTTTTTTGCGGTAAAGGCGTTTGCATCAGTATTGGATGAAGGAATTTTTGCATGAGTGTGTGCGCTGCTGTGGGTGTATCTTTGCGTGTTGTTTCTTTTGCATGTGGTATATTTCCTTTTTACAGTTGGTGACCTAACACCCCACGTCAATCGCCCTTGCGGCTGCTTGCGGGGTATTATATAGATATAGATGAAGTGTATGATTTTTACCGGACTGTGCATCCTAAGCGCCAAAGTGCCTTCGTACACACCGCCCGGTGGAGTAGGGGGCCTCGACGACTCGAATGTCCTACTCCGCAGAATCGAGAGGTGGAAGGGGGCGGAGGAACTAGCACGCGAGGATGCTTTTCTAATCGTACCCGCCCACCCCGTTTTTATGTAAAAGGACGTGGGGGCATTAAATTATGGCACCACGGGGACTGGTGGACAATATTCTACGGCCTGAAACACCGTGGAATGATAATTGAAAATTTTTCCTTTTGAACAAACAAAATGTTCAAAAGATGTAAATGCTGAAGACAGAGGGGAGCGACGGAGGGTTTTCCCGTTTTCTAAGGGACTGCGGAACGAAAAATTTCAACATAACAAAATTTAAATTTAGCGCGTCGCGCCCACCAGAATGAATCCTCGCGTGCTAGGTCCTCCGCCCCCCTCCACCCGCAATCGGTAGAGGAGGAACGTCGAGGCATTCGAACCCGACTCCTCCCCTCCCCTTTCACTTACGGGTGGCGCTTCCGATGACGCTGCGGCGCGTAGGAACGCCGTCCGCGAAAAATCATACAGTTTGTCCCCCGTTTCTTCTTAGCCTTACGGCTAAGATCTAAGTGTAGTCCGGCCCATGGTTCGCTTCCAGGTCCCCTCCGTACCGGCCCGCTCTTCTTTCCCGCGGTCTGAGAAACCGCGGAACGAACAATTTCAAAATTTCAAAGTTTGCATTGAGCGCGTGATACACACATGGGTAGCCTAGGTGGCGGCCGAGTTACCCGCTGAAGGCACTCAACCTATTCTCGGTTTCTATGGCTGGTCTGGGCCAGTACGAGTGGAATCGGGAAGACATTTAAATTGTTTGGCGATTTGAGATGATGGTTTTTTGGTTGATATATTCCTTCAAAAGTACCCGCTGGAGTGAGGAGGTCAACAAAACCGAACGGGCGTAAAGCTCGAATAACTGTCGCTTGACCATCGTCGCGGCCGAAAATGAAACCGCGCGTAGTTCAAATCATCCGCCCTGCTCGGATACGTACGGGATAACGGAGAGTGCCACCGGGGGTCCTAAGGCGGCCGTGCGGCCTCGTTGCTCAAGCTACCGGTCCATGGCGGACTTGCAAGTGCACCGGGGGCCGGACCTCAATTTGATCTTAGCCATAAGGCCGAGAAGAAGAAATGAGGGAGCCATAATGTATGAGTTTTCGTCGAAATATTCATCGATTAAGGGTTGGAATCAATGGCTGAAAGACGGCTCAATGCAAGATTGAAATTATTGAATAAATTTGATCCGCATGTCTCAGAACCGGGGTCTCGCAAATTATTCGTACTAATATATACATTGGTCGCTTGGATCATGCATATAAAATTCGGGAAATAGATGCCAGAGCTAGAAGACTTAAGGACATCTCCTCCCCCCGGTCAATACGGGATGGCAACTGACGGGTTATAGATAGGAGAAATTCCACTAGCCACCCTCAGCGTATAAAAAATCATTAGTTGTATTTATATTGCATGCTCTTCCACTAACCTTATGCGTTTTGTTATAATCCATTCTTTCCGAATGACCACATTTGTGTTTATTTCATCTGTTTTTAAGTTTCCATTTCATTTCCTCGTCCCTCTCCGCGGGGGGAAATTCCTGCTACCTGCAACGTTGGGTCGCATTCCCTGCCTTTTACAGACTCTTTCGGGATGGTGTTATATGTGGTACATTTTCATGTGGTAGTGATGTTTAAATTTCTTGCTTGTTTGTCCTTGCTTCCGTGTTGTAGGATGGCTTCCGTGCTGCATCAAGGGGGTCAGTTTTTTATTTTTTTTGCGGTTAAGGCGTTTGCATCAGTATTGGATGAAGGAATTTTTGCATGAGTGTGTGCGCTGCTGTGGGTGTATCTTTGCGTGTTGTTTCTTTTGCATGTGGTATATTTCCTTTTTACAGTTGGTGACCTAACACCCCACGTCAATCGCCCTTGCGGCTGCTTGCGGGGTATTATATAGATATAGATGAAGTGTATGATTTTTACCGGACTGCGCATCCTAAGCGCCAAAGTGCCTTCGTACACACCGCCCGGTGGAGTAGGGGGCCCCGACGACTCGAATGTCCTACTCCGCAGAATCGAGAGGTGGAAGGGGGCGGAGGAACTAGCACGCGAGGATGCTTTTCTAATGGTACCCGCCCACCCCGTTTTTATGTAAAAGGACGTGGGGGCATTAAATTATGGCACCACGGGGACTGGTGGACAATATTCTACGGCCTGAAACACCGTGGAATGTTAATTGAAAATTTTTCCTTTTGAACAAACAAAATGTTCAAAAGATGTAAATGCTGAAGACAGAGGGGAGCGACGGAGGGTTTTCCCGTTTTCTAAGGGACTGCGGAACGAAAAATTTCAACATAACAAAATTTAAATTTAGCGCGTCGCGCCCACCAGAATGAATCCTCGCGTGCTAGGTCCTCCGCCCCCCTCCACCCGCAATCGGTAGAGGAGGAACGTCGAGGCATTCGAACCCGACTCCTCCCCTCCCCTTTCACTTACGGGTGGCGCTTCCGATGACGCTGCGGCGCGTAGGAGCGCCGTCCGCGAAAAACCATACGGTTTGGTCCCCCGTTTCTTCTTAGCCTTACGGCTAAGATCTAAGTGTAGTCCGGCCCATGGTTCGCTTCCAGGTCCCCTCCGTACCGGCCCGCTCTTCTTTCCCGCGGTCTGAGAAACCGCGGAAAGAACAATTTCAAAATTTCAAAGTTTGCATTGAGCGCGTGATACACACATGTGTAGCCTAGGTGGCGGCCGAGTTACCCGCTGAAGGCACTCAACCTATTCTCGGTTTCTATGGCTGGTCTGGGCCAGTACGAGTGGAATCGGGAAGACATTTAAATTGTTTGGCGATTTGAGATGATGGTTTTTTGGTTGATATATTCCTTCAAAAATACCCGCTGGAGTGAGGAGGTCAACAAAACTGAACGGGCGTAAAGCTCGAATAACTGTCGCTTGACCATCGTCGCGGCCGAAAATGAAACCGCGCGTAGTTCAAATCATCCGCCCTGCTCGGATACGTACGGGATTGACGGAGAGTGCCACCGGGGGTCCTAAGGCGGCCGTGCGGCCTCGTTGCTCAAGCTACCGGTCCATGGCGGACTTGCAAGTGCACCGGAGGCCGGACCTAAATTTGATCTTAGCCATAAGGCCGAGAAGAAGAAATGAGGGAGCCATAATGTATGAGTTTTCGTCGAAATATTCATCGATTAAGGGTTGGAATCAATGGCTGAAAGACGGCTCAATGCAAGATTGAAATTATTGAATAAATTTGATCCGCATGTCTCAGAACCGGGGTCTCGCAAATTATTCGTACTAATATATACATTGGTCGCTTGGATCATGCATATAAAATTCGGGAAATAGATGCCAGAGCTAGAAGATTTAAGGACATCTCCTCCCCCCGGTCAATACGGGATGGCAACTGACGGGTTATAGATAGGAGAAATTCCACTAGCCACCCTCAGCGTATAAAAAATCATTAGTTGTATTTATATTGCATGCTCTTCCACTAACCTTATGCGTTTTGTTATAATCCATTCTTTCCGAATGACCACATTTGTGTTTATTTCATCTGTTTTTAAGTTTCCATTTCATTTCCTCGTCCCTCTCCACGGGGGGAAATTCCTGCTACCTGCAACGTTGGGTCGCATTCCCTGCCTTTTACAGACTCTTTCGGGATGGTGTTATATGTGGTACATTTTCATGTGGTAGTGATGTTTAAATTTCTTGCTTGTTTGTCCTTGCTTCCGTGTTGTAGGATGGCTTCCGTGCTGCATCAAGGGGGTCAGTTTTTTATTTTTTTTTGCGGTAAAGGCGTTTGCATCAGTATTGGATGAAGGAATTTTAGCATGAGTGTGTGCGCTGCTGTGGGTGTATCTTTGCGTGTTGTTTCTTTTGCATGTGGTATATTTCCTTTTTACAGTTGGTGACCTAACACCCCACGTCAATCGCCCTTGCGGCTGCTTGCGGGGTATTATATAGATATAGATGAAGTGTATGATTTTTACCGGACTGCGCATCCTAAGCGCCAAAGTGCCTTCGTACACACCGCCCGGTGGAGTAGGGGGCCCCGACGACTCGAATGTCCTACTCCGCAGAATCGAGAGGTGGAAGGGGGCGGAGGAACTAGCACGCGAGGATGCTTTTCTAATCGTACCCGCCCACCCCGTTTTTATGTAAAAGGACGTGGGGGCATGTGAGGGCATTAAATTATGGCACCACGGGGACTGGTGGACAATATTCTACGGCCTGAAACACCGTGGAATGTTAATTGAAAATTTTTCCTTTTGAACAAACAAAATGTTCAAAAGATGTAAATGCTGAAGACAGAGGGGAGCGACGGAGGGTTTTCCCGTTTTCTAAGGGACTGCGGAACGAAAAATTTCAACATAACAAAATTTAAATTTAGGGCGTCGCGCCCACCAGAATGAATCCTCGCGTGCTAGGTCCTCCGCCCCCCTCCACCCGCAATCGGTAGAGGAGGAACGTCGAGGCATTCGAACCCGACTCCTCCCCTCCCCTTTCACTTACGGGTGGCGCTTCCGATGACGCTGCGGCGCGTAGGAGCGCCGTCCGCGAAAAATCATACAGTTTGTCCCCCGTTTCTTCTTAGCCTTACGGCTAAGATCTAAGTGTAGTCCGGCCCATGGTTCGCTTCCAGGTCCCCTCCGTACCGACCCGCTCTTCTTTCCCGCGGTCTGAGAAACCGCGGAACGAACAATTTCAAAATTTCAAAGTTTGCAATGAGCGCGTGATACACACATGTGTAGCCTAGGTGGCGGCCGAGTTACCCGCTGAAGGCACTCAACCTATTCTCGGTTTCTATGGCTGGTCTGGGCCAGTACGAGTGGAATCGGGAAGACATTTAAATTGTTTGGCGATTTGAGATGATGGTTTTTTGGTTGATATATTCCTTCAAAAATACTCGCTGGAGTGAGGAGTCAACAAAACCGAAAGGGCGTAAAGCTCGAATAACTGTCGCTTGACCATCGTCGCGGCCGAAAATGAAACCGCGCGTAGTTCAAATCATCCGCCCTGCTCGGATACGTACGGGATTGACGGAGAGTGCCACCGGGGGTCCTAAGGCGGCCGTGCGGCCTCGTTGCTCAAGCTACCGGTCCATGGCGGACTTGCAAGTGCACCGGGGGCCGGACCTCAATTTGATCTTAGCCATAAGGCCGAGAAGAAGAAATGAGGGAGCCATAATGTATGAGTTTTCGTCGAAATATTCATCGATTAAGGGTTGGAATCAATGGCTGAAAGACGGCTCAATGCAAGATTGAAATTATTGAATAAATTTGATCCGCATGTCTCAGAACCGGGGTCTCGCAAATTATTCGTACTAATATATACATTGGTCGCTTGGATCATGCATATAAAATTCGGGAAATAGATGCCAGAGCTAGAAGACTTAAGGACATCTCCTCCCCCCGGTCAATACGGGATGGCAACTGACGGGTTATAGATAGGAGAAATTCCACTAGCCACCCTCAGCGTATAAAAAATCATTAGTTGTATTTATATTGCATGCTCTTCCACTAACCTTATGCGTTTTGTTATAATCCATTCTTTCCGAATGACCACATTTTTGTTTATTTCATCTGTTTTTAAGTTTCCATTTCATTTCCTCGTCCCTCTCCGCGGGGGGAAATTCCTGCTACCTGCAACGTTGGGTCGCATTCCCTGCCTTTTACAGTCTCTTTCGGGGTGGAGTGCTATGTGGTACATTTTCATGTGGTAGTGATGTTTAAATTTCTTGCTTGTTTGTCCTTGCTTCCGTGTTGTAGGATGGCTTCCGTGCTGCATCAAGGGGGTCATTTTTTTATTTTTTTTGCGGTAAAGGCGTTTGCATCAGTATTGGATGAAGGAATTTTTGCATGAGTGTGTGCGCTGCTGTGGGTGTATCTTTGCGTGTTGTTTCTTTTGCATGTGGTATATTTCCTTTTTACAGTTGGTGACCTAACACCCCACGTCAATCGCCCTTGCGGCTGCTTGCGGGGTATTATATAGATATAGATGAAGTGTATGATTTTTACCGGACTGCGCATCCTAAGCGCCAAAGTGCCTTCGTACACACCGCCCGGTGGAGTAGGGGGCCTCGACGACTCGAATGTCCTACTCCGCCGAATCGAGAGGTGGAAGGGGGCGGAGGAACTAGCACGCGAGGATGCTTTTCTAATGGTACCCGCCCACCCCGTTTTTATGTAAAAGGACGTGGGGGCATTAAATTATGGCACCACGGGGACTGGTGGACAATATTCTACGGCCTGAAACACCGTGGAATGTTAATTGAAAATTTTTCCTTTTGAACAAACAAAATGTTCAAAAGATGTAAATGCTGAAGACAGAGGGGAGCGACGGAGGGTTTTCCCGTTTTCTAAGGGACTGCGGAACGAAAAATTTCAACATAACAAAATTTAAATTTAGCGCGTCGCGCCCACCAGAATGAATCCTCGCGTGCTAGGTCCTCCGCCCCCCTCCACCCGCAATCGGTAGAGGAGGAACGTCGAGGCATTCGAACCCGACTCCTCCCCTCCCCTTTCACTTACGCGTGGCGCTTCCGATGACGCTGCGGCGCGTAGGAGCGCCGTCCGCGAAAAACTATACAGTTTGGTCCCCCGTTTCTTCTTAGCCTTACGGCTAAGATCTAAGTGTAGTCCGGCCCATGGTTCGCTTCCAGGTCCCCTCCGTACCGGCCCGCTCTTCTTTCCCGCGGTGTGAGAAACCGCGGAACGAACAATTTCAACATTTCAAAGTTTGCATTGAGCGCGTGATACACACATGGGTAGCCTAGGTGGCGGCCGAGTTACCCGCTGAAGGCACTCAACCTATTCTCGGTTTCTATGGCTGGTCTGGGCCAGTACGAGTGGAATCGGGAAGACATTTAAATTGTTTGGCGATTTGAGATGATGGTTTTTTGGTTGATATATTCCTTCAAAAATACCCGCTGGAGTGAGGAGGTCAACAAAACCGAACGGGCGTAAAGCTCGAATAACTGTCGCTTGACCATCGTCGCGGCCGAAAATGAAACCGCGCGTAGTTCAAATCATCCGCCCTGCTCGGATACGTACGGGATTGACGGAGAGTGCCACCGGGGGTCCTAAGG
Source organism: Hetaerina americana (assembly GCF_022747635.1). Classification (NCBI taxonomy): domain Eukaryota; kingdom Metazoa; phylum Arthropoda; class Insecta; order Odonata; family Calopterygidae; genus Hetaerina; species Hetaerina americana. The sequence goes on along the minus strand of NW_027286959.1, from coordinate 94,387 downwards.
CGGCCGTGCGGCCTCGTTGCTCAAGCTACCGGTCCATGGCGGACTTGCAAGTGCACCGGGGGCCGGACCTCAATTTGATCTTAGCCATAAGGCCGAGAAGAAGAAATGAGGGAGCCATAATGTATGAGTTTTCGTCGAAATATTCATCGATTAAGGGTTGGAATCAATGGCTGAAAGACGGCTCAATGCAAGATTGAAATTATTGAATAAATTTGATCCGCATGTCTCAGAACCGGGGTCTCGCAAATTATTCGTACTAATATATACATTGGTCGCTTGGATCATGCATATAAAATTCGGGAAATAGATGCCAGAGCTAGAAGACTTAAGGACATCTCCTCCCCCCGGTCAATACGGGATGGCAACTGACGGGTTATAGATAGGAGAAATTCCACTAGCCACCCTCAGCGTATAAAAAATCATTAGTTGTATTTATATTGCATGCTCTTCCACTAACCTTATGCGTTTTGTTATAATCCATTCTTTCCGAATGACCACATTTGTGTTTATTTCATCTGTTTTTAAGTTTCCATTTCATTTCCTCGTCCCTCTCCGCGGGGGGAAATTCCTGCTACCTGCAACGTTGGGTCGCATTCCCTGCCTTTTACAGAATCTTTCGGGATGGTGTTATATGTGGTACATTTTCATGTGGTAGTGATGTTTAAATTTCTTGCTTGTTTGTCCTTGCTTCCGTGTTGAAGGATGGCTTCCGTGCTGCATCAAGGGGGTCAGTTTTTTATTTTTTTTGCGGTTATGGCGTTTGCATCAGTATTGGATGAAGGAATTTTTGCATGAGTGTGTGCGCTGCTGTGGGTGTATCTTTGCGTGTTGTTTCTTTTGCATGTGGTATATTTCCTTTTTACAGTTGGTGACCTAACACCCCACGTCAATCGCCCTTGCGGCTGCTTGCGGGGTATTATATAGATATAAATGAAGTGTATGATTTTTACCGGACTGCGCATCCTAAGCGCCAAAGTGCCTTCGTACACACCGCCCGGTGGAGTAGGGGGCCTCGACGACTCGAATGTCCTACTCCGCAGAATCGAGAGGTGGAAGGGGGTGGAGGAACTAGCACGCGAGGATGCTTTTCTAATCGTACCCGCCCACCCCGTTTTTATGTAAAAGGGCGTGGGGGCATTAAATTATGGCACCACGGGGACTGGTGGACAATATTCTACGGCCTGAAACACCGTGGAATGTTAATTGAAAATTTTTCCTTTTGAACAAACAAAATGTTCAAAAGATGTAAATGCTGAAGACAGAGGGGAGCGACGGAGGGTTTTCCCGTTTTCTAAGGGACTGCGGAACGAAAAATTTCAACATAACAAAATTTAAATTTAGCGCGTCGCGCCCACCAGAATGAATCCTCGCGTGCTAGGTCCTCCGCCCCCCTCCACCCGCAATCGGTAGAGGAGGAACGTCGAGGCATTCGAACCCGACTCCTCCCCTCCCCTTTCACTTACGGGTGGCGCTTCCGATGACGCTGCGGCGCGTAGGAGCGCCGTCCGCGAAAAATCATAGTTTGTCCCCCGTTTCTTCTTAGCCTTACGGCTAAGATCTAAGTGTAGTCCGGCCCATGGTTCGCTTCCAGGTCCCCTCCGTACCGGCCCGCTCTTCTTTCCCGCGGTCTGAGAAACCGCGGAACGAACAATTTCAAAATTTCAAAGTTTGCATTGAGCGCGTGATACACACATGGGTACCCTAGGTGGCGGCCGAGTTACCCGCTGAAGGCACTCAACCTATTCTCGGTTTCTATGGCTGGTCTGGGCCAGTACGAGTGGAATCGGGAAGACATTTAAATTGTTTGGCGATTTGAGATGATGGTTTTTTGGTTGATATATTCCTTCAAAAATACCCGCTGGAGTGAGGAGGTCAACAAAACCGAACGGGCGTAAAGCTCGAATAACTGTCGCTTGACCATCGTCGCGGCCGAAAATGAAACCGCGCGTAGTTCAAATCATCCGCCCTGCTCGGATACGTACGGGATTGACGGAGAGTGCCACCGGGGGTCCTAAGGCGGCCGTGCGGCCTCGTTGCTCAAGCTACCGGTCCATGGCGGACTTGCAAGTGCACCGGGGGCCGGACCTCAATTTGATCTTAGCCATAAGGCCGAGAAGAAGAAATGAGGGAGCCATAATGTATGAGTTTTCGTCGAAATATTCATCGATTAAGGGTTGGAATCAATGGCTGAAAGACGGCTCAATGCAAGATTGAAATTATTGAATAAATTTGATCCGCATGTCTCAGAACCGGGGTCTCGCAAATTATTCGTACTAATATATACATTGGTCGCTTGGATCATGCATATAAAATTCGGGAAATAGATGCCAGAGCTAGAAGACTTAAGGACATCTCCTCCCCCCGGTCAATACGGGATGGCAACTGACGGGTTATAGATAGGAGAAATTCCACTAGCCACCCTCAGCGTATAAAAAATCATTAGTTGTATTTATATTGCATGCTCTTCCACTAACCTTATGCGTTTTGTTATAATCCATTCTTTCCGAATGACCACATTTGTGTTTATTTCATCTGTTTTTAAGTTTCCATTTCATTTCCTCGTCCCTCTCCGCGGGGGGAAATTCCTGCTACCTGCAACGTTGGGTCGCATTCCCTGCCTTTTACAGACTCTTTCGGGGTGGAGTGCTATGTGGTACATTTTCATGTGGTAGTGATGTTTAAATTTCTTGCTTGTTTGTCCTTGCTTCCGTGTTGTAGGATGGCTTCCGTGCTGCATCAAGGGGGTCAGTTTTTTATTTTTTTTGCGGTTAAGGCGTTTGCATCAGTATTGGATGAAGGAATTTTTGCATGAGTGTGTGCGCTGCTGTGGGTGTATCTTTGCGTGTTGTTTCTTTTGCATGTGGTATATTTCCTTTTTACAGTTGGTGACCTAACACCCCACGTCAATCGCCCTTGCGGCTGCTTGCGGGGTATTATATAGATATAGATGAAGTGTATGATTTTTACCGGACTGCGCATCCTAAGCGCCAAAGTGCCTTCGTACACACCGCCCGGTGGAGTAGGGGGCCTCGACGACTCGAATGTCCTACTCCGCCGAATCGAGAGGTGGAAGGGGGCGGAGGAACTAGCACGCGAGGATGCTTTTCTAATGGTACCCGCCCACCCCGTTTTTATGTAAAAGGACGTGGGGGCATTAAATTATGGCACCACGGGGACTGGTGGACAATATTCTACGGCCTGAAACACCGTGGAATGTTAATTGAAAATTTTTCCTTTTGAACAAACAAAATGTTCAAAAGATGTAAATGCTGAAGACAGAGGGGAGCGACGGAGGGTTTTCCCGTTTTCTAAGGGACTGCGGAACGAAAAATTTCAACATAACAAAATTTAAATTTAGCGCGTCGCGCCCACCAGAATGAATCCTCGCGTGCTAGGTCCTCCGCCCCCCTCCACCCGCAATCGGTAGAGGAGGAACGTCGAGGCATTCGAACCCGACTCCTCCCCTCCCCTTTCACTTACGGGTGGCGCTTCCGATGACGCTGCGGCGCGTAGGAGCGCCGTCCGCGAAAAACTATACAGTTTGGTCCCCCGTTTCTTCTTAGCCTTACGGCTAAGATCTAAGTGTAGTCCGGCCCATGGTTCGCTTCCAGGTCCCCTCCGTACCGGCCCGCTCTTCTTTCCCGCGGTGTGAGAAACCGCGGAACGAACAATTTCAACATTTCAAAGTTTGCATTGAGCGCGTGATACACACATGGGTAGCCTAGGTGGCGGCCGAGTTACCCGCTGAAGGCACTCAACCTATTCTCGGTTTCTATGGCTGGTCTGGGCCAGTACGAGTGGAATCGGGAAGACATTTAAATTGTTTGGCGATTTGAGATGATGGTTTTTTGGTTGATATATTCCTTCAAAAATACCCGCTGGAGTGAGGAGGTCAACAAAACCGAACGGGCGTAAAGCTCGAATAACTGTCGCTTGACCATCGTCGCGGCCGAAAATGAAACCGCGCGTAGTTCAAATCATCCGCCCTGCTCGGATACGTACGGGATTGACGGAGAGTGCCACCGGGGGTCCTAAGGCGGCCGTGCGGCCTCGTTGCTCAAGCTACCGGTCCATGGCGGACTTGCAAGTGCACCGGGGGCCGGACCTCAATTTGATCTTAGCCATAAGGCCGAGAAGAAGAAATGAGGGAGCCATAATGTATGAGTTTTCGTCGAAATATTCATCGATTAAGGGTTGGAATCAATGGCTGAAAGACGGCTCAATGCAAGATTGAAATTATTGAATAAATTTGATCCGCATGTCTCAGAACCGGGGTCTCGCAAATTATTCGTACTAATATATACATTGGTCGCTTGGATCATGCATATAAAATTCGGGAAATAGATGCCAGAGCTAGAAGACTTAAGGACATCTCCTCCCCCCGGTCAATACGGGATGGCAACTGACGGGTTATAGATAGGAGAAATTCCACTAGCCACCCTCAGCGTATAAAAAATCATTAGTTGTATTTATATTGCATGCTCTTCCACTAACCTTATGCGTTTTGTTATAATCCATTCTTTCCGAATGACCACATTTGTGTTTATTTCATCTGTTTTTAAGTTTCCATTTCATTTCCTCGTCCCTCTCCACGGGGGGAAATTCCTGCTACCTGCAACGTTGGGTCGCATTCCCTGCCTTTTACAGACTCTTTCGGGATGGTGTTATATGTGGTACATTTTCATGTGGTAGTGATGTTTAAATTTCTTGCTTGTTTGTCCTTGCTTCCGTGTTGTAGGATGGCTTCCGTGCTGCATCAAGGGGGTCAGTTTTTTATTTTTTTTGCGGTAAAGGCGTTTGCATCAGTATTGGATGAAGGAATTTTTGCATGAGTGTGTGCGCTGCTGTGGGTGTATCTTTGCGTGTTGTTTCTTTTGCATGTGGTATATTTCCTTTTTACAGTTGGTGACCTAACACCCCACGTCAATCGCCCTTGCGGCTGCTTGCGGGGTATTATATAGATATAGATGAAGTGTATGATTTTTACCGGACTGTGCATCCTAAGGGCCAAAGTGCCTTCGTACACACCGCCCGGTGGAGTAGGGGGCCTCGACGACTCGAATGTCCTACTCCGCAGAATCGAGAGGTGGAAGGGGGCGGAGGAACTAGCACGCGAGGATGCTTTTCTAATCGTACCCGCCCACCCCGTTTTTATGTAAAAGGACGTGGGGGCATTAAATTATGGCACCACGGGGACTGGTGGACAATATTCTACGGCCTGAAACACCGTGGAATGTTAATTGAAAATTTTTCCTTTTGAACAAACAAAATGTTCAAAAGATGTAAATGCTGAAGACAGAGGGGAGCGACGGAGGGTTTTCCCGTTTTCTAAGGGACTGCGGAACGAAAAATTTCAACATAACAAAATTTAAATTTAGCGCGTGGCGCCCACCAGAATGAATCCTCGCGTGCTAGTTCCTCCGCCCCCCTCCACCCGCAATCGGTAGAGGAGGAACGTCGAGGCATTCGAACCCGACTCCTCCCCTCCCCTTTCACTTACGGGTGGCGCTTCCGATGACGCTGCGGCGCGTAGGAACGCCGTCCGCGAAAAATCATACAGTTTGTCCCCCGTTTCTTCTTAGCCTTACGGCTAAGATCTAAGTGTAGTCCGGCCCATGGTTCGCTTCCTGGTCCCCTCCGTACCGGCCCGCTCTTCTTTCCCGCGGTCTGAGAAACCGCGGAACGAACAATTTCAAAATTTCAAAGTTTGCATTGAGCGCGTGATACACACATGGGTAGCCTAGGTGGCGGCCGAGTTACCCGCTGAAGGCACTCAACCTATTCTCGGTTTCTATGGCTGGTCTGGGCCAGTACGAGTGGAATCGGGAAGACATTTAAATTGTTTGGCGATTTGAGATGATGGTTTTTTGGTTGATATATTCCTTCAAAAATACCCGCTGGAGTGAGGAGGTCAACAAAACCGAACGGGCGTAAAGCTCGAATAACTGTCGCTTGACCATCGTCGCGGCCGAAAATGAAACCGCGCGTAGTTCAAATCATCCGCCCTGCTCGGATACGTACGGGATAACGGAGAGTGCCACCGGGGGTCCTAAGGCGGCCGTGCGGCCTCGTTGCTCAAGCTACCGGTCCATGGCGGACTTGCAAGTGCACCGGGGGCCGGACCTCAATTTGATCTTAGCCATAAGGCCGAGAAGAAGAAATGAGGGAGCCATAATGTATGAGTTTTCGTCGAAATATTCATCGATTAAGGGTTGGAATCAATGGCTGAAAGACGGCTCAATGCAAGATTGAAATTATTGAATAAATTTGATCCGCATGTCTCAGAACCGGGGTCTCGCAAATTATTCGTACTAATATATACATTGGTCGCTTGGATCATGCATATAAAATTCGGGAAATAGATGCCAGAGCTAGAAGACTTAAGGACATCTCCTCCCCCCGGTCAATACGGGATGGCAACTGACGGGTTATAGATAGGAGAAATTCCACTAGCCACCCTCAGCGTATAAAAAATCATTAGTTGTATTTATATTGCATGCTCTTCCACTAACCTTATGCGTTTTGTTATAATCCATTCTTTCCGAATGACCACATTTGTGTTTATTTCATCTGTTTTTAAGTTTCCATTTCATTTCCTCGTCCCTCTCCGCGGGGGGAAATTCCTGCTACCTGCAACGTTGGGTCGCATTCCCTGCCTTTTACAGACTCTTTCGGGATGGTGTTATATGTGGTACATTTTCATGTGGTAGTGATGTTTAAATTTCTTGCTTGTTTGTCCTTGCTTCCGTGTTGTAGGATGGCTTCCGTGCTGCATCAAGGGGGTCAGTTTTTTATTTTTTTTGCGGTTAAGGCGTTTGCATCAGTATTGGATGAAGGAATTTTTGCATGAGTGTGTGCGCTGCTGTGGGTGTATCTTTGCGTGTTGTTTCTTTTGCATGTGGTATATTTCCTTTTTACAGTTGGTGACCTAACACCCCACGTCAATCGCCCTTGCGGCTGCTTGCGGGGTATTATATAGATATAGATGAAGTGTATGATTTTTACCGGACTGCGCATCCTAAGCGCCAAAGTGCCTTCGTACACACCGCCCGGTGGAGTAGGGGGCCTCGACGACTCGAATGTCCTACTCCGCCGAATCGAGAGGTGGAAGGGGGCGGAGGAACTAGCACGCGAGGATGCTTTTCTAATGGTACCCGCCCACCCCGTTTTTATGTAAAAGGACGTGGGGGCATTAAATTATGGCACCACGGGGACTGGTGGACAATATTCTACGGCCTGAAACACCGTGGAATGTTAATTGAAAATTTTTCCTTTTGAACAAACAAAATGTTCAAAAGATGTAAATACTGAAGACAGAGGGGAGCGACGGAGGGTTTTCCCGTTTTCTAAGGGACTGCGGAACGAAAAATTTCAACATAACAAAATTTAAATTTAGCGCGTCGCGCCCACCAGAATGAATCCTCGCGTGCTAGGTCCTCCTCCCCCCTCCACCCGCAATCGGTAGAGGAGGAACGTCGAGGCATTCGAACCCGACTCCTCCCCTCCCCTTTCACTTACGGGTGGCGCTTCCGATGACGCTGCGGCGCGTAGGAGCGCCGTCCGCGAAAAATCATAGTTTGTCCCCCGTTTCTTCTTAGCCTTACGGCTAAGATCTAAGTGTAGTCCGGCCCATGGTTCGCTTCCAGGTCCCCTCCGTACCGGCCCGCTCTTCTTTCCCGCGGTCTGAGAAACCGCGGAACGAACAATTTCAAAATTTCAAAGTTTGCATTGAGCGCGTGATACACACATGGGTACCCTAGGTGGCGGCCGAGTTACCCGCTGAAGGCACTCAACCTATTCTCGGTTTCTATGGCTGGTCTGGGCCAGTACGAGTGGAATCGGGAAGACATTTAAATTGTTTGGCGATTTGAGATGATGGTTTTTTGGTTGATATATTCCTTCAAAAATACCCGCTGGAGTGAGGAGGTCAACAAAACCGAACGGGCGTAAAGCTCGAATAACTGTCGCTTGACCATCGTCGCGGCCGAAAATGAAACCGCGCGTAGTTCAAATCATCCGCCCTGCTCGGATACGTACGGGATTGACGGAGAGTGCCACCGGGGGTCCTAAGGCGGCCGTGCGGCCTCGTTGCTCAAGCTACCGGTCCATGGCGGACTTGCAAGTGCACCGGGGGCCGGACCTCAATTTGATCTTAGCCATAAGGCCGAGAAGAAGAAATGAGGGAGCCATAATGTATGAGTTTTCGTCGAAATATTCATCGATTAAGGGTTGGAATCAATGGCTGAAAGACGGCTCAATGCAAGATTGAAATTATTGAATAAATTTGATCCGCATGTCTCAGAACCGGGGTCTCGCAAATTATTCGTACTAATATATACATTGGTCGCTTGGATCATGCATATAAAATTCGGGAAATAGATGCCAGAGCTAGAAGACTTAAGGACATCTCCTCCCCCCGGTCAATACGGGATGGCAACTGACGGGTTATAGATAGGAGAAATTCCACTAGCCACCCTCAGCGTATAAAAAATCATTAGTTGTATTTATATTGCATGCTCTTCCACTAACCTTATGCGTTTTGTTATAATCCATTCTTTCCGAATGACCACATTTGTGTTTATTTCATCTGTTTTTAAGTTTCCATTTCATTTCCTCGTCCCTCTCCGCGGGGGGAAATTCCTGCTACCTGCAACGTTGGGTCGCATTCCCTGCCTTTTACAGACTCTTTCGGGGTGGAGTGCTATGTGGTACATTTTCATGTGGTAGTGATGTTTAAATTTCTTGCTTGTTTGTCCTTGCTTCCGTGTTGTAGGATGGCTTCCGTGCTGCATCAAGGGGGTCAGTTTTTTATTTTTTTTGCGGTTAAGGCGTTTGCATCAGTATTGGATGAAGGAATTTTTGCATGAGTGTGTGCGCTGCTGTGGGTGTATCTTTGCGTGTTGTTTCTTTTGCATGTGGTATATTTCCTTTTTACAGTTGGTGACCTAACACCCCACGTCAATCGCCCTTGCGGCTGCTTGCGGGGTATTATATAGATATAGATGAAGTGTATGATTTTTACCGGACTGCGCATCCTAAGCGCCAAAGTGCCTTCGTACACACCGCCCGGTGGAGTAGGGGGCCTCGACGACTCGAATGTCCTACTCCGCCGAATCGAGAGGTGGAAGGGGGCGGAGGAACTAGCACGCGAGGATGCTTTTCTAATGGTACCCGCCCACCCCGTTTTTATGTAAAAGGACGTGGGGGCATTAAATTATGGCACCACGGGGACTGGTGGACAATATTCTACGGCCTGAAACACCGTGGAATGTTAATTGAAAATTTTTCCTTTTGAACAAACAAAATGTTCAAAAGATGTAAATGCTGAAGACAGAGGGGAGCGACGGAGGGTTTTCCCGTTTTCTAAGGGACTGCGGAACGAAAAATTTCAACATAACAAAATTTAAATTTAGCGCGTCGCGCCCACCAGAATGAATCCTCGCGTGCTAGGTCCTCCGCCCCCCTCCACCCGCAATCGGTAGAGGAGGAACGTCGAGGCATTCGAACCCGACTCCTCCCCTCCCCTTTCACTTACGGGTGGCGCTTCCGATGACGCTGCGGCGCGTAGGAGCGCCGTCCGCGAAAAACTATACAGTTTGGTCCCCCGTTTCTTCTTAGCCTTACGGCTAAGATCTAAGTGTAGTCCGGCCCATGGTTCGCTTCCAGGTCCCCTCCGTACCGGCCCGCTCTTCTTTCCCGCGGTGTGAGAAACCGCGGAACGAACAATTTCAACATTTCAAAGTTTGCATTGAGCGCGTGATACACACATGGGTAGCCTAGGTGGCGGCCGAGTTACCCGCTGAAGGCACTCAACCTATTCTCGGTTTCTATGGCTGGTCTGGGCCAGTACGAGTGGAATCGGGAAGACATTTAAATTGTTTGGCGATTTGAGATGATGGTTTTTTGGTTGATATATTCCTTCAAAAATACCCGCTGGAGTGAGGAGGTCAACAAAACCGAACGGGCGTAAAGCTCGAATAACTGTCGCTTGACCATCGTCGCGGCCGAAAATGAAACCGCGCGTAGTTCAAATCATCCGCCCTGCTCGGATACGTACGGGATTGACGGAGAGTGCCACCGGGGGTCCTAAGGCGGCCGTGCGGCCTCGTTGCTCAAGCTACCGGTCCATGGCGGACTTGCAAGTGCACCGGGGGCCGGACCTCAATTTGATCTTAGCCATAAGGCCGAGAAGAAGAAATGAGGGAGCCATAATGTATGAGTTTTCGTCGAAATATTCATCGATTAAGGGTTGGAATCAATGGCTGAAAGACGGCTCAATGCAAGATTGAAATTATTGAATAAATTTGATCCGCATGTCTCAGAACCGGGGTCTCGCAAATTATTCGTACTAATATATACATTGGTCGCTTGGATCATGCATATAAAATTCGGGAAATAGATGCCAGAGCTAGAAGACTTAAGGACATCTCCTCCCCCCGGTCAATACGGGATGGCAACTGACGGGTTATAGATAGGAGAAATTCCACTAGCCACCCTCAGCGTATAAAAAATCATTAGTTGTATTTATATTGCATGCTCTTCCACTAACCTTATGCGTTTTGTTATAATCCATTCTTTCCGAATGACCACATTTGTGTTTATTTCATCTGTTTTTAAGTTTCCATTTCATTTCCTCGTCCCTCTCCACGGGGGGAAATTCCTGCTACCTGCAACGTTGGGTCGCATTCCCTGCCTTTTACAGACTCTTTCGGGATGGTGTTATATGTGGTACATTTTCATGTGGTAGTGATGTTTAAATTTCTTGCTTGTTTGTCCTTGCTTCCGTGTTGTAGGATGGCTTCCGTGCTGCATCAAGGGGGTCAGTTTTTTATTTTTTTTGCGGTTAAGGCGTTTGCATCAGTATTGGATGAAGGAATTTTTGCATGAGTGTGTGCGCTGCTGTGGGTGTATCTTTGCGTGTTGTTTCTTTTGCATGTGGTATATTTCCTTTTTACAGTTGGTGACCTAACACCCCACGTCAATCGCCCTTGCGGCTGCTTGCGGGGTATTATATAGATATAGATGAAGTGTATGATTTTTACCGGACTGCGCATCCTAAGCGCCAAAGTGCCTTCGTACACACCGCCCGGTGGAGTAGGGGGCCTCGACGACTCGAATGTCCTACTCCGCCGAATCGAGAGGTGGAAGGGGGCGGAGGAACTAGCACGCGAGGATGCTTTTCTAATGGTACCCGCCCACCCCGTTTTTATGTAAAAGGACGTGGGGGCATTAAATTATGGCACCACGGGGACTGGTGGACAATATTCTACGGCCTGAAACACCGTGGAATGTTAATTGAAAATTTTTCCTTTTGAACAAACAAAATGTTCAAAAGATGTAAATGCTGAAGACAGAGGGGAGCGACGGAGGGTTTTCCCGTTTTCTAAGGGACTGCGGAACGAAAAATTTCAACATAACAAAATTTAAATTTAGCGCGTCGCGCCCACCAGAATGAATCCTCGCGTGCTAGGTCCTCCGCCCCCCTCCACCCGCAATCGGTAGAGGAGGAACGTCGAGGCATTCGAACCCGACTCCTCCCCTCCCCTTTCACTTACGGGTGGCGCTTCCGATGACGCTGCGGCGCGTAGGAGCGCCGTCCGCGAAAAACTATACAGTTTGGTCCCCCGTTTCTTCTTAGCCTTACGGCTAAGATCTAAGTGTAGTCCGGCCCATGGTTCGCTTCCAGGTCCCCTCCGTACCGGCCCGCTCTTCTTTCCCGCGGTGTGAGAAACCCCGGAACGAACAATTTCAACATTTCAAAGTTTGCATTGAGCGCGTGATACACACATGGGTAGCCTAGGTGGCGGCCGAGTTACCCGCTGAAGGCACTCAACCTATTCTCGGTTTCTATGGCTGGTCTGGGCCAGTACGAGTGGAATCGGGAAGACATTTAAATTGTTTGGCGATTTGAGATGATGGTTTTTTGGTTGATATATTCCTTCAAAAATACCCGCTGGAGTGAGGAGGTCAACAAAACCGAACGGGCGTAAAGCTCGAATAACTGTCGCTTGACCATCGTCGCGGCCGAAAATGAAACCGCGCGTAGTTCAAATCATCCGCCCTGCTCGGATACGTACGGGATTGACGGAGAGTGCCACCGGGGGTCCTAAGGCGGCCGTGCGGCCTCGTTGCTCAACCTACCGGTCCATGGCGGACTTGCAAGTGCACCGGGGGCCGGACCTCAATTTGATCTTAGCCATAAGGCCGAGAAGAAGAAATGAGGGAGCCATAATGTATGAGTTTTCGTCGAAATATTCATCGATTAAGGGTTGGAATCAATGGCTGAAAGACGGCTCAATGCAAGATTGAAATTATTGAATAAATTTGATCCGCATGTCTCAGAACCGGGGTCTCGCAAATTATTCGTACTAATATATACATTGGTCGCTTGGATCATGCATATAAAATTCGGGAAATAGATGCCAGAGCTAGAAGACTTAAGGACATCTCCTCCCCCCGGTCAATACGGGATGGCAACTGACGGGTTATAGATAGGAGAAATTCCACTAGCCACCCTCAGCGTATAAAAAATCATTAGTTGTATTTATATTGCATGCTCTTCCACTAACCTTATGCGTTTTGTTATAATCCATTCTTTCCGAATGACCACATTTGTGTTTATTTCATCTGTTTTTAAGTTTCCATTTCATTTCCTCGTCCCTCTCCACGGGGGGAAATTCCTGCTACCTGCAACGTTGGGTCGCATTCCCTGCCTTTTACAGACTCTTTCGGGATGGTGTTATATGTGGTACATTTTCATGTGGTAGTGATGTTTAAATTTCTTGCTTGTTTGTCCTTGCTTCCGTGTTGTAGGATGGCTTCCGTGCTGCATCAAGGGGGTCAGTTTTTTATTTTTTTTGCGGTAAAGGCGTTTGCATCAGTATTGGATGAAGGAATTTTTGCATGAGTGTGTGCGCTGCTGTGGGTGTATCTTTGCGTGTTGTTTCTTTTGCATGTGGTATATTTCCTTTTTACAGTTGGTGACCTAACACCCCACGTCAATCGCCCTTGCGGCTGCTTGCGGGGTATTATATAGATATAGATGAAGTGTATGATTTTTACCGGACTGTGCATCCTAAGGGCCAAAGTGCCTTCGTACACACCGCCCGGTGGAGTAGGGGGCCTCGACGACTCGAATGTCCTACTCCGCAGAATCGAGAGGTGGAAGGGGGCGGAGGAACTAGCACGCGAGGATGCTTTTCTAATCGTACCCGCCCACCCCGTTTTTATGTAAAAGGACGTAGGGGCATTAAATTATGGCACCACGGGGACTGGTGGACAATATTCTACGGCCTGAAACACCGTGGAATGTTAATTGAAAATTTTTCCTTTTGAACAAACAAAATGTTCAAAAGATGTAAATGCTGAAGACAGAGGGGAGCGACGGAGGGTTTTCCCGTTTTCTAAGGGACTGCGGAACGAAAAATTTCAACATAACAAAATTTAAATTTAGCGCGTGGCGCCCACCAGAATGAATCCTCGCGTGCTAGTTCCTCCGCCCCCCTCCACCCGCAATCGGTAGAGGAGGAACGTCGAGGCATTCGAACCCGACTCCTCCCCTCCCCTTTCACTTACGGGTGGCGCTTCCGATGACGCTGCGGCGCGTAGGAACGCCGTCCGCGAAAAATCATACAGTTTGTCCCCCGTTTCTTCTTAGCCTTACGGCTAAGATCTAAGTGTAGTCCGGCCCATGGTTCGCTTCCTGGTCCCCTCCGTACCGGCCCGCTCTTCTTTCCCGCGGTCTGAGAAACCGCGGAACGAACAATTTCAAAATTTCAAAGTTTGCATTGAGCGCGTGATACACACATGGGTAGCCTAGGTGGCGGCCGAGTTACCCGCTGAAGGCACTCAACCTATTCTCGGTTTCTATGGCTGGTCTGGGCCAGTACGAGTGGAATCGGGAAGACATTTAAATTGTTTGGCGATTTGAGATGATGGTTTTTTGGTTGATATATTCCTTCAAAAATACCCGCTGGAGTGAGGAGGTCAACAAAACCGAACGGGCGTAAAGCTCGAATAACTGTCGCTTGACCATCGTCGCGGCCGAAAATGAAACCGCGCGTAGTTCAAATCATCCGCCCTGCTCGGATACGTACGGGATAACGGAGAGTGCCACCGGGGGTCCTAAGGCGGCCGTGCGGCCTCGTTGCTCAAGCTACCGGTCCATGGCGGACTTGCAAGTGCACCGGGGGCCGGACCTCAATTTGATCTTAGCCATAAGGCCGAGAAGAAGAAATGAGGGAGCCATAATGTATGAGTTTTCGTCGAAATATTCATCGATTAAGGGTTGGAATCAATGGCTGAAAGACGGCTCAATGCAAGATTGAAATTATTGAATAAATTTGATCCGCATGTCTCAGAACCGGGGTCTCGCAAATTATTCGTACTAATATATACATTGGTCGCTTGGATCATGCATATAAAATTCGGGAAATAGATGCCAGAGCTAGAAGACTTAAGGACATCTCCTCCCCCCGGTCAATACGGGATGGCAACTGACGGGTTATAGATAGGAGAAATTCCACTAGCCACCCTCAGCGTATAAAAAATCATTAGTTGTATTTATATTGCATGCTCTTCCACTAACCTTATGCGTTTTGTTATAATCCATTCTTTCCGAATGACCACATTTGTGTTTATTTCATCTGTTTTTAAGTTTCCATTTCATTTCCTCGTCCCTCTCCACGGGGGGAAATTCCTGCTACCTGCAACGTTGGGTCGCATTCCCTGCCTTTTACAGACTCTTTCGGGATGGTGTTATATGTGGTACATTTTCATGTGGTAGTGATGTTTAAATTTCTTGCTTGTTTGTCCTTGCTTCCGTGTTGTAGGATGGCTTCCGTGCTGCATCAAGGGGGTCAGTTTTTTATTTTTTTTGCGGTAAAGGCGTTTGCATCAGTATTGGATGAAGGAATTTTTGCATGAGTGTGTGCGCTGCTGTGGGTGTATCTTTGCGTGTTGTTTCTTTTGCATGTGGTATATTTCCTTTTTACAGTTGGTGACCTAACACCCCACGTCAATCGCCCTTGCGGCTGCTTGCGGGGTATTATATAGATATAGATGAAGTGTATGATTTTTACCGGACTGTGCATCCTAAGGGCCAAAGTGCCTTCGTACACACCGCCCGGTGGAGTAGGGGGCCTCGACGACTCGAATGTCCTACTCCGCAGAATCGAGAGGTGGAAGGGGGCGGAGGAACTAGCACGCGAGGATGCTTTTCTAATCGTACCCGCCCACCCCGTTTTTATGTAAAAGGACGTAGGGGCATTAAATTATGGCACCACGGGGACTGGTGGACAATATTCTACGGCCTGAAACACCGTGGAATGTTAATTGAAAATTTTTCCTTTTGAACAAACAAAATGTTCAAAAGATGTAAATGCTGAAGACAGAGGGGAGCGACGGAGGGTTTTCCCGTTTTCTAAGGGACTGCGGAACGAAAAATTTCAACATAACAAAATTTAAATTTAGCGCGTGGCGCCCACCAGAATGAATCCTCGCGTGCTAGTTCCTCCGCCCCCCTCCACCCGCAATCGGTAGAGGAGGAACGTCGAGGCATTCGAACCCGACTCCTCCCCTCCCCTTTCACTTACGGGTGGCGCTTCCGATGACGCTGCGGCGCGTAGGAACGCCGTCCGCGAAAAATCATACAGTTTGTCCCCCGTTTCTTCTTAGCCTTACGGCTAAGATCTAAGTGTAGTCCGGCCCATGGTTCGCTTCCTGGTCCCCTCCGTACCGGCCCGCTCTTCTTTCCCGCGGTCTGAGAAACCGCGGAACGAACAATTTCAAAATTTCAAAGTTTGCATTGAGCGCGTGATACACACATGGGTAGCCTAGGTGGCGGCCGAGTTACCCGCTGAAGGCACTCAACCTATTCTCGGTTTCTATGGCTGGTCTGGGCCAGTACGAGTGGAATCGGGAAGACATTTAAATTGTTTGGCGATTTGAGATGATGGTTTTTTGGTTGATATATTCCTTCAAAAATACCCGCTGGAGTGAGGAGGTCAACAAAACCGAACGGGCGTAAAGCTCGAATAACTGTCGCTTGACCATCGTCGCGGCCGAAAATGAAACCGCGCGTAGTTCAAATCATCCGCCCTGCTCGGATACGTACGGGATAACGGAGAGTGCCACCGGGGGTCCTAAGGCGGCCGTGCGGCCTCGTTGCTCAAGCTACCGGTCCATGGCGGACTTGCAAGTGCACCGGGGGCCGGACCTCAATTTGATCTTAGCCATAAGGCCGAGAAGAAGAAATGAGGGAGCCATAATGTATGAGTTTTCGTCGAAATATTCATCGATTAAGGGTTGGAATCAATGGCTGAAAGACGGCTCAATGCAAGATTGAAATTATTGAATAAATTTGATCCGCATGTCTCAGAACCGGGGTCTCGCAAATTATTCGTACTAATATATACATTGGTCGCTTGGATCATGCATATAAAATTCGGGAAATAGATGCCAGAGCTAGAAGACTTAAGGACATCTCCTCCCCCCGGTCAATACGGGATGGCAACTGACGGGTTATAGATAGGAGAAATTCCACTAGCCACCCTCAGCGTATAAAAAATCATTAGTTGTATTTATATTGCATGCTCTTCCACTAACCTTATGCGTTTTGTTATAATCCATTCTTTCCGAATGACCACATTTGTGTTTATTTCATCTGTTTTTAAGTTTCCATTTCATTTCCTCGTCCCTCTCCGCGGGGGGAAATTCCTGCTACCTGCAACGTTGGGTCGCATTCCCTGCCTTTTACAGACTCTTTCGGGATGGTGTTATATGTGGTACATTTTCATGTGGTAGTGATGTTTAAATTTCTTGCTTGTTTGTCCTTGCTTCCGTGTTGTAGGATGGCTTCCGTGCTGCATCAAGGGGGTCAGTTTTTTATTTTTTTTGCGGTAAAGGCGTTTGCATCAGTATTGGATGAAGGAATTTTTGCATGAGTGTGTGCGCTGCTGTGGGTGTATCTTTGCGTGTTGTTTCTTTTGCATGTGGTATATTTCCTTTTTACAGTTGGTGACCTAACACCCCACGTCAATCGCCCTTGCGGCTGCTTGCGGGGTATTATATAGATATAGATGAAGTGTATGATTTTTACCGGACTGTGCATCCTAAGGGCCAAAGTGCCTTCGTACACACCGCCCGGTGGAGTAGGGGGCCTCGACGACTCGAATGTCCTACTCCGCAGAATCGAGAGGTGGAAGGGGGCGGAGGAACTAGCACGCGAGGATGCTTTTCTAATCGTACCCGCCCACCCCGTTTTTATGTAAAAGGACGTAGGGGCATTAAATTATGGCACCACGGGGACTGGTGGACAATATTCTACGGCCTGAAACACCGTGGAATGTTAATTGAAAATTTTTCCTTTTGAACAAACAAAATGTTCAAAAGATGTAAATGCTGAAGACAGAGGGGAGCGACGGAGGGTTTTCCCGTTTTCTAAGGGACTGCGGAACGAAAAATTTCAACATAACAAAATTTAAATTTAGCGCGTGGCGCCCACCAGAATGAATCCTCGCGTGCTAGTTCCTCCGCCCCCCTCCACCCGCAATCGGTAGAGGAGGAACGTCGAGGCATTCGAACCCGACTCCTCCCCTCCCCTTTCACTTACGGGTGGCGCTTCCGATGACGCTGCGGCGCGTAGGAACGCCGTCCGCGAAAAATCATACAGTTTGTCCCCCGTTTCTTCTTAGCCTTACGGCTAAGATCTAAGTGTAGTCCGGCCCATGGTTCGCTTCCTGGTCCCCTCCGTACCGGCCCGCTCTTCTTTCCCGCGGTCTGAGAAACCGCTTTACGAACAATTTCAAAATTTCAAAGTTTGCATTGAGCGCGTGATACACACATGGGTAGCCTAGGTGGCGGCCGAGTTACCCGCTGAAGGCACTCAACCTATTCTCGGTTTCTATGGCTGGTCTGGGCCAGTACGAGTGGAATCGGGAAGACATTTAAATTGTTTGGCGATTTGAGATGATGGTTTTTTGGTTGATATATTCCTTCAAAAATACCCGCTGGAGTGAGGAGGTCAACAAAACCGAACGGGCGTAAAGCTCGAATAACTGTCGCTTGACCATCGTCGCGGCCGAAAATGAAACCGCGCGTAGTTCAAATCATCCGCCCTGCTCGGATACGTACGGGATTGACGGAGAGTGCCACCGGGGGTCCTAAGGCGGCCGTGCGGCCTCGTTGCTCAAGCTACCGGTCCATGGCGGACTTGCAAGTGCACCGGGGGCCGGACCTCAATTTGATCTTAGCCATAAGGCCGAGAAGAAGAAATGAGGGAGCCATAATGTATGAGTTTTCGTCGAAATATTCATCGATTAAGGGTTGGAATCAATGGCTGAAAGACGGCTCAATGCAAGATTGAAATTATTGAATAAATTTGATCCGCATGTCTCAGAACCGGGGTCTCGCAAATTATTCGTACTAATATATACATTGGTCGCTTGGATCATGCATATAAAATTCGGGAAATAGATGCCAGAGCTAGAAGACTTAAGGACATCTCCTCCCCCCGGTCAATACGGGATGGCAACTGACGGGTTATAGATAGGAGAAATTCCACTAGCCACCCTCAGCGTATAAAAAATCATTAGTTGTATTTATATTGCATGCTCTTCCACTAACCTTATGCGTTTTGTTATAATCCATTCTTTCCGAATGACCACATTTGTGTTTATTTCATCTGTTTTTAAGTTTCCATTTCATTTCCTCGTCCCTCTCCGCGGGGGGAAATTCCTGCTACCTGCAACGTTGGGTCGCATTCCCTGCCTTTTACAGACTCTTTCGGGATGGTGTTATATGTGGTACATTTTCATGTGGTAGTGATGTTTAAATTTCTTGCTTGTTTGTCCTTGCTTCCGTGTTGTAGGATGGCTTCCGTGCTGCATCAAGGGGGTCAGTTTTTTATTTTTTTTGCGGTTAAGGCGTTTGCATCAGTATTGGATGAAGGAATTTTTGCATGAGTGTGTGCGCTGCTGTGGGTGTATCTTTGCGTGTTGTTTCTTTTGCATGTGGTATATTTCCTTTTTACAGTTGGTGACCTAACACCCCACGTCAATCGCCCTTGCGGCTGCTTGCGGGGTATTATATAGATATAGATGAAGTGTATGATTTTTACCGGACTGCGCATCCTAAGCGCCAAAGTGCCTTCGTACACACCGCCCGGTGGAGTAGGGGGCCTCGACGACTCGAATGTCCTACTCCGCCGAATCGAGAGGTGGAAGGGGGCGGAGGAACTAGCACGCGAGGATGCTTTTCTAATGGTACCCGCCCACCCCGTTTTTATGTAAAAGGACGTGGGGGCATTAAATTATGGCACCACGGGGACTGGTGGACAATATTCTACGGCCTGAAACACCGTGGAATGTTAATTGAAAATTTTTCCTTTTGAACAAACAAAATGTTCAAAAGATGTAAACGCTGAAGACAGAGGGGAGCGACGGAGGGTTTTCCCGTTTTCTAAGGGACTGCGGAACGAAAAATTTCAACATAACAAAATTTAAATTTAGCGCGTCGCGCCCACCAGAATGAATCCTCGCGTGCTAGGTCCTCCGCCCCCCTCCACCCGCAATCGGTAGAGGAGGAACGTCGAGGCATTCGAACCCGACTCCTCCCCTCCCCTTTCACTTACGGGTGGCGCTTCCGATGACGCTGCGGCGCGTAGGAGCGCCGTCCGCGAAAAACTATACAGTTTGGTCCCCCGTTTCTTCTTAGCCTTACGGCTAAGATCTAAGTGTAGTCCGGCCCATGGTTCGCTTCCAGGTCCCCTCCGTACCGGCCCGCTCTTCTTTCCCGCGGTGTGAGAAACCGCGGAACGAACAATTTCAACATTTCAAAGTTTGCATTGAGCGCGTGATACACACATGGGTAGCTCCAATTCTCGTGGACGGACCCCCGTTACTCCGGTCGGGGCTCCACTGTGTTGCCTTTCCAGCCGCCTAGGCTTCTAAGGCAGGGCGTCGTCTTCTGCGTTGTCACGGCGTTCTGGCGATCCCTGCTACTGAAGCCTGGGCCTCTTCTTCGCTGGGAGGGCATCTTGCCGATCCATGCTCGCAATGGGGCGCTTATAGCGGTCCCACGTTGAAACCTGGATCTCTCCGAGGCGTCGGATGGTGGCGACGTCTGAATCCGCAGCCCTCTCGAAGAATCTTCGAGACAGCTCCGGAAGAAGGACGTTCAGAGGTTCCATGTTCCCGTCCTGGTGCATCTCTTCCACGCGGGCGTAGCGCCCGCATCCCAAGATGCACCGTAGCGCAGAGTTCTGCACCACTTGGATGAGAGCGAGGGTAGACTTCGGCACTCCTGACCATACCGGCGCTGCGTACGTGATGACAGGCAACACGCACGCTCGGTACAGTCGACGCTTCGTTTCCGAGCTCAGGACCCCCGGACGAATAATCGGCCGAAGCCGGTTAAGCGCCGCGAAGGCCTTCCCTCGGACACGTCGCGCTTGGGCGTTCCAAAGGAGTTTCCGGTCCATCAGCACTCCGAGGTAGAGAACCTCGGATTCCCACGGAAGGGTGACTCCATTCACCGACAGCTCCTCTTCTGTCGGCGCTCCTCTGCCGGTATGGAAGACGATTGCCTTCGTTTTCCCGGCATTGACTGCAAACCGCCAGCGACGATACCACGAAAGTAGCTCGTCGACGACGATCTGCAGCCTCTCCACGGCGAAAGATATTCGCCGGGAGCTGCACAGGAGCGCCGCGTCGTCCGCGTATAGTGACAGGACCTCGTGCCTCCCATGACTCCTGGGAATGTCATGGGAGAAGATGTTGAATAATACTGGCCCGAGAACCGAACCCTGGGGGACACCAGCGGAGATCCGGTGCACCCCAGAGAACGAGTCAGACCAGGAAACGACGAAGGTCCTGTCTCTTAGGTAGGAGCGGATCACCTCGATGATCCACGTCGGGAAGTGGAGTCTCCGCATCTTCAACAGCAGTGCCTGGTGCCAGACGCGGTCAAACGCCTTGCTGACGTCGAAAAATGCGCCTGCCACCGACATCTTCCTGTTGAAGGCGTCCGTGATGAAGTCCGTGGTTCTCACCAGCTGATGGACCGTGGAATGCCGCTCGCGGAAGCCGAACTGCTCATCCGGGAGGATGTCAGCCTCTCGGACGAAACCTACTATCGGCTCCAGCAGAAGTCTCTCGTACATCTTCCCGAATCCGTCGAGTAGAGAAATGGGCCGGAAGTCTCCGGGTCCCACCTCCGTCCTCGACGTCTTCGGGAGACATATGATCCTCGCTCTCTTCCAAGTGGTCGGGAAATAGGAAATCCTGACGCAGCCGTTGTAGATGCTGGTCAGGTACGCCACCGCTGCATTCGGAAGTTCCCGGATGACGATATTGGGTATATCGTCATTTCCCGGGGCTTTCCTCTTGCGTAAGCAGCGTATCGTGCCCAGAACGTCCTCCTTCCGGAACTGGGGAGCTACCCGCTGAAGGCACTCAACCTATTCTCGGTTTCTATGGCTGGTCTGGGCCAGTACGAGTGGAATCGGGAAGACATTTAAATTGTTTGGCGATTTGAGATGATGGTTTTTTGGTTGATATATTCCTTCAAAAATACCCGCTGGAGTGAGGAGGTCAACAAAACCGAACGGGCGTAAAGCTCGAATAACTGTCGCTTGACCATCGTCGCGGCCGAAAATGAAACCGCGCGTAGTTCAAATCATCCGCCCTGCTCGGATACGTACGGGATTGACGGAGAGTGCCACCGGGGGTCCAAAGGCGGCCGTGCGGCCTCGTTGCTCAAGCTACCGGTCCATGGCGGACTTGCAAGTGCACCGGGGGCCGGACCTCAATTTGATCTTAGCCATAAGGCCGAGAAGAAGAAATGAGGGAGCCATAATGTATGAGTTTTCGTCGAAATATTCATCGATTAAGGGTTGGAATCAATGGCTGAAAGACGGCTCAATGCAAGATTGAAATTATTGAATAAATTTGATCCGCATGTCTCAGAACCGGGGTCTCGCAAATTATTCGTACTAATATATACATTGGTCGCTTGGATCATGCATATAAAATTCGGGAAATAGATGCCAGAGCTAGAAGACTTAAGGACATCTCCTCCCCCCGGTCAATACGGGATGGCAACTGACGGGTTATAGATAGGAGAAATTCCACTAGCCACCCTCAGCGTATAAAAAATCATTAGTTGTATTTATATTGCATGCTCTTCCACTAACCTTATGCGTTTTGTTATAATCCATTCTTTCCGAATGACCACATTTGTGTTTATTTCATCTGTTTTTAAGTTTCCATTTCATTTCCTCGTCCCTCTCCGCGGGGGGAAATTCCTGCTACCTGCAACGTTGGGTCGCATTCCCTGCCTTTTACAGAATCTTTCGGGATGGTGTTATATGTGGTACATTTTCATGTGGTAGTGATGTTTAAATTTCTTGCTTGTTTGTCCTTGCTTCCGTGTTGAAGGATGGCTTCCGTGCTGCATCAAGGGGGTCAGTTTTTTATTTTTTTTGCGGTTATGGCGTTTGCATCAGTATTGGATGAAGGAATTTTTGCATGAGTGTGTGCGCTGCTGTGGGTGTATCTTTGCGTGTTGTTTCTTTTGCATGTGGTATATTTCCTTTTTACAGTTGGTGACCTAACACCCCACGTCAATCGCCCTTGCGGCTGCTTGCGGGGTATTATATAGATATAAATGAAGTGTATGATTTTTACCGGACTGCGCATCCTAAGCGCCAAAGTGCCTTCGTACACACCGCCCGGTGGAGTAGGGGGCCTCGACGACTCGAATGTCCTACTCCGCAGAATCGAGAGGTGGAAGGGGGTGGAGGAACTAGCACGCGAGGATGCTTTTCTAATCGTACCCGCCCACCCCGTTTTTATGTAAAAGGGCGTGGGGGCATTAAATTATGGCACCACGGGGACTGGTGGACAATATTCTACGGCCTGAAACACCCTGGAATGTTAATTGAAAATTTTTCCTTTTGAACAAACAAAATGTTCAAAAGATGTAAATGCTGAAGACAGAGGGGAGCGACGGAGGGTTTTCCCGTTTTCTAAGGGACTGCGGAACGAAAAATTTCAACATAACAAAATTTAAATTTAGCGCGTCGCGCCCACCAGAATGAATCCTCGCGTGCTAGGTCCTCCGCCCCCCTCCACCCGCAATCGGTAGAGGAGGAACGTCGAGGCATTCGAACCCGACTCCTCCCCTCCCCTTTCACTTACGGGTGGCGCTTCCGATGACGCTGCGGCGCGTAGGAGCGCCGTCCGCGAAAAATCATAGTTTGTCCCCCGTTTCTTCTTAGCCTTACGGCTAAGATCTAAGTGTAGTCCGGCCCATGGTTCGCTTCCAGGTCCCCTCCGTACCGGCCCGCTCTTCTTTCCCGCGGTCTGAGAAACCGCGGAACGAACAATTTCAAAATTTCAAAGTTTGCATTGAGCGCGTGATACACACATGGGTACCCTAGGTGGCGGCCGAGTTACCCGCTGAAGGCACTCAACCTATTCTCGGTTTCTATGGCTGGTCTGGGCCAGTACGAGTGGAATCGGGAAGACATTTAAATTGTTTGGCGATTTGAGATGATGGTTTTTTGGTTGATATATTCCTTCAAAAATACCCGCTGGAGTGAGGAGGTCAACAAAACCGAACGGGCGTAAAGCTCGAATAACTGTCGCTTGACCATCGTCGCGGCCGAAAATGAAACCGCGCGTAGTTCAAATCATCCGCCCTGCTCGGATACGTACGGGATTGACGGAGAGTGCCACCGGGGGTCCTAAGGCGGCCGTGCGGCCTCGTTGCTCAAGCTACCGGTCCATGGCGGACTTGCAAGTGCACCGGGGGCCGGACCTCAATTTGATCTTAGCCATAAGGCCGAGAAGAAGAAATGAGGGAGCCATAATGTATGAGTTTTCGTCGAAATATTCATCGATTAAGGGTTGGAATCAATGGCTGAAAGACGGCTCAATGCAAGATTGAAATTATTGAATAAATTTGATCCGCATGTCTCAGAACCGGGGTCTCGCAAATTATTCGTACTAATATATACATTGGTCGCTTGGATCATGCATATAAAATTCGGGAAATAGATGCCAGAGCTAGAAGACTTAAGGACATCTCCTCCCCCCGGTCAATACGGGATGGCAACTGACGGGTTATAGATAGGAGAAATTCCACTAGCCACCCTCAGCGTATAAAAAATCATTAGTTGTATTTATATTGCATGCTCTTCCACTAACCTTATGCGTTTTGTTATAATCCATTCTTTCCGAATGACCACATTTGTGTTTATTTCATCTGTTTTTAAGTTTCCATTTCATTTCCTCGTCCCTCTCCGCGGGGGGAAATTCCTGCTACCTGCAACGTTGGGTCGCATTCCCTGCCTTTTACAGACTCTTTCGGGATGGTGTTATATGTGGTACATTTTCATGTGGTAGTGATGTTTAAATATCTTGCTTGTTTGTCCTTGCTTCCGTGTTGTAGGATGGCTTCCGTGCTGCATCAAGGGGGTCAGTTTTTTATTTTTTTTGCGGTTATGGCGTTTGCATCAGTATTGGATGAAGGAATTTTTGCATGAGTGTGTGCGCTGCTGTGGGTGTATCTTTGCGTGTTGTTTCTTTTGCATGTGGTATATTTCCTTTTTACAGTTGGTGACCTAACACCCCACGTCAATCGCCCTTGCGGCTGCTTGCGGGGTATTATATAGATATAGATGAAGTGTATGATTTTTACCGGACTGCGCATCCTAAGCGCCAAAGTGCCTTCGTACACACCGCCCGGTGGAGTAGGGGGCCTCGACGACTCGAATGTCCTACTCCGCCGAATCGAGAGGTGGAAGGGGGCGGAGGAACTAGCACGCGAGGATGCTTTTCTAATGGTACCCGCCCACCCCGTTTTTATGTAAAAGGACGTGGGGGCATGTGAGGGCATTAAATTATGGCACCACGGGGACTGGTGGACAATATTCTACGGCCTGAAACACCGTGGAATGTTAATTGAAAATTTTTCCTTTTGAACAAACAAAATGTTCAAAAGATGTAAATGCTGAAGACAGAGGGGAGCGACGGAGGGTTTTCCCGTTTTCTAAGGGACTGCGGAACGAAAAATTTCAACATAACAAAATTTAAATTTAGCGCGTCGCGCCCACCAGAGTGAATCCTCGCGTGCTAGGTCCTCCGCCCCCCTCCACCCGCAATCGGTAGAGGTGGAACGTCGAGGCATTCGAACCCGACTCCTCCCCTCCCCTTTCACTTACGGGTGGCGCTTCCGATGACGCTGCGGCGCGTAGGAGCGCCGTCCGCGAAAAATCATACAGTTTGGTCCCCCGTTTCTTCTTAGCCTTGCGGCTAAGATCTAAGTGTAGTCCGGCCCATGGTTCGCTTCCAGGTCCCCTCCGTACCGGCCCGCTCTGCTTTCCCGCGGTCTGAGAAACCGCGGAACGAACAATTTCAAAATTTCAAAGTTTGCATTGAGCGCGTGATACACACCTGTGTAGCCTAGGTGGCGGCCGAGTTACCCGCTGAAGGCACTCAACCTATTCTCGGTTTCTATGGCTGGTCTGGGCCAGTACGAGTGGAATCGGGAAGACATTTAAATTGTTTGGCGATTTGAGATGATGGTTTTTTGGTTGATATATTCCTTCAAAAATACCCGCTGGAGTGAGGAGGTCAACAAAACCGAACGGGCGTAAAGCTCGAATAACTGTCGCTTGACCATCGTCGCGGCCGAAAATGAAACCGCGCGTAGTTGCATTGCCCCGGGTCCCGAAAATATACCAGCTAGGGTGATAAAACATTTAGCTCCAAACATTGCCCCGTACCTTGAATTTATATTTAACAAATCCCTCACAGAGTGCAAAGTACCTAAGATTTGGAAAACCGCGCAAATAACGCCTATTTTTAAAGGTGGTGACAGGGAGGATCCCAGTAACTACAGACCTATATCTCTCACTTCTATCTGTTGCAAAATCTTAGAGCACATAATTGTCAGTTCAATAATGAGACACCTTGACAATATTAACTTTTTAAGTGACAATCAACACGGATTCAGGAAAACCCGCTCCTGCGAGACCCAATTAGGATTATTTACACATGATTTACTTTTATCGGGTGAGAGAGGTAGGCAAGTGGATGCCATATTCTTAGATTTTCAAAAGGCATTTGATAAGGTCCCACACGGTAAACTCATTCATAAATTAAAGGTCGCGGGTATAAACAAGGGCGCCATAAGTTGGGTTAAAGATTTTCTTTCAGAGCGGGAACAGAGGGTAGTCCTTGATGGCGCTAGTTCCGACAGCGTTCGAGTCACGTCGGGGGTACCTCAGGGAAGTGTGATCGGGCCGTTGCTTTTCTTGATTTTTGTTAACGATTTGAACCGCGAAGTGAAAAGTAAAATTAGGATGTTCGCGGATGACACGGTGATCTATCGGGAGATATCTGAGGATGAGGATCGTTTTATTCTAGAGCAGGATTTAGATTGCATTACTAAATGGTGTTCTAACTGGGGATTGACTCTAAATTATAATAAATGTTCAGTGGTAAATTTTTTTAAAAGATCAACGGGATTTGCTTACAAATTAGCTGGAGGTGACCTAGCAGTAGTTGATACGGTAAAATACCTAGGTGTCACATTCACCAAAGACTTAACTTGGGGGACTCACATACGTAAAGTCTGCGGTCAAGCATATAAAAAATTGGGATTCATTAGACGCATTGTCGGCAAAAGTGACTCGAAGGTCAAGGAACGTTGTTACCACGCTCTTGTAAGGCCTCATTTAGAATACGCATGCAGCGTGTGGGATCCGAGTGAAAAAGGTCTCATTCGGGAAATTGAGAAGGTTCAACGCCGGGCAGCCCGTTTTGTAAAAAATTCCTACGATAAAACGCAAAGCGTCACCGAAATGCTCATGGATTTGGGGTGGGAATCATTGGCTGAGAGACGATTCAATGCAAGATTGAAATTATTAAATAAATTTAGATCCGCATGTTTCAGCACCGAGGTCTCGCAAATTATTCGTACTCCTACATACATTAGTCGCTTGGATCATGCATATAAAATTCGGGAAATAGATGCCAGAACTAGCCGACTCAAGGACTCCTTCTTCCCACGGACAATACGGGATAGCAACTGCAGGGTTATAGATAGCAAAAATTCCACTTGCCACCCTCAGCGTCTAAAAAATAATTAGTTGTATTTAAATACATGCTCTTCCACTAACCTTGTGTTTTGCTATAATAACCCATTCTTTCCGAATGACCTCATTCGTGTTCCGTTCATCTGTTTTTAAGTCTACCTTTCAATCCCTCGTCCCTCTCCGCGGGGGCAAATTCCTGCTACCTGCAACGTTGGGTCGCATTCCCTGCCATTTAGAGACTCTTTGGGGGTAGAGTGTTTCGTGGTGCATTTTCATGTGGTAGTGATGTTTCAATTTCTTGCTTGTTGTGTCCTGGCTTCCGTGTTGTAGGATGTCTTTCGTGCTGCATCATGGGGTGCAGTTTTTTAGTTGTTTTTTTCGGTTTATGTGTTTGCATGAGTATTGGATGAAGGGATTTTTGCATGAGTGTCTGCGCTGCTGTGGGTGTTATTTTCCGTGTTGTTTTTTTTTGCATGTGGTATTTTTCTTTTTTACGGTTGGTGACCTAACCCCCCCCGCCACACGCCCTTGCGGCGGCTTGCGGGGTATTATGTAGATGTAGATGTAGATGTAGTTCAAATCATCCGCCCTGCTCGGATACGTACGGGATTGACGGAGAGTGCCACCGGGGGTCCTAAGGCGGCTGTGCGGCCTCGTTGCTCAAGCTACCGGTCCATGGCGGACTTGCAAGTGCACCGGGGGCCGGACCTCAATTTGATCTTAGCCATAAGGCCGAGAAGAAGAAATGAGGGAGACATAATGTATGAGTTTTCGTCGAAATATTCATCGATTAAGGGTTGGAATCAATGGCTGAAAGACGACTCAATGCAAGATTGAAATTATTGAATAAATTTGATCCGCATGTCTCAGAACCGGGGTCTCGCAAATTATTCGTACTAATATATACATTGGTCGCTTGGATCATGCATATAAAATTCGGGAAATAGATGCCAGAGCTAGAAGACTTAAGGACATCTCCTCCCCCCGGTCAATACGGGATGGCAACTGACGGGTTATAGATAGGAGAAATTCCACTAGCCACCCTCAGCGTATAAAAAATCATTAGTTGTATTTATATTGCATGCTCTTCCACTAACCTTATGCGTTTTGTTATAATCCATTCTTTCCGAATGACCACATTTGTGTTTATTTCATCTGTTTTTAAGTTTCCATTTCATTTCCTCGTCCCTCTCCGCGGGGGGAAATGCCTGCTACCTGCAACGTTGGGTCGCATTCCCTGCCTTTTACAGACTCTTTCGGGATGGTGTTATATGTGGTACATTTTCATGTGGTAGTGATGTTTAAATTTCTTGCTTGTTTGTCCTTGCTTCCGTGTTGTAGGATGGCTTCCGTGCTGCATCAAGGGGGTCAGTTTTTTATTTTTTTTGCGGTTAAGGCGTTTGCATCAGTATTGGATGAAGGAATTTTTGCATGAGTGTGTGCGCTGCTGTGGGTGTATCTTTGCGTGTTGTTTCTTTTGCATGTGGTATATTTCCTTTTTACAGTTGGTGACCTAACACCCCACGTCAATCGCCCTTGCGGCTGCTTGCGGGGTATTATATAGATATAGATGAAGTGTATGATTTTTACCGGACTGCGCATCCTAAGCGCCAAAGTGCCTTCGTACACACCGCCCGGTGGAGTAGGGGGCCTCGACGACTCGAATGTCCTACTCCGCAGAATCGAGAGGTGGAAGGGGGCGGAGGAACTAGCACGCGAGGATGCTTTTCTAATGGTACCCGCCCACCCCGTTTTTATGTAAAAGGACGTGGGGGCATGTGAGGGCATTAAATTATGGCACCACGGGGACTGGTGGACAATATTCTACGGCCTGAAACACCGTGGAATGTTAATTGAAAATTTTTCCTTTTGAACAAACAAAATGTTCAAAAGATGTAAATGCTGAAGACAGAGGGGAGCGACGGAGGGTTTTCCCGTTTTCTAAGGGACTGCGGAACGAAAAATTTCAACATAACAAAATTTAAATTTAGCGCGTCGCGCCCACCAGAGTGAATCCTCGCGTGCTAGGTCCTCCGCCCCCCTCCACCCGCAATCGGTAGAGGAGGAACGTCGAGGCATTAGAACCCGACTCCTCCCCTCCCCTTTCACTTACGGGTGGCGCTTCCGATGACGCTGCGGCGCGTAGGAGCGCCGTCCGCGAAAAATCATACAGTTTGGTCCCCCGTTTCTTCTTAGCCTTACGGCTAAGATCTAAGTGTAGTCCGGCCCATGGTTAGAAGAAGACTTAAGGACATCTCCTCCCCCCGGTCAATACGGGATGGCAACTGACGGGTTATAGATAGGAGAAATTCCACTAGCCACCCTCAGCGTATAAAAAATCATTAGTTGTATTTATATTGCATGCTCTTCCACTAACCTTATGCGTTTTTTTATAATCCATTCTTTCCGAATGACCACATTTGTGTTTATTTCATCTGTTTTTAAGTTTCCATTTCATTTCCTCGTCCCTCTCCGCGGGGGGAAATTCCTGCTACCTGCAACGTTGGGTCGCATTCCCTGCCTTTTACAGACTCTTTCGGGATGGTGTTATATGTGGTACATTTTCATGTGGTAGTGATGTTTAAATTTCTTGCTTGTTTGTCCTTGCTTCCGTGTTGTAGGATGGCTTCCGTGCTGCATCAAGGGGGTCAGTTTTTTTTTTTTTTTTGCGGTTAAGGCGTTTGCATCAGTATTGGATGAAGGAATTTTTGCATGAGTGTGTGCGCTGCTGTGGGTGAATCTTTGCGTGTTGTTTCTTTTGCATGTGGTATATTTCCTTTTTACAGTTGGTGACCTAACACCCCACGTCAATCGCCCTTGCGGCTGCTTGCGGGGTATTATATAGATATAGATGAAGTGTATGATTTTTACCGGACTGCGCATCCTAAGCGCCAAAGTGCCTTCGTACACACCGCCCGGTGGAGTAGGGGGCCTCGACGACTCGAATGTCCTACTCCGCAGAATCGAGAGGTGGAAGGGGGCGGAGGAACTAGCACGCGAGGATGCTTTTCTAATGGTACCCGCCCACCCCGTTTTTATGTAAAAGGACGTGGGGGCATTAAATTATGGCACCACGGGGACTGGTGGACAATATTCTACGGCCTGAAACACCGTGGAATGTTAATTGAAAATTTTTCCTTTTGAACAAACAAAATGTTCAAAAGATGTAAATGCTGAAGACAGAGGGGAGCGACGGAGGGTTTTCCCGTTTTCTAAGGGACTGCGGAACGAAAAATTTCAACATAACAAAATTTAAATTTAGCGCGTCGCGCCCACCAGAATGAATCCTCGCGTGCTAGGTCCTCCGCCCCCCTCCACCCGCAATCGGTAGAGGAGGAACGTCGAGGCATTCGAACCCGACTCCTCCCCTCCCCTTTCACTTACGGGTGGCGCTTCCGATGACGCTGCGGCGCGTAGGAGCGCCGTCCGCGAAAAACCATACAGTTTGGTCCCCCGTTTCTTCTTAGCCTTACGGCTAAGATCTAAGTGTAGTCCGGCCCATGGTTCGCTTCCAGGTCACATCCGTACCGGCCCGCTCTTCTTTCCCGCGGTCTGAGAAACCGCGGAACGAACAATTTCAAAATTTCAAAGTTTGCATTGAGCGCGTGATACACACATGTGTAGCCTAGGTGGCGGCCGAGTTACCCGCTGAAGGCACTCAACCTATTCTCGGTTTCTATGGCTGGTCTGGGCCAGTACGAGTGGAATCGGGAAGACATTTAAATTGTTTGGCGATTTGAGATGATGGTTTTTTGGTTGATATATTCCTTCAAAAATACCCGCTGGAGTGAGGAGGTCAACAATACCGAACGGGCGTAAAGCTCGAATAACTGTCGCTTGACCATCGTCGCGGCCGAAAATGAAACCGCGCGTAGTTCAAATCATCCGCCCTGCTCGGATACGTACGGGATTGACGGAGAGTGCCACCGGGGGTCCTAAGGCGGCCGTGCGGCCTCGTTGCTCAAGCTACCGGTCCATGGCGGACTTGCAAGTGCACCGGGGGCCGGACCTCAATTTGATCTTAGCCATAAGGCCGAGAAGAAGGAATGAGGGAGCCATAATGTATGAGTTTTCGTCGAAATATTCATCGATTAAGGGTTGGAATCAATGGCTGAAAGACGGCTCAATGCAAGATTGAAATTATTGAATAAATTTGATCCGCATGTCTCAGAACCGGGGTCTCGCAAATTATTTGTACTAATATATACATTGGTCGCTTGGATCATGCATATAAAATTCGGGAAATAGATGCCAGAGCTAGAAGACTTAAGGACATCTCCTCCCCCCGGTCAATACGGGATGGCAACTGACGGGTTATAGATAGGAGAAATTCCACTAGCCACCCTCAGCGTATAAAAAATCATTAGTTGTATTTATATTGCATGCTCTTCCACTAACCTTATGCGTTTTGTTATAATCCATTCTTTCCGAATGACCACATTTGTGTTTATTTCATCTGTTTTTAAGTTTCCATTTCATTTCCTCGTCCCTCTCCACGGGGGGAAATTCCTGCTACCTGCAACGTTGGGTCGCATTCCCTGCCTTTTACAGACTCTTTCGGGATGGTGTTATATGTGGTACATTTTCATGTGGTAGTGATGTTAAAATTTCTTGCTTGTTTGTCCTTGCTTCCGTGTTGTAGGATGGCTTCCGTGCTGCATCAAGGGGGTCAGTTTTTTATTTTTTTTTGCGGTAAAGGCGTTTGCATCAGTATTGGATGAAGGAATTTTTGCATGAGTGTGCGCTGCTGTGGGTGTATCTTTGCGTGTTGTTTCTTTTGCATGTGGTATATTTCCTTTTTACAGTTGGTGACCTAACACCCCACGTCAATCGCCCTTGCGGCTGCTTGCGGGGTATTATATAGATATAGATGAAGTGTATGATTTTTACCGGACTGCGCATCCTAAGCGCCAAAGTGCCTTCGTACACACCGCCCGGTGGAGTAGGGGGCCCCGACGACTCGAATGTCCTACTCCGCAGAATCGAGAGGTGGAAGGGGGCGGAGGAACTAGCACGCGAGGATGCTTTTCTAATCGTACCCGCCCACCCCGTTTTTATGTAAAAGGACGTGGGGGCATTAAATTATGGCACCACGGGGACTGGTGGACAATATTCTACGGCCTGAAACACCGTGGAATGTTAATTGAAAATTTTTCCTTTTGAACAAACAAAATGTTCAAAAGATGTAAATGCTGAAGACAGAGGGGAGCGACGGAGGGTTTTCCCGTTTTCTAAGGGACTGCGGAACGAAAAATTTCAACATAACAAAATTTAAATTTAGCGCGTCGCGCCCACCAGAATGAATCCTCGCGTGCTAGGTCCTCCGCCCCCCTCCACCCGCAATCGGTAGAGGAGGAACGTCGAGGCATTCGAACCCGACTCCTCCCCTCCCCTTTCACTTACGGGTGGCGCTTCCGATGACGCTGCGGCGCGTAGGAACGCCGTCCGCGAAAAATCATACAGTTTGTCCCCCGTTTCTTCTTAGCCTTACGGCTAAGATCTAAGTGTAGTCCGGCCCATGGTTCGCTTCCAGGTCCCCTCCGTACCGGCCCGCTCTTCTTTCCCGCGGTCTGAGAAACCGCGGAACGAACAATTTCAAAATTTCAAAGTTTCATTGAGCGCGTGATACACACATGTGTAGCCTAGGTGGCGGCCGAGTTACCCGCTGAAGGCACTCAACCTATTCTCGGTTTCTATGGCTGGTCTGGGCCAGTACGAGTGGAATCGGGAAGACATTTAAATTGTTTGGCGATTTGAGATGATGGTTTTTTGGTTGATATATTCCTTCAAAAATACCCGCTGGAGTGAGGAGGTCAACAAAACCGAACGGGCGTAAAGCTCGAATAACTGTCGCTTGACCATCGTCGCGGCCGAAAATGAAACCGCGCGTAGTTCAAATCATCCGCCCTGCTCGGATACGTACGGGATTGACGGAGAGTGCCACCGGGGGTCCTAAGGCGGCCGTGCGGCCTCGTTGCTCAACCTACCGGTCCATGGCGGACTTGCAAGTGCACCGGGGGCCGGACCTCAATTTGATCTTAGCCATAAGGCCGAGAAGAAGAAATGAGGGAGCCATAATGTATGAGTTTTCGTCGAAATATTCATCGATTAAGGGTTGTAATCAATGGCTGAAACACGACTCAATGCAAGATTGAAATTATTGAATAAATTTGATCCGCATGTCTCAGAACCGGGGTCTCGCAAATTATTCGTACTAATATATACATTGGTCGCTTCATTCATGCATATAAAATTCGGGAAATAGATGCCAGAGCTAGAAGACTTAAGGACATCTCCTCCCCCCGGTCAATACGGGATGGCAACTGACGGGTTATAGATAGGAGAAATTCCACTAGCCACCCTCAGCGTATAAAAAATCATTAGTTGTATTTATATTGCATGCTCTTCCACTAACCTTATGCGTTTTGTTATAATCCATTCTTTCCGAATGACCACATTTGTGTTTATTTCATCTGTTTTTAAGTTTCCATTTCATTTCCTCGTCCCTCTCCGCGGGGGGAAATTCCTGCTACCTGCAACGTTGGGTCGCATTCCCTGCCTTTTACAGACTCTTTCGGGATGGTGTTATATGTGGTACATTTTCATGTGGTAGTGATGTTTAAATTTCTTGCTTGTTTGTCCTTGCTTCCGTGTTGTAGGATGGCTTCCGTGCTGCATCAAGGGGGTCAGTTTTTTATTTTTTTTGCGGTTATGGCGTTTGCATCAGTATTGGATGAAGGAATTTTTGCATGAGTGTGTGCGCTGCTGTGGGTGTATCTTTGCGTGTTGTTTCTTTTGCATGTGGTATATTTCCTTTTTACAGTTGGTGACCTAACACCCCACGTCAATCGCCCTTGCGGCTGCTTGCGGGGTATTATATAGATATAGATGAAGTGTATGATTTTTACCGGACTGCGCATCCTAAGCGCCAAAGTGCCTTCGTACACACCGCCCGGTGGAGTAGGGGGCCTCGACGACTCGAATGTCCTACTCCGCCGAATCGAGAGGTGGAAGGGGGCGGAGGAACTAGCACGCGAGGATGCTTTTCTAATGGTACCCGCCCACCCCGTTTTTATGTAAAAGGACGTGGGGGCATTAAATTATGGCACCACGGGGACTGGTGGACAATATTCTACGGCCTGAAACACCGTGGAATGTTAATTGAAAATTTTTCCTTTTGAACAAACAAAATGTTCAAAAGATGTAAATGCTGAAGACAGAGGGGAGCGACGGAGGGTTTTCCCGTTTTCTAAAGGACTGCGGAACGAAAAATTTCAACATAACAAAATTTAAATTTAGCGCGTCGCGCCCACCAGAATGAATCCTCGCGTGCTAGGTCCTCCGCCCCCCTCCACCCGCAATCGGTAGAGGAGGAACGTCGAGGCATTCGAACCCGACTCCTCCCCTCCCCTTTCACTTACGGGTGGCGCTTCCGATGACGCTGCGGCGCGTAGGAGCGCCGTCCGCGAAAAACCATACAGTTTGGTCCCCCGTTTCTTCTTAGCCTTACGGCTAAGATCTAAGAGTAGTCCGGCCCATGGTTCGCTTCCAGGTCCCCTCCGTACCGGCCCGCTCTTCTTTCCCGCGGTCTGAGAAACCGCGGAACGAACAATTTCAAAATTTCAAAGTTTGCATTGAGCGCGTGATACACACAGTGTAGCCTAGGTGGCGGCCGAGTTACCCGCTGAAGGCACTCAACCTATTCTCGGTTTCTATGGCTGGTCTGGGCCAGTACGAGTGGAATCGGGAAGACATTTAAATTGTTTGGCGATTTGAGATGATGGTTTTTTGGTTGATATATTCCTTCAAAAATACCCGCTGGAGTGAGGAGGTCAACAAAACCGAACGGGCGTAAAGCTCGAATAACTGTCGCTTGACCATCGTCGCGGCCGAAAATGAAACCGCGCGTAGTTCAAATCATCCGCCCTGCTCGGATACGTACGGGATTGACGGAGAGTGCCACCGGGGGTCCTAAGGCGGCCGTGCGGCCTCGTTGCTCAAGCTACCGGTCCATGGCGGACTTGCAAGTGCACCGGGGGCCGGACCTCAATTTGATCTTAGCCATAAGGCCGAGAAGAAGAAATGAGGGAGCCATAATGTATGAGTTTTCGTCGAAATATTCATCGATTAAGGGTTGGAATCAATGGCTGAAAGACGGCTCAATGCAAGATTGAAATTATTGAATAAATTTGATCCGCATGTCTCAGAACCGGGGTCTCGCAAATTATTCGTACTAATATATACATTGGTCGCTTGGATCATGCATATAAAATTCGGGAAATAGATGCCAGAGCTAGAAGACTTAAGGACATCTCCTCCCCCCGGTCAATACGGGATGGCAACTGACGGGTTATAGATAGGAGAAATTCCACTAGCCACCCTCAGCGTATAAAAAATCATTAGTTGTATTTATATTGCATGCTCTTCCACTAACCTTATGCGTTTTGTTATAATCCATTCTTTCCGAATGACCACATTTGTGTTTATTTCATCTGTTTTTAAGTTTCCATTTCATTTCCTCGTCCCTCTCCGCGGGGGGAAATTCCTGCTACCTGCAACGTTGGGTCGCATTCCCTGCCTTTTACAGACTCTTTCGGGATGGTGTTATATGTGGTACATTTTCATGTGGTAGTGATGTTTAAATATCTTGCTTGTTTGTCCTTGCTTCCGTGTTGTAGGATGGCTTCCGTGCTGCATCAAGGGGGTCAGTTTTTTATTTTTTTTGCGGTAAAGGCGTTTGCATCAGTATTGGATGAAGGAATTTTTGCATGAGTGTGCGCTGCTGTGGGTGTATCTTTGCGTGTTGTTTCTTTTGCATGTGGTATATTTCCTTTTTACAGTTGGTGACCTAACACCCCACGTCAATCGCCCTTGCGGCTGCTTGCGGGGTATTATATAGATATAGATGAAGTGTATGATTTTTACCGGACTGCGCATCCTAAGCGCCAAAGTGCCTTCGTACACACCGCCCGGTGGAGTAGGGGGCCTCGACGACTCGAATGTCCTACTCCGCCGAATCGAGAGGTGGAAGGGGGCGGAGGAACTAGCACGCGAGGATGCTTTTCTAATGGTACCCGCCCACCCCGTTTTTATGTAAAAGGACGTGGGGGCATTAAATTATGGCACCACGGGGACTGGTGGACAATATTCTACGGCCTGAAACACCGTGGAATGTTAATTGAAAATTTTTCCTTTTGAACAAACAAAATGTTCAAAAGATGTAAATGCTGAAGACAGAGGGGAGCGACGGAGGGTTTTCCCGTTTTCTAAAGGACTGCGGAACGAAAAATTTCAACATAACAAAATTTAAATTTAGCGCGTCGCGCCCACCAGAATGAATCCTCGCGTGCTAGGTCCTCCGCCCCCCTCCACCCGCAATCGGTAGAGGAGGAACGTCGAGGCATTCGAACCCGACTCCTCCCCTCCCCTTTCACTTACGGGTGGCGCTTCCGATGACGCTGCGGCGCGTAGGAGCGCCGTCCGCGAAAAACCATACAGTTTGGTCCCCCGTTTCTTCTTAGCCTTACGGCTAAGATCTAAGTGTAGTCCGGCCCATGGTTCGCTTCCAGGTCCCCTCCGTACCGGCCCGCTCTTCTTTCCCGCGGTCTGAGAAACCGCGGAACGAACAATTTCAAAATTTCAAAGTTTGCATTGAGCGCGTGATACACACATGTGTAGCCTAGGTGGCGGCCGAGTTACCCGCTGAAGGCACTCAACCTATTCTCGGTTTCTATGGCTGGTCTGGGCCAGTACGAGTGGAATCGGGAAGACATTTAAATTGTTTGGCGATTTGAGATGATGGTTTTTTGGTTGATATATTCCTTCAAAAATACCCGCTGGAGTGAGGAGGTCAACAAAACCGAACGGGCGTAAAGCTCGAATAACTGTCGCTTGACCATCGTCGCGGCCGAAAATGAAACCGCGCGTAGTTCAAATCATCCGCCCTGCTCGGATACGTACGGGATTGACGGAGAGTGCCACCGGGGGTCCTAAGGCGGCCGTGCGGCCTCGTTGCTCAAGCTACCGGTCCATGGCGGACTTGCAAGTGCACCGGGGGCCGGACCTCAATTTGATCTTAGCCATAAGGCCGAGAAGAAGAAATGAGGGAGCCATAATGTATGAGTTTTCGTCGAAATATTCATCGATTAAGGGTTGGAATCAATGGCTGAAAGACGGCTCAATGCAAGATTGAAATTATTGAATAAATTTGATCCGCATGTCTCAGAACCGGGGTCTCGCAAATTATTCGTACTAATATATACATTGGTCGCTTGGATCATGCATATAAAATTCGGGAAATAGATGCCAGAGCTAGAAGACTTAAGGACATCTCCTCCCCCCGGTCAATACGGGATGGCAACTGACGGGTTATAGATAGGAGAAATTCCACTAGCCACCCTCAGCGTATAAAAAATCATTAGTTGTATTTATATTGCATGCTCTTCCACTAACCTTATGCGTTTTGTTATAATCCATTCTTTCCGAATGACCACATTTGTGTTTATTTCATCTGTTTTTAAGTTTCCATTTCATTTCCTCGTCCCTCTCCGCGGGGGGAAATTCCTGCTACCTGCAACGTTGGGTCGCATTCCCTGCCTTTTACAGACTCTTTCGGGATGGTGTTATATGTGGTACATTTTCATGTGGTAGTGATGTTTAAATATCTTGCTTGTTTGTCCTTGCTTCCGTGTTGTAGGATGGCTTCCGTGCTGCATCAAGGGGGTCAGTTTTTTATTTTTTTTGCGGTAAAGGCGTTTGCATCAGTATTGGATGAAGGAATTTTTGCATGAGTGTGCGCTGCTGTGGGTGTATCTTTGCGTGTTGTTTCTTTTGCATGTGGTATATTTCCTTTTTACAGTTGGTGACCTAACACCCCACGTCAATCGCCCTTGCGGCTGCTTGCGGGGTATTATATAGATATAGATGAAGTGTATGATTTTTACCGGACTGCGCATCCTAAGCGCCAAAGTGCCTTCGTACACACCGCCCGGTGGAGTAGGGGGCCTCGACGACTCGAATGTCCTACTCCGCCGAATCGAGAGGTGGAAGGGGGCGGAGGAACTAGCACGCGAGGATGCTTTTCTAATGGTACCCGCCCACCCCGTTTTTATGTAAAAGGACGTGGGGGCATTAAATTATGGCACCACGGGGACTGGTGGACAATATTCTACGGCCTGAAACACCGTGGAATGTTAATTGAAAATTTTTCCTTTTGAACAAACAAAATGTTCAAAAGATGTAAATGCTGAAGACAGAGGGGAGCGACGGAGGGTTTTCCCGTTTTCTAAAGGACTGCGGAACGAAAAATTTCAACATAACAAAATTTAAATTTAGCGCGTCGCGCCCACCAGAATGAATCCTCGCGTGCTAGGTCCTCCGCCCCCCTCCACCCGCAATCGGTAGAGGAGGAACGTCGAGGCATTCGAACCCGACTCCTCCCCTCCCCTTTCACTTACGGGTGGCGCTTCCGATGACGCTGCGGCGCGTAGGAGCGCCGTCCGCGAAAAACCATACAGTTTGGTCCCCCGTTTCTTCTTAGCCTTACGGCTAAGATCTAAGTGTAGTCCGGCCCATGGTTCGCTTCCAGGTCCCCTCCGTACCGGCCCGCTCTTCTTTCCCGCGGTCTGAGAAACCGCGGAACGAACAATTTCAAAATTTCAAAGTTTGCATTGAGCGCGTGATACACACATGTATAGCCTAGGTGGCGGCCGAGTTACCCGCTGAAGGCACTCAACCTATTCTCGGTTTCTATGGCTGGTCTGGGCCAGTACGAGTGGAATCGGGAAGACATTTAAATTGTTTGGCGATTTGAGATGATGGTTTTTTGGTTGATATATTCCTTCAAAAATACCCGCTGGAGTGAGGAGGTCAACAAAACCGAACGGGCGTAAAGCTCGAATAACTGTCGCTTGACCATCGTCGCGGCCGAAAATGAAACCGCGCGTAGTTCAAATCATCCGCCCTGCTCGGATACGTACGGGATTGACGGAGAGTGCCACCGGGGGTCCTAAGGCGGCCGTGCGGCCTCGTTGCTCAAGCTACCGGTCCATGGCGGACTTGCAAGTGCACCGGGGGCCGGACCTCAATTTGATCTTAGCCATAAGGCCGAGAAGAAGAAATGAGGGAGCCATAATGTATGAGTTTTCGTCGAAATATTCATCGATTAAGGGTTGGAATCAATGGCTGAAAGACGGCTCAATGCAAGATTGAAATTATTGAATAAATTTGATCCGCATGTCTCAGAACCGGGGTCTCGCAAATTATTCGTACTAATATATACATTGGTCGCTTGGATCATGCATATAAAATTCGGGAAATAGATGCCAGAGCTAGAAGACTTAAGGACATCTCCTCCCCCCGGTCAATACGGGATGGCAACTGACGGGTTATAGATAGGAGAAATTCCACTAGCCACCCTCAGCGTATAAAAAATCATTAGTTGTATTTATATTGCATGCTCTTCCACTAACCTTATGCGTTTTGTTATAATCCATTCTTTCCGAATGACCACATTTGTGTTTATTTCATCTGTTTTTAAGTTTCCATTTCATTTCCTCGTCCCTCTCCGCGGGGGGAAATTCCTGCTACCTGCAACGTTGGGTCGCATTCCCTGCCTTTTACAGACTCTTTCGGGATGGTGTTATATGTGGTACATTTTCATGTGGTAGTGATGTTTAAATTTCTTGCTTGTTTGTCCTTGCTTCCGTGTTGTAGGATGGCTTCCGTGCTGCATCAAGGGGGTCAGTTTTTTATTTTTTTTGCGGTAAAGGCGTTTGCATCAGTATTGGATGAAGGAATTTTTGCATGAGTGTGCGCTGCTGTGGGTGTATCTTTGCGTGTTGTTTCTTTTGCATGTGGTATATTTCCTTTTTACAGTTGGTGACCTAACACCCCACGTCAATCGCCCTTGCGGCTGCTTGCGGGGTATTATATAGATATAAATGAAGTGTATGATTTTTACCGGACTGCGCATCCTAAGCGCCAAAGTGCCTTCGTACACACCGCCCGGTGGAGTAGGGGGCCTCGACGACTCGAATGTCCTACTCCGCAGAATCGAGAGGTGGAAGGGGGCGGAGGAACTAGCACGCGAGGATGCTTTTCTAATCGTACCCGCCCACCCCGTTTCTATGTAAAAGGACGTAGGGGCATGTGAGGGCATTAAATTATGGCACCACGGGGACTGGTGGACAATATTCTACGGCCTGAAACACCCTGGAATGTTAATTGAAAATTTTTCCTTTTGAACAAACAAAATGTTCAAAAGATGTAAATGCTGAAGACAGAAGGGAGCGACGGAGGGTTTTCCCGTTTTCTAAGGGACTGCGGAACGAAAAATTTCAACATAACAAAATTTAAATTTAGCGCGTCGCGCCCACCAGAATGAATCCTCGCGTGCTAGGTCCTCCGCCCCCCTCCACCCGCAATCGGTAGAGGAGGAACGTCGAGGCATTCGAACCCGACTCCTCCCCTCCCCTTTCACTTACGGGTGGCGCTTCCGATGACGCTGCGGCGCGTAGGAGCGCCGACCGCGAAAAATCATACAGTTTGTCCCCCGTTTCTTCTTAGCCTTACGGCTAAGATCTAAGTGTAGTCCGGCCCATGGTTCGCTTCCAGGTCCCCTCCGTACCGGCCCGCTCTTCTTTCCCGCGGTCTGAGAAACCGCGGAACGAACAATTTCAAAATTTCAAAGTTTGCATTGAGCGCGTGATACACACATGTATAGCCTAGGTGGCGGCCGAGTTACCCGCTGAAGGCACTCAACCTATTCTCGGTTTCTATGGCTGGTCTGGGCCAGTACGAGTGGAATCGGGAAGACATTTAAATTGTTTGGCGATTTGAGATGATGGTTTTTTGGTTGATATATTCCTTCAAAAATACCCGCTGGAGTGAGGAGGTCAACAAAACCGAACGGGCGTAAAGCTCGAATAACTGTCGCTTGACCATCGTCGCGGCCGAAAATGAAACCGCGCGTAGTTCAAATCATCCGCCCTGCTCGGATACGTACGGGATTGACGGAGAGTGCCACCGGGGGTCCTAAGGCGGCCGTGCGGCCTCGTTGCTCAAGCTACCGGTCCATGGCGGACTTGCAAGTGCACCGGGGGCCGGACCTCAATTTGATCTTAGCCATAAGGCCGAGAAGAAGAAATGAGGGAGCCATAATGTATGAGTTTTCGTCGAAATATTCATCGATTAAGGGTTGGAATCAATGGCTGAAAGACGGCTCAATGCAAGATTGAAATTATTGAATAAATTTGATCCGCATGTCTCAGAACCGGGGTCTCGCAAATTATTCGTACTAATATATACATTGGTCGCTTGGATCATGCATATAAAATTCGGGAAATAGATGCCAGAGCTAGAAGACTTAAGGACATCTCCTCCCCCCGGTCAATACGGGATGGCAACTGACGGGTTATAGATAGGAGAAATTCCACTAGCCACCCTCAGCGTATAAAAAATCATTAGTTGTATTTATATTGCATGCTCTTCCACTAACCTTATGCGTTTTGTTATAATCCATTCTTTCCGAATGACCACATTTGTGTTTATTTCATCTGTTTTTAAGTTTCCATTTCATTTCCTCGTCCCTCTCCGAGGGGGGAAATTCCTGCTACCTGCAACGTTGGGTCGCATTCCCTGCCTTTTACAGACTCTTTCGGGATGGTGTTATATGTGGTACATTTTCATGTGGTAGTGATGTTTAAATTTCTTGCTTGTTTGTCCTTGCTTCCGTGTTGTAGGATGGCTTCCGTGCTGCATCAAGGGGGTCAGTTTTTTATTTTTTTTGCGGTTAAGGCGTTTGCATCAGTATTGGATGAAGGAATTTTTGCATGAGTGTGTGCGCTGCTGTGGGTGTATCTTTGCGTGTTGTTTCTTTTGCATGTGGTATATTTCCTTTTTACAGTTGGTGACCTAACACCCCACGTCAATCGCCCTTGCGGCTGCTTGCGGGGTATTATATAGATATAGATGAAGTGTATGATTTTTACTGGACTGCGCATCCTAAGCGCCAAAGTGCCTTCGTACACACCGCCCGGTGGAGTAGGGGGCCTCGACGACTCGAATGTCCTACTCCGCCGAATCGAGAGGTGGAAGGGGGCGGAGGAACTAGCACGCGAGGATGCTTTTCTAATGGTACCCGCCCACCCCGTTTTTATGTAAAAGGACGTGGGGGCATTAAATTATGGCACCACGGGGACTGGTGGACAATATTCTACGGCCTGAAACACCGTGGAATGTTAATTGAAAATTTTTCCTTTTGAACAAACAAAATGTTCAAAAGATGTAAATGCTGAAGACAGAGGGGAGCGACGGAGGGTTTTCCCGTTTTCTAAGGGACTGCGGAACGAAAAATTTCAACATAACAAAATTTAAATTTAGCGCGTCGCGCCCACCAGAATGAATCCTCGCGTGCTAGGTCCTCCGCCCCCCTCCACCCGCAATCGGTAGAGGAGGAACGTCGAGGCATTCGAACCCGACTCCTCCCCTCCCCTTTCACTTACGGGTGGCGCTTCCGATGACGCTGCGGCGCGTAGGAGCGCCGTCCGCGAAAAATCATACAGTTTGGTCCCCCGTTTCTTCTTAGCCTTACGGCTAAGATCTAAGTGTAGTCCGGCCCATGGTTCGCTTCCAGGTCCCCTCCGTACCGGCCCGCTCTTCTTTCCCGCGGTCTGAGAAACCGCGGAACGAACAATTTCAAAATTTCAAAGTTTGCATTGAGCGCGTGATACTCACATGTGTAGCCTAGGTGGCGGCCGAGTTACCCGCTGAAGGCACTCAACCTATTCTCGGTTTCTATGGCTGGTCTGGGCCAGTACGAGTGGAATCGGGAAGACATTTAAATTGTTTGGCGATTTGAGATGATGGTTTTTTGGTTGATATATTCCTTCAAAAATACCCGCTGGAGTGAGGAGGTCAACAAAACTGAACGGGCGTAAAGCTCGAATAACTGTCGCTTGACCATCGTCGCGGCCGAAAATGAAACCGCGCGTAGTTCAAATCATCCGCCCTGCTCGGATACGTACGGGATTGACGGAGAGTGCCACCGGGGGTCCTAAGGCGGCCGTGCGGCCTCGTTGCTCAAGCTACCGGTCCATGGCGGACTTGCAAGTGCACCGGGGGCCGGACCTCAATTTGATCTTAGCCATAAGGCCGAGAAGAAGAAATGAGGGAGCCATAATGTATGAGTTTTCGTCGAAATATTCATCGATTAAGGGTTGGAATCAATGGCTGAAAGACGGCTCAATGCAAGATTGAAATTATTGAATAAATTTGATCCGCATGTCTCAAAACCGGGGTCTCGCAAATTATTCGTACTAATATATACATTGGTCGCTTGGATCATGCATATAAAATTCGGGAAATAGATGCCAGAGCTAGAAGACTTAAGGACATCTCCTCCCCCCGGTCAATACGGGATGGCAACTGACGGGTTATAGATAGGAGAAATTCCACTAGCCACCCTCAGCGTATAAAAAATCATTAGTTGTATTTATATTGCATGCTCTTCCACTAACCTTATGCGTTTTGTTATAATCCATTCTTTCCGAATGACCACATTTGTGTTTATTTCATCTGTTTTTAAGTTTCCATTTCATTTCCTCGTCCCTCTCCGCGGGGGGAAATTCCTGCTACCTGCAACGTTGGGTCGCATTCCCTGCCTTTTACAGACTCTTTCGGGATGGTG
Organism: Hetaerina americana; assembly: GCF_022747635.1. NCBI lineage: Eukaryota > Metazoa > Arthropoda > Insecta > Odonata > Calopterygidae > Hetaerina > Hetaerina americana. The sequence goes on along the minus strand of NW_027286959.1, from coordinate 50,597 downwards.
TTATATGTGGTACATTTTCATGTGGTAGTGATGTTTAAATTTCTTGCTTGTTTGTCCTTGCTTCCGTGTTGTAGGATGGCTTCCGTGCTGCATCAAGGGGGTCAGTTTTTTATTTTTTTTGCGGTTAAGGCGTTTGCATCAGTATTGGATGAAGGAATTTTTGCATGAGTGTGTGCGCTGCTGTGGGTGTATCTTTGCGTGTTGTTTCTTTTGCATGTGGTATATTTCCTTTTTACAGTTGGTGACCTAACACCCCACGTCAATCGCCCTTGCGGCTGCTTGCGGGGTATTATATAGATATAGATGAAGTGTATGATTTTTACCGGACTGCGCATCCTAAGCGCCAAAGTGCCTTCGTACACACCGCCCGGTGGAGTAGGGGGCCTCGACGACTCGAATGTCCTACTCCGCCGAATCGAGAGGTGGAAGGGGGCGGAGGAACTAGCACGCGAGGATGCTTTTCTAATCGTACCCGCCCACCCCGTTTTTATGTAAAAGGACGTGGGGGCATGTGAGGGCATTAAATTATGGCACCACGGGGACTGGTGGACAATATTCTACGGCCTGAAACACCCTGGAATGTTAATTGAAAATTTTTCCTTTTGAACAAACAAAATGTTCAAAAGATGTAAATGCTGAAGACAGAGGGGAGCGACGGAGGGTTTTCCCGTTTTCTAAGGGACTGCGGAACGAAAAATTTCAACATAACAAAATTTAAATTTAGCGCGTCGCGCCCACCAGAATGAATCCTCGCGTGCTAGGTCCTCCGCCCCCCTCCACCCGCAATCGGTAGAGGAGGAACGTCGAGGCATTCGAACCCGACTCCTCCCCTCCCCTTTCACTTACGGGTGGCGCTTCCGATGACGCTGCGGCGCGTAGGAGCGCCGTCCGCGAAAAATCATACAGTTTGTCCCCCGTTTCTTCTTAGCCTTACGGCTAAGATCTAAGTGTAGTCCGGCCCATGGTTCGCTTCCAGGTCCCCTCCGTACCGGCCCGCTCTTCTTTCCCGCGGTCTGAGAAACCGCGGAACGAACAATTTCAAAATTTCAAAGTTTGCATTGAGCGCGTGATACACACATGGGTACCCTAGGTGGCGGCCGAGTTACCCGCTGAAGGCACTCAACCTATTCTCGGTTTCTATGGCTGGTCTGGGCCAGTACGAGTGGAATCGGGAAGACATTAAAATTGTTTGGCGATTTGAGATGATGGTTTTTTGGTTGATATATTCCTTCAAAAATACCCGCTGGAGTGAGGAGGTCAACAAAACCGAACGGGCGTAAAGCTCGAATAACTGTCGCTTGACCATCGTCGCGGCCGAAAATGAAACCGCGCGTAGTTCAAATCATCCGCCCTGCTCGGATACGTACGGGATTGACGGAGAGTGCCACCGGGGGTCCTAAGGCGGCCGTGCGGCCTCGTTGCTCAAGCTACCGGTCCATGGCGGACTTGCAAGTGCACCGGGGGCCGGACCTCAATTTGATCTTAGCCATAAGGCCGAGAAGAAGAAATGAGGGAGCCATAATGTATGAGTTTTCGTCGAAATATTCATCGATTAAGGGTTGGAATCAATGGCTGAAAGACGGCTCAATGCAAGATTGAAATTATTGAATAAATTTGATCCGCATGTCTCAGAACCGGGGTCTCGCAAATTATTCGTACTAATATATACATTGGTCGCTTGGATCATGCATATAAAATTCGGGAAATAGATGCCAGAGCTAGAAGACTTAAGGACATCTCCTCCCCCCGGTCAATACGGGATGGCAACTGACGGGTTATAGATAGGAGAAATTCCACTAGCCACCCTCAGGGTATAAAAAATCATTAGTTGTATTTATATTGCATGCTCTTCCACTAACCTTATGCGTTTTGTTATAATCCATTCTTTCCGAATGACCACATTTGTGTTTATTTCATCTGTTTTTAAGTTTCCATTTCATTTCCTCGTCCCTCTCCACGGGGGGAAATTCCTGCTACCTGCAACGTTGGGTCGCATTCCCTGCCTTTTACAGACTCTTTCGGGATGGTGTTATATGTGGTACATTTTCATGTGGTAGTGATGTTTAAATTTCTTGCTTGTTTGTCCTTGCTTCCGTGTTGTAGGATGGCTTCCGTGCTGCATCAAGGGGGTCAGTTTTTTATTTTTTTTGCGGTAAAGGCGTTTGCATCAGTATTGGATGAAGGAATTTTTGCATGAGTGTGCGCTGCTGTGGGTGTATCTTTGCGTGTTGTTTCTTTTGCATGTGGTATATTTCCTTTTTACAGTTGGTGACCTAACACCCCACGTCAATCGCCCTTGCGGCTGCTTGCGGGGTATTATATAGATATAGATGAAGTGTATGATTTTTACCGGACTGCGCATCCTAAGCGCCAAAGTGCCTTCGTACACACCGCCCGGTGGAGTAGGGGGCCTCGACGACTCGAATGTCCTACTCCGCAGAATAGAGAGGTGGAAGGGGGCGGAGGAACTAGCACGCGAGGATGCTTTTCTAATCGTACCCGCCCACCCCGTTTTTATGTAAAAGGACGTGGGGGCATGTGAGGGCATTAAATTATGGCACCACGGGGACTGGTGGACAATATTCTACGGCCTGAAACACCGTGGAATGTTAATTGAAAATTTTTCCTTTTGAACAAACAAAATGTTCAAAAGATGTAAATGCTGAAGACAGAGGGGAGCGACGGAGGGTTTTCCCGTTTTCTAAGGGACTGCGGAACGAAAAATTTCAACATAACAAAATTTAAATTTAGCCCGTCGCGCCCACCAGAATGAATCCTCGCGTGCTAGGTCCTCCGCCCCCCTCCACCCGCAATCGGTAGAGGAGGAACGTCGAGGCATTCGAACCCGACTCCTCCCCTCCCCTTTCACTTACGGGTGGCGCTTCCGATGACGCTGCGGCGCGTAGGAGCGCCGTCCGCGAAAAACTATACAGTTTGGTCCCCCGTTTCTTCTTAGCCTTACGGCTAAGATCTAAGTGTAGTCCGGCCCATGGTTCACTTCCAGGTCCCCTCCGTACCGGCCCGCTCTTCTTTCCCGCGGTCTGAGAAACCGCGGAACGAACAATTTCAAAATTTCAAAGTTTGCATTGAGCGCGTGATACACACATGTGTAGCCTAGGTGGCGGCCGAGTTACCCGCTGAAGGCACTCAACCTATTCTCGGTTTCTATGGCTGGTCTGGGCCAGTACGAGTGGAATCGGGAAGACATTTAAATTGTTTGGCGATTTGAGATGATGGTTTTTTGGTTGATATATTCCTTCAAAAATACCTGCTGGAGTGAGGAGGTCAACAAAACCGAACGGGCGTTAAGCTCGAATAACTGTCGCTTGACCATCGTCGCGGCCGAAAATGAAACCGCGCGTAGTTCAAATCATCCGCCCTGCTCGGATACGTACGGGATTGACGGAGAGTGCCACCGGGGGTCCTAAGGCGGCCGTGCGGCCTCGTTGCTCAAGCTACCGGTCCATGGCGGACTTGCAAGTGCACCGGGGGCCGGACCTCAATTTGATCTTAGCCATAAGGCCGAGAAGAAGAAATGAGGGAGCCATAATGTATGAGTTTTCGTCGAAATATTCATCGATTAAGGGTTGGAATCAATGGCTGAAAGACGGCTCAATGCAAGATTGAAATTATTGAATAAATTTGATCCGCATGTCTCAGAACCGGGGTCTCGCAAATTATTCGTACTAATATATACATTGGTTGCTTGGATCATGCATATAAAATTCGGGAAATAGATGCCAGAGCTAGAAGACTTAAGGACATCTCCTCCCCCCGGTCAATACGGGATGGCAACTGACGGGTTATAGATAGGAGAAATTCCACTAGCCACCCTCAGGGTATAAAAAATCATTAGTTGTATTTATATTGCATGCTCTTCCACTAACCTTATGCGTTTTGTTATAATCCATTCTTTCCGAATGACCACATTTGTGTTTATTTCATCTGTTTCTAAGTTTCCATTTCATTTCCTCGTCCCTCTCCACGGGGGGAAATTCCTGCTACCTGCAACGTTGGGTCGCATTCCCTGCCTTTTACAGACTCTTTCGGGATGGTGTTATATTTGGTACATTTTCATGTGGTAGTGATGTTTAAATTTCTTGCTTGTTTGTCCTTGCTTCCGTGTTGTAGGATGGCTTCCGTGCTGCATCAAGGGGGTCAGTTTTTTATTTTTTTTGCGGTAAAGGCGTTTGCATCAGTATTGGATGAAGGAATTTTTGCATGAGTGTGCGCTGCTGTGGGTGTATCTTTGCGTGTTGTTTCTTTTGCATGTGGTATATTTCCTTTTTACAGTTGGTGGCCTAACACCCCACGTCAATCGCCCTTGCGGCTGCTTGCGGGGTATTATATAGATATAGATGAAGTGTATGATTTTTACCGGACTGCGCATCCTAAGCGCCAAAGTGCCTTCGTACACACCGCCCGGTGGAGTAGGGGGCCTCGACGACTCGAATGTCCTACTCCGCAGAATCGAGAGGTGGAAGGGGGCGGAGGAACTAGCACGCGAGGATGCTTTTCTAATCGTACCCGCCCACCCCGTTTTTATGTAAAAGGACGTGGGGGCATGTGAGGGCATTAAATTATGGCACCACGGGGACTGGTGGACAATATTCTACGGCCTGAAACACCGTGGAATGTTAATTGAAAATTTTTCCTTTTGAACAAACAAAATGTTCAAAAGATGTAAATGCTGAAGACAGAGGGGAGCGACGGAGGGTTTTCCCGTTTTCTAAGGGACTGCGGAACGAAAAATTTCAACATAACAAAATTTAAATTTAGCCCGTCGCGCCCACCAGAATGAATCCTCGCGTGCTAGGTCCTCCGCCCCCCTCCACCCGCAATCGGTAGAGGAGGAACGTCGAGGCATTCGAACCCGACTCCTCCCCTCCCCTTTCACTTACGGGTGGCGCTTCCGATGACGCTGCGGCGCGTAGGAACGCCGTCCGCGAAAAATAATACAGTTTGTCCCCCGTTTCTTCTTAGCCTTACGGCTAAGATCTAAGTGTAGTCCGGCCCATGGTTCGCTTCCAGGTCCCCTCCGTACCGGCCCGCTCTTCTTTCCCGCGGTCTGAGAAACCGCGGAACGAACAATTTCAAAATTTCAAAGTTTGCATTGAGCGCGTGATACACACATGTGTAGCCTAGGTGGCGGCCGAGTTACCCGCTGAAGGCACTCAACCTATTCTCGGTTTCTATGGCTGGTCTGGGCCAGTACGAGTGGAATCGGGAAGACATTTAAATTGTTTGGCGATTTGAGATGATGGTTTTTTGGTTGATATATTCCTTCAAAAATACCCGCTGGAGTGAGGAGGTCAACAAAACCGAACGGGCGTAAAGCTCGAATAACTGTCGCTTGACCATCGTCGCGGCCGAAAATGAAACCGCGCGTAGTTCAAATCATCCGCCCTGCTCGGATACGTACGGGATTGACGGAGAGTGCCACCGGGGGTCCTAAGGCGGCCGTGCGGCCTCGTTGCTCAAGCTACCGGTCCATGGCGGACTTGCAAGTGCACCGGGGGCCGGACCTCAATTTGATCTTAGCCATAAGGCCGAGAAGAAGAAATGAGGGAGCCATAATGTATGAGTTTTCGTCGAAATATTCATCGATTAAGGGTTGGAATCAATGGCTGAAACACGACTCAATGCAAGATTGAAATTATTGAATAAATTTGATCCGCATGTCTCAGAACCGGGGTCTCGCAAATTATTCGTACTAATATATACATTGGTCGCTTGGATCATGCATATATGCTTAAGTCATGCCAACGTGGAAGAAACTTGGACAGAATTTGTCAATATCATGCAAAAAGGAATCGTAGATTTCATACCTATAAAATACGTTAAAGCAAATCGCGACCCCAGGTGGTACAATAAAGACGTTAGAAAAGCCCTTCGAAAGCAGAGAATGCTACACTCTAGGGTAAAGAGGGCAGGCGTGAACACATCATCTCCTGAGAATACACAATTATGGGACACATATAGATCCTCTAAAATTGAAACCAAAAAACAATTACGTAGCGCCTTACTGGAATTTAAACGCAAAGTACTTTGCGAGCACTTGGACACTGACCCCAAAGCTTTCTGGTCATATGTTAGGGAAGTAAATGGGAGTAAACAAACCGTGGCTTGCTTAAGGGATTGTAGCAATGTAATTCATACAGACAGCGAGGTTAAAGCTAACATCTTAAATTCATTCTTCCAAAGCGTTTTCTCGAATGATGTTGCCACCGCATATCTCCAAGAAACAATACATACTCCACCCATGGAAAAAATAACAGTGGACCAACAAGGAATTCTAAAATTACTTAATGAGATTAAACCCAACAAATCCCCGGGTCCCGAAAATATACCAGCTAGGGTGATAAAACATTTAGCTCCAAACATTGCCCCGTACCTTGAATTTATATTTAACAAATCCCTCACAGAGTGCAAAGTACCTAAGATTTGGAAAACCGCGCAAATAACGCCTATTTTTAAAAGTGGTGACAGGGAGGATCCCAGTAATTACAGACCTATATCTCTCACTTCTATCTGTTGTAAAATATTAGAGCACATAATTGTCAGTTCAATAATGAGACACCTTGACAACATTAACTTTTTAAGTGACAATCAACACGGATTCAGGAAAACCCGCTCCTGCGAAACCCAATTAGGATTATTTACACATGATTTACTTGTATCTGGTGAGAGAGGTAGGCAAGTGGATGCCATCTTCTTAGATTTTCAAAAGGCATTTGATAAGGTCCCACATGGTAAACTCATTCATAAATTAAAGGTCGCGGGTATAAACAAGGGCGCTATAAGTTGGGTTAAAGATTTTCTTTCAGAGCGGGAACAGAGGGTAGTCCTTGATGGCGCTAGTTCCGACAGCGTTCGAGTCACGTCGGGGGTACCTCAGGGAAGTGTGATCGGGCCGTTACTTTTCTTGATTTTTGTTAACGATTTGAACCGCGAAGTGAAAAGTAACATTAGGATGTTTGCGGATGACACGGTGATCTATCGGGAGATATCTGGGGATGAGGATCGTTTTATTCTAGCGCAGGCTTTAGATTGCATTACTAAATGGTGTTCTAACTGGGGATTGACTCTAAATTATAATAAATGTTCAGTGGTAAATTTCTTTAAAAGATCAACGGGATTTGCTTACAAATTAGCTGGAGGTGACCTAGCAGTAGTTGATACGGTAAAATACCTAGGTGTCACATTCACTAAAGACTTAACTTGGGGGACTCACATACGTAAAGTCTGCGGTCAAGCAAATAAAAAATTGGGATTCATTAGACGCATTGTCGGCAAAAGTGACTCAAAGGTCAAGGAACGTTGTTACCACGCTCTTGTAAGGCCTCATTTAGAATACGCATGCAGCGTGTGGGACCCGAGTGAAAAAGGTCTCATTCGGGAAATTGAGAAGGTTCAACGCCGGGCAGCCCGTTTTGTAAAAAATTCCTACGATAAAACGCAAAGCGTTACCGAAATGCTCATGGATTTGGGGTGGGAATCATTAGAAGAGAGACGATTCAATGCAAGACTGAAATTATTAAATAAATTCAGATCCGCATGTTTCAGCACCGAGGTCTCGCAGATTATTCGTACTCCTACATACATTGGTCGCTTGGATCATGCATATAAAATTCGGGAAATAGATGCCAGGACTAGCCGACTCAAGGACTCCTTCTTCCCACGGACAATACGGGATAGCAACTGTAGGATTATAGATAGTAAAAATTCCACTTGCCACCCTCAGTGTCTAAAAAATAATTAGTTCTACTTAAATGCATGCTCCTCCACTAACCTTATGTGTTTTGTTATAATAACCCATTCTTTCCGCATGATATCATTCGTGTTCTGTTCATCTGTTTTTAAGTTTCCCTTTCAGTCCCTCTTCCCTCCCGGCGGGGGGAAATTCCTGCTACCTGCAACGTTGGGTCGAATTCCCTTCCTTTTACTGTCTCTTTGGGGGGTTGAGTGTTTTGTGGTGCATTGTCATGTGGTAGTGATGTTTCACATTCTTGCTTGTTGTGTCCTGGCTTGCGTGTTTTAGGATGGCTTTCGTGCTGTATCCTGGGGTGCAGTTTTTTGTTGTTTTGCGGTGTATGTGTTTGCATGAGTATTGGATGGAGGGAGTTTTGCATGAGTGTGTGCGCTGCTGGGGTGTAATTTTCCGTGTTGTTTTTTGCATGTGGTATTTTTCGTTTTTACGGTTGGTGACCTAACACCCCCCGCCACACGCCCTTGCGGCGGCTTGCGGGGTATTATGTAGATGTAGATGTAGATATAAAATTCGGGAAATAGATGCCAGAGCTAGAAGACTTAAGGACATCTCCTCCCCCCGGTCAATACGGGATGGCAACTGACGGGTTATAGATAGGAGAAATTCCACTAGCCACCCTCAGCGTATAAAAAATCATTAGTTGTATTTATATTGCATGCTCTTCCACTAACCTTATGCGTTTTGTTATAATCCATTCTTTCCGAATGACCACATTTGTGTTTATTTCATCTGTTTTTAAGTTTCCATTTCATTTCCTCGTCCCTCTCCGCGGGGGGAAATTCCTGCTACTTGCAACGTTGGGTCGCATTCCCTGCCTTTTACAGACTCTTTCGGGATGGTGTTATATGTGGTACATTTTCATGTGGTAGTGATGTTTAAATTTCTTGCTTGTTTGTCCTTGCTTCCGTGTTGTAGGATGGCTTCCGTGCTGCATCAAGGGGGTCAGTTTTTTATTTTTTTTGCGGTTATGGCGTTTGCATCAGTATTGGATGAAGGAATTTTTGCATGAGTGTGTGCGCTGCTGTGGGTGTATCTTTGCGTGTTGTTTCTTTTGCATGTGGTATATTTCCTTTTTACAGTTGGTGACCTAACACCCCACGTCAATCGCCCTTGCGGCTGCTTGCGGGGTATTATATAGATATAGATGAAGTGTATGATTTTTACCGGACTGCGCATCCTAAGCGCCAAAGTGCCTTCGTACACACCGCCCGGTGGAGTAGGGGGCCTCGACGACTCGAATGTCCTACTCCGCTGAATCGAGAGGTGGAAGGGGGCGGAGGAACTAGCACGCGAGGATGCTTTTCTAATGGTACCCGCCCACCCCGTTTTTATGTAAAAGGACGTGGGGGCATTAAATTATGGCACCACGGGGACTGGTGGACAATATTCTACGGCCTGAAACACCGTGGAATGTTAATTGAAAATTTTTCCTTTTGAACAAACAAAATGTTCAAAAGATGTAAATGCTGAAGACAGAGGGGAGCGACGGAGGGTTTTCCCGTTTTCTAAGGGACTGCGGAACGAAAAATTTCAACATAACAAAATTTAAATTTAGCGCGTCGCGCCCACCAGAATGAATCCTCGCGTGCTAGGTCCTCCGCCCCCCTCCACCCGCAATCGGTAGAGGAGGAACGTCGAGGCATTCGAACCCGACTCCTCCCCTCCCCTTTCACTTACGGGTGGCGCTTCCGATGACGCTGCGGCGCGTAGGAACGCCGTCCGCGAAAAATCATACAGTTTGTCCCCCGTTTCTTCTTAGCCTTACGGCTAAGATCTAAGTGTAGTCCGGCCCATGGTTCGCTTCCAGGTCCCCTCCGTACCGGCCCGCTCTTCTTTCCCGCGGTCTGAGAAACCGCGGAACGAACAATTTCAAAATTTCAAAGTTTGCATTGAGCGCGTGATACACACATGTGTAGCCTAGGTGGCGGCCGAGTTACCCGCTGAAGGAACTCAACCTATTCTCGGTTTCTATGGCTGGTCTGGGCCAGTACGAGTGGAATCGGGAAGACATTTAAATTGTTTGGCGATTTGAGATGATGGTTTTTTGGTTGATATATTCCTTCAAAAATACCCGCTGGAGTGAGGAGGTCAACAAAACCGAACGGGCGTAAAGCTCGAATAACTGTCGCTTGACCATCGTCGCGGCCGAAAATGAAATCGCGCGTAGTTCAAATCATCCGCCCTGCTCGGATACGTACGGGATTGACGGAGAGTGCCACCGGGGGTCCTAAGGCGGCCGTGCGGCCTCGTTGCTCAAGCTACCGGTCCATGGCGGACTTGCAAGTGCACCGGGGGCCGGACCTCAATTTGATCTTAGCCATAAGGCCGAGAAGAAGAAATGAGGGAGCCATAATGTATGAGTTTTCGTCGAAATATTCATCGATTAAGGGTTGTAATCAATGGCTGAAAGACGACTCAATGCAAGATTGAAATTATTGAATAAATTTGATCCGCATGTCTCAGAACCGGGGTCTCGCAAATTATTCATACTAATATATACATTGGTCCCTTGGATCATGCATATAAAATTCGGGATGGTCAAGCGACAGTTATTCGAGTTTTACGCCCGTTCGGTTTTGTTCACCTCCTCACTCCAGCGGGTATTTTTGAAGGAATATATCAACCAAAAAACCATCATCTCAAATCGCCAAACAATTTATATGTCTTCCCGATTCCACTCGTACTGGCCCAGACCAGCCATAGAAACCGAGAATAGGTTGAGTGCCTTCAGCAGGTAACTCGGCCGCCAGCGTCATCGGAAGCGCCACCCGTAAGTGAAAGGGGAGGGGAGGAGTCGGGTTCGAATGCCTCGACGTTCCTCCTCTACCGATTGCGGGTGGAGGGGGGCGGAGGACCTAGCACGCGAGGATTCATTCTGGTGGGCGCGACGCGCTAAATTTAAATTTTGTTATGTTGAAATTTTTCGTTCCGCAGTCCATTAGAAAACGGGAAAACCCTCCGTCGCTCCCCTCTGTCTTCAGATTTTACATCTTTTGAACATTTTGTTTGTTCAAAAGGAAAAATTTTCAATTAACATTCCACGGTGTTTCAGGCCGTAGAATATTGTCCACCAGTCCCCGTGGTGCCATGATTTAATGCCCTCACATGCCCCCACGTCCTTCACATAAAAACGGGGTGGGCGGGTACCATTAGAAAAGCATCCTCGCGTGCTAGTTCCTCCTCCCCCTTCCACCTCTCGATTCTGCGGAGTAGGACATTCGAGTCGTCGAGGCCCCCTACTCCACCGGGCGGTGTGTACGAAGGCACTTTGGCGCTTAGGATGCGCAGTCCGGTAAAAATCATACACTTCATCTATATCTATATAATACCCCGCAAGCAGCCGCAAGGGCGATTGACGTGGGGTGTTAGGTCACCAACTGTAAAAAGGAAATATACCACATGCAAAAGAAACAACACGCAAAGATACACCCACAGCAGCGCACACACTCATGCAAAAATTCCTTCATCCAATACTGATGCAAACGCCTTAACCGCAAAAAAACTAAAAAACTGACCCCCTTGATGCAGCACGGAAGCCATCCTACAACACGGAAGCAAGGACAAACAAGCAAGAAATTTAAACATCACTACCACATGAAAATGTACCACATAGCACTCCACCCCGAAGGAGTCTGTAAAAGGCAGGGAATGCGCCCCAACGTTGCAGGTAGCAGGAATTTCCCCCCGCGGAGAGGGACGAGGAAATGAAATGGAAACTTAAAAACAGATGAAATAAACACAAATGTGGTCATTCGGAAAGAATGGATTATAACAAAACGCATAAGGTTAGTGGAAGAGCATGCAATATAAATACAACTAATGATTTTTTATACGCTGAGGGTGGCTAGTGGAATTTCTCCTATCTATAACCCGTCAGTTGCCATCCCGTATTGACCGGGGGGAGGAGATGTCCTCAAGTCTTCTAGCTCTGGCATCTATTTCCCGAATTTTATATGCATGATCCAAGCGACCAATGTATATATTAGTACAAATAATTTGCGAGACCCCGGTTCTGAGACATGCGGATCAAATTTATTCAATAATTTCAATCTTGCATTGAGTCGTCTTTCAGCCAATGATTCCAACCCTTAATCCATGAATATTTCGACGAAAACTCATACATTATGGCTCCCTCATTTCTTCTTCTCGGCCTTATGGCTAAGATCAAATTGAGGTCCGGCCCCCGGTCCACTTGCAATTCCGCCATAAACCGGTAGCTTGAGCAACGAGGCCGCACGGCCGCCTTAGGACCTCCGGGGGCACTCTCCGTCAATCCCGTACGTATCCGAGCAGGGCGGATGACTTGAACTACGCGCGGTTTCATTTTCGGCCGCGACGATGGTCAAGCGACAGTTATTCGAGCTTTACGCCCGATCGGTTTTGTTGACCTCCTCACTCCAGCAGGTATTTGTGAAAGATTATATCAACCAAAAAACCATCATCTCAAATCGCCAAACAATTTTAATGTCTTCCCGATTCCACTCGTACTGGCCCAGACCAGCCATAGAAACCGAGAAGAGGTTGAGTTCCTTCAGCGGGTAACTCGGCCGCCACCTAGGCTACACAGGTGTGCATCACGCGCTCAATGCAATCTTTGAAATTTTGAAATATTTCGTTCCGCGGTTTCTCAGACCGCGGGAAAGCAGAGCGGGCCGGTACGGAGGGGACCTGGAAGCGAACCATGGGCCGGACTACACTTAGATCTTAGCTAAGAAGAAACGGGGGACCAAACTGTATGATTTTTCGCGGACGGCGCTCCTACGCGCCGCAGCGTCTTCGGAAGCGCCACACGTAAGTGAAAGGGGAGGGGAGGAGTCGGGTTCGAATGCCTCGACGTTCCTCCTCTACCGATTGCGGGTGGAGGGGGGCGGAGGACCTAGCACGCGAGGATTCATTCTGGTGGGCGCGACGCGCTAAATTTAAAATTTATTATGTTGAAATTTTTCGTTCCGCAGTCCCTTAGAAAACGGGAAAACCCTCCGTCGCTCCCCTCTGTCTTCAGCATTTACATCTTTTGAACATTTTGTTTGTTCAAAAGGAAAAATTTTCAATTAACATTCCACGGTGTTTCAGGCCGTAGAATATTGTCCACCAGGCCCCGTGCTGCCATGATTTAATGCCCTCACATGCCCCCACGTCCTTCACATAAAAACGGGGGGGCGGGTACCATTAGAAAAGCATCCTCGCGTGCTAGTTCCTCCGCCCCCTTCCACCTCTCGACTCTGCGGAGTAGGACATTCGAGTCGTCGAGGCCCCATACTCCACCGGGCGGTGTGTACGAAGGCACTTCGGCGCTTAGGATGCGCAGTCCGGTAAAAATCATACACTTCATCTATATCTATATAATACCCCGCAAGCAGCCGCAAGGGCGATTGACGTGGGGTGTTAGGTCACCAACTGTAAAAAGGAAATATACCACATGCAAAAGAAACAACACGCAAAGATACACCCACAGCAGCGCACACACTCATGCAAAAATTCCTTCATCCAATATTTATGCAAACGCCTTTACCGCAAAAAATCTAAAAAACTGACCCCCTTGATGCAGCTCGGAAGCCATCCTACAACACGGAAGCAAGGACAAACAAGCAAGAAATTTAAACATCACTACCACATGAAAATGTACCACATATAACACCATCCCGAAAGAGTCTGTAAAAGGCAGGGAATGCGACCCAACGTTGCAGGTAGCAGGAATTTCCCCCCGCGGAGAGGGACGAGGAAATGAAATGGAAACTTAAAAACAGATGAAATAAACACAAATGTGGTCATTCGGAAAGAATGGATTATAACAAAACGCATAAGGTTAGTGGAAGAGCATGCAATATAAATACAACTAATGATTTTTTATACGCTGAGGGTGGCTAGTGGAATTTCTCCTATCTATAACCCGTCAGTTGCCATCCCGTATTGACCGGGGGGAGGAGATGTCCTCAAGTCTTCTAGCTCTGGCATCTATTTCCCGAATTTTATATGCATGATCCAAGCGACCAATGTATATATTAGTACGAATAATTTGCGAGACCCCGGTTCTGAGACATGCGGATCAAATTTATTCAATAATTTCAATCTTGCATTGAGTCGTCTTTCAGCCAATGATTCCAACCCTTAATCCATGAATATTTCGACGAAAACTCATACATTATGGCTCCCTCATTTCTTCTTCTCGGCCTTATGGCTAAGATCAAATTGAGGTCCGGCCCCCGGTCCACTTGCAATTCCGCCATAAACCGGTAGCTTGAGCAACGAGGCCGCACGGCCGCCTTAGGACCTCCGGGGGCACTCTCCGTCAATCCCGTACGTATCCGAGCAGGGCGGATGACTTGAACTACGCGCGGTTTCATTTTCGGCCGCGACGATGGTCAAGCGACAGTTATTCGAGCTTTACGCCCGATCGGTTTTGTTGACCTCCTCACTCCAGCAGGTATTTGTGAAAGATTATATCAACCAAAAAACCATCATCTCAAATCGCCAAACAATTTTAATGTCTTCCCGATTCCACTCGTACTGGCCCAGACCAGCCATAGAAACCGAGAAGAGGTTGAGTTCCTTCAGCGGGTAACTCGGCCGCCACCTAGGCTACACAGGTGTGCATCACGCGCTCAATGCAATCTTTGAAATTTTGAAATATTTCGTTCCGCGGTTTCTCAGACCGCGGGAAAGCAGAGCGGGCCGGTACGGAGGGGACCTGGAAGCGAACCATGGGCCGGACTACACTTAGATCTTAGCTAAGAAGAAACGGGGGACCAAACTGTTTGATTTTTCGCGGACGGCGCTCCTACGCGCCGCAGCGTCTTCGGAAGCGCCACACGTAAGTGAAAGGGGAGGGGAGGAGTCGGGTTCGAATGCCTCGACGTTCCTCCTCTACCGATTGCGGGTGGAGGGGGGCGGAGGACCTAGCACGCGAGGATTCATTCTGGTGGGCGCGACGCGATAAATTTAAAATTTATTATGTTGAAATTTTTCGTTCCGCAGTCCCTTAGAAAACGGGAAAACCCTCCGTCGCTCCCCTCTGTCTTCAGCATTTACATCTTTTGAACATTTTGTTTGTTCAAAAGGAAAAATTTTCAATTAACATTCCACGGTGTTTCAGGCCGTAGAATATTGTCCACCAGGCCCCGTGCTGCCATGATTTAATGCCCTCACATGCCCCCACGTCCTTCACATAAAAACGGGGGGGCGGGTACCATTAGAAAAGCATCCTCGCGTGCTACATCTACATCTACTCAATACCCCGCAAGCCGCCGCAAGGGCGTGTGGCGGGGGGTGCTAGGACACCACCCATAATTTAGAAAAGAAAAATATAAAAAAAAAAAATCGCATGCAATAACAACAAAATCATATATAAAAAAAAAACATGGCATACATTCATGCATGAACACTTACACCCCACACACATGCAAACACTCAAACTACCAACTAACATACACATGCACCTGAAAGTATACCTAACATCTCTATAGTGTTTAATTTTGTTCCGACTTGTAAATTCAAAGTTTTTAATATTTCTAAAGTGACTTCGGTTTCTTGCTATTATGATTACTGATTGTTCGGGGAAAGAATGAGTATTTGTACCTATCTGTCTTGGAATCTATCTCCCTTAGTTTATCTTTGTGGTCTGATCTACCTAAGTAGTGTGGGGCCATTATAATTCCTTCAGTGTCATATGCATATATATGCTAGTTCCTCCGCCCCCTTCCACCTCTCGACTCTGCGGAGTAGGACATTCGAGTCGTCGAGGCCCCATACTCCACCGGGCGGTGTGTACGAAGGCACTTCGGCGCTTAGGATGCGCAGTCCGGTAAAAATCATACACTTCATCTATATCTATATAATACCCCGCAAGCAGCCGCAAGGGCGATTGACGTGGGGTGTTAGGTCACCAACTGTAAAAAGGAAATATACCACATGCAAAAGAAACAACACGTAAAGATACACCCTTAGCAGCGCACACACTCATGCAAAAATTCCTTCATCCAATACTGATGCAAACGCCTTTACCGCAAACAAACTAAAAAACTCACCCCCTTGATGCAGCACGGAAGCCATCCTACAACACGGAAGCAAGGACAAACAAGCAAGAAATTTGAACATCACTACCACATGAAAATGTACCACAAGGCACTTCACCCCGAAAGAGTATGTAAAAGGCAGGGAATGCGACCCAACGGTGCAGGTAGCAGGAATTTCCCCCCGCGGAGAGAACGAGGAAATGAAATGGAAACTTAAAAACAGATGAAATAAACACAAATGTGGTCATTCGGAAAGAATGGATTATAACAAAACGCATAAGGTTAGTGGAAGAGCATGCAATATAAATACAACTAATGATTTTTTATACGCTGAGGTTGGCTAGTGGAATTTCTCCTATCTATAACCCGTCAGTTGCCATCCCGTATTGACCGGGGGGAGAAGATGTCCTTAAGTCTTCTAGCTCTGGCATCTATTTCCCGAATTTTATATGCATGATCCAAGCGACCAATGTATATATTAGTACGAATAATTTGCGAGACCCCGGTTCTGAGACATGCGGATCAAATTTATTCAATAATTTCAATCTTGCATTGAGTCGTCTTTCAGCCATTGATTCCAACCCTTAATCCATAAATATTTCGACGAAAACTCATACATTATGGCTCCCTCATTTCTTCTTCTCGGCCTTATGGCTAAGATCAAATTGAGGTCCGGCCCCCGGTGCACTTGCAAGTCCGCCATGGACCGGTAGCTTGAGCAACGAGGCCGCACGGCCGCCTTAGGACCCCCGGGGGCACTCTCCGTCAATCCCGTACGTATCCGAGCAGGGCGGATGATTTGAACTACGCGCGGTTTCATTTTCGGCCGCGACGATGGTCAAGCGACAGTTATTCGAGCTTTACGCCCGTTCGGTTTTGTTGACCTCCTCACTCCAGCGGGTATTTTTGAAGGAATATATCAACCAAAAAACCATCATCTCAAATCGCCAAACAATTTAAATGTCTTCCCGATTCCACTCGTACTGGCCCAGACCAGCCATAGAAACCGAGAAGAGGTTGAGTGCCTTCGGCGGGTAACTCGGCCGCCACCTAGGCTACACAGGTGTGCATCACGCGCTGAAAGCAAACTTTGAAATTTTTAAATGTTTCGTTCCGCGGGTTCTCAAACCGCGGGAAAGCAGAGCGGGCCGGTACGGAGGGGACCAGGAAGCGCACCATGGGCCGGACTACACTTAGATCTTAGCCGTAAGGCTAAGAAGAAGAAACGGTGGACCAAACTATGATTTTTCGCGGACGGCGCTCCTACGCGCCGCAGCGTCTTCGGAAGCGCCACCCGTAAGAGAAAGGGGAGGGGAGGAGTCGGGTTCGAATGCCTCGACGTTCCTCCTCTACCGATTGTGGGTGGAGGGGGGCGGAGGACCTAGCACGCGAGGATTCACTCTGGTGGGCGCGACGCGCTAAATTTAAATTTTGTTATGTTGAAATTTTTCGTTCCGCAGTCCCTTAGAAAACGGGAAAACCCTCCGTCGCTCCCCTCTGTCTTCAGCATTTACATCTTTTGAACATTTTGTTTGTTCAAAAGGAAAAATTTTCAATTAACATTCCACGGTGTTTCAGGCCGTAGAATATTGTCCACCAGTCCCCGTGGTGCCATAATTTAATGCCCTCACATGCCCCCACGTCCTTTTACATAAAAACGGGGTGGGCGGGTACCATTAGAAAAGCATCCTCGCGTGCTAGTTCCTCCGCCCCCTTCCACCTCTCGATTCGGCGGAGTAGGACATTCGAGTCGTCGAGGCCCCCTACTCCACCGGGCGGTGTGTACGAAGGCACTTTGGCGCTTAGGATGCGCAGTCCGGTAAAAATCATACACTTCATCTATATCTATATAATACCCCGCAAGCAGCCGCAAGGGCGATTGACGTGGGGTGTTAGGTCACCAACTGTAAAAAGGAAATATACCACATGCAAAAGAAACAACACGCAAAGATACACCCACAGCAGCGCACACACTCATGCAAAAATTCCTTCATCCAATACTGATGCAAACGCCTTTACCGCAAAAAAAATAAAAAACTGACCCCCTTGATGCAGCACGGAAGCCATCCTACAACACGGAAGCAAGGACAAACAAGCAAGAAATTTAAACATCACTACCACATGAAAATGTACCACATATAACACCATCCCGAAAGAGTCTGTAAAAGGCAGGGAATGCGACCCAACGTTGCAGGTAGCAGGAATTTCCCCCCGCGGAGAGGGACGAGGAAATGAAATGGAAACTTAAAAACAGATGAAATAAACACAAATGTGGTCATTCGGAAAGAATGGATTATAACAAAACGCATAAGGTTAGTGGAAGAGCATGCAATATAAATACAACTAATGATTTTTTATACGCTGAGGGTGGCTAGTGGAATTACTCCTATCTATAACCCGTCAGTTGCCATCCCGTATTGACCGGGGGGAGGAGATGTCCTTAAGTCCTCTAGCTCTGGCATCTATTTCCCGAATTTTATATGCATGATCCAAGCGACCAATGTATATATTAGTACGAATAATTTGCGAGACCCCGGTTCTGAGACATGCGGATCAAATTTATTCAATAATTTCAATCTTGCATTGAGTCGTCTTTCAGCCATTGATTCCAACCCTTAATCGATGAATATTTCGACGAAAACTCATACATTATGGCTCCCTCATTTCTTCTTCTCGGCCTTATGGCTAAGATCAAATTGAGGTCCGGCCCCCGGTGCACTTGCAAGTCCGCCATGGACCGGTAGCTTGAGCAACGAGGCCGCACGGCCGCCTTAGGACCCCCGGTGGCACTCTCCGTCAATCCCGTACGTATCCGAGCAGGGCGGATGATTTGAACTACGCGCGGTTTCATTTTCGGCCGCGACGATGGTCAAGAGACAGTTATTCGAGCTTTACGCCCGATCGGTTTTGTTGACCTCCTCACTCCAGCGGGTATTTTTGAAGGAATATATCAACCAAAAAACCATCATCTCAAATCGCCAAACAATTTAAATGTCTTCCCGATTCCACTCGTACTGGCCCAGACCAGCCATAGAAACCGAGAATAGGTTGAGTGCCTTCAGCGGGTAACTCGGCCGCCACCTAGGCTACACATGTGTGTATCACGCGCTCAATGCAAACTTTGAAATTTTGAAATTGTTCGTTCCGCGGTTTCTCAGACCGCGGGAAAGCAGAGCGGGCCGGTACGGAGGGGACCTGGAAGCGAACCATGGGCCGGACTACACTTAGATCTTAGCCGTAAGGCTAAGAAGAAACGGGGGACAAAACTGTATGATTTTTCACGGACGGCGCTCCTACGCGCCGCAGCGTCATCGGAAGCGCCACCCGTAAGTGAAAGGGGAGGGGAGGAGTCGGGTTCGAATGCCTCGACGTTCCTCCTCTACCGATTGCGGGTGGAGGGGGGCGGAGGACCTAGCACGCGAGGATTCATTCTGGTGGGCGCGACGCGCTAAATTTAAATTTTGTTATGTTGAAATTTTTCGTTCCGCAGTCCCTTAGAAAACGGGAAAACCCTCCGTCGCTCCCCTCTGTCTTCAGCATTTACATCTTTTGATAATTTTGTTTGTTCAAAAGGAAAAATTTTCAATTAACATTCCACGGTGTTTCAGGCCGTAGAATATTGTCCACCAGTCCCCGTGGTGCCATAATTTAATGCCCTCACATGCCCCCACGTCCTTTTACATAAAAACGGGGTGGGCGGGTACCATTAGAAAAGCATCCTCGCGTGCTAGTTCCTCCGCCCCCTTCCACCTCTCGATTCGGCGGAGTAGGACATTCGAGTCGTCGAGGCCCCCTACTCCACCGGGCGGTGTGTACGAAGGCACTTTGGCGCTTAGGATGCGCAGTCCGGTAAAAATCATACACTTCATCTATATCTATATAATACCCCGCAAGCAGCCGCAAGGGCGATTGACGTGGGGTGTTAGGTCACCAACTGTAAAAAGGAAATATACCACATGCAAAAGAAACAACACGCAAAGATACACCCACAGCAGCGCACACACTCATGCAAAAATTCCTTCATCCAATACTGATGCAAACGCCTTAACCGCAAAAAAACTAAAAAACTGACCCCCTTGATGCAGCACGGAAGCCATCCTACAACACGGAAGCAAGGACAAACAAGCAAGAAATTTTAACATCACTACCACATGAAAATGTACCACATAGCACTCCACCCCGAAAGAGTCTGTAAAAGGCAGGGAATGCGCCCCAACGTTGCAGGTAGCAGGAATTTCCCCCCGCGGAGAGGGACGAGGAAATGAAATGGAAACTTAAAAACAGATGAAATAAACACAAATGTGGTCATTCGGAAAGAATGGATTATAACAAATCGCATAAGGTTAGTGGAAGAGCATGCAATATAAATACAACTAATGATTTTTTATACGCTGAGGGTGGCTAGTGGAATTTCTCCTATCTATAACCCATCAGTTGCTATCCCGTATTGACCGGGGGGAGAAGATGTCCTTAAATCTTCTAGCTTTTGCATCTATTTCCCGAATTTTATGTGCATGATCCAAGCGACCAATGTATATATTAGTACGAATAATTTGCGAGACCCCGGTTCTGAGACATGCGGATCAAATTTATTCAATAATTTCAATCTTGCATTGAGTCGTCTTTCAGCAATTGATTCCAACCCTTAATCCATGAATATTTCGACGAAAACTCATACATTATGGCTCCCTCATTTCTTCTTCTCGGCCTTATGGCTAAGATCAAATTGAGGTCCGGCCCCCGGTGCACTTGCAAGTCCGCCATGGACCGGTAGCTTGAGCAACGAGGCCGCACGGCCGCCTTAGGACCCCCGGGGGCACTCTTCGTCAATCCCGTACGTATCCGAGCAGGGCGGATGATTTGAACTACGCGCGGTTTCATTTTCGGCCGCGACGATGGTCAAGCGACAGTTATTCGAGCTTTACGCCCGATCGGTTTTGTTGACCTCCTCACTCCAGCAGGTATTTTTGAAGGATTATATCAACCAAAAAACCATCATCTCAAATCGCCAAACTATTTAAATGTCTTCCCGATTCCACTCGTACTGGCCCAGACCAGCCATAGAAACCGAGAAGAGGTTGAGTGCCTTCGGCGGGTAACTCGGCCGCCACCTAGGCTACACAGGTGTGCATCACGCGCTGAAAGCAAACTTTGAAATTTTTAAATGTTTCGTTCCGCGGGTTCTCAAACCGCGGGAAAGCAGAGCGGGCCGGTACGGAGGGGACCAGGAAGCGCACCATGGGCCGGACTACACTGATCTTAGCCGTAAGGCTAAGAAGAAGAAACGGGGGACCAAACTGTATGATTTTTCGCGGACGGCGCTCCTACGCGCCGCAGCGTCTTCGGAAGCGCCACCCGTAAGTGAAAGGGGAGGGGAGGAGTCGGGCTCGAATGCCTCGACGTTCCTCCTCTACCGATTGCGGGTGGAGGGGGGCGGAGGACCTAGCACGCGAGGATTCATTCTGGTGGGCGCGACGCGCTAAATTTAAAATTTATTATGTTGAAATTTTTCGTTCCGCAGTCCCTTAGAAAACGGGAAAACCCTCCGTCGCTCCCCTCTGTCTTCAGCATTTTCATCTTTTGAACATTTTGTTTGTTCAAAAGGAAAAATTTTCAATTAACATTCCACGGTGTTTCAGGCCGTAGAATATTGTCCACCAGGCCCCGTGGTGCCATGATTTAATGCCCTCACATGCCCCCACGTCCTTCACATAAAAACGGGGGGGGGCTGGTACCATTAGAAAAGCATCCTCGCGTGCTAGTTCCTCCGCCCCCTTACACCTCTCGATTCTGCGGAGTAGGAAATTCGAGTCGTCGAGGCCCCCTACTCCACCGGGCGGTGTGTACGAAGGCACTTCGGCGCTTAGGATGCGCAGTCCGGTAAAAATCATACACTTCATCTATATCTATATAATACCCCGCAAGCAGCCGCAAGGGCGATTGACGTGGGGTGTTAGGTCACCAACTGTAAAAAGGAAATATACCACATGCAAAAGAAACAACACGCAAAGATACACCCACAGCAGCGATCACACTCATGCAAAAAATCCTTCATCCAATACTGATGCAAACGCCTTTATTGCAAAAAAAACTAAAAAACTGACCCCCTTGATGCAGCACGGAAGCCATCCTACAACACGGAAGCAAGGACAAACAAGCAAGAAATTTAAACATCACTACCACATGAAAATGTACCACATAGCACTCCACCCCGAAAGAGTCTGTAAAAGGCAGGGAATGCGACCCAACGTTGCAGGTAGCAGGAATTTCCCCCCGCGGAGAGGGACGAGGAAATGAAATGGAAACTTAAAAACAGATGAAATAAACACAAATGTGGTCATTCGGAAAGAATGGATTATAACAAAACGCATAAGGTTAGTGGAAGAGCATGCAATATAAATACAACTAATGATTTTTATACGCTGAGGGTGGCTAGTGGAATTTCTCCTATCTATAACCCGTCAGTTGCCATCCCGTATTGACCGGGGGGAGAAGATGTCCTTAAGTCTTCTAGCTCTGGCATCTATTTCCCGAATTTTATATGCATGATCCAAGCGACCAATGTATATATTAGTACGAATAATTTGCGAGACCCCGGTTCTGAGACATACGGATCAAATTTATTCAATAATTTCAATCTTGCATTGAGTCGATCATTAGAAAAGCATCCTCGCGTGCTAGTTCCTCCGCCCCCTTCCACCTCTCGATTCTGCGGAGTAGGACATTCGAGTCGTCGAGGCCCCCTACTCCACCGGGCGGTGTGTACGAAGGCACTTCGGCGTTTAGGATGCGCAGTCCGGTAAAAATCATACACTTCATCTATCTCTATATAATACCCCGCAAGCAGCCGCAAGGGCGATTGACGTGGGGTGTTAGGTCACCAACTGTAAAAAGGAAATATACCACATGCAAAAGAAAAAACACGCAAAGATACACCCACAGCAGCGCACACACTCATGCAAAAATTCCTTCATTCAATACTGATGCAAACGCCTTTACCGCAAAAAAACTAAAAAACTGACCCCCTTGATGCAGCACGGAAGCCATCCTACAACACGGAAGCAAGGACAAACAAGCAAGAAATTTAAACATCACTACCACATGAAAATGTACCACATAGCACTCCACCCCGAAAGAGTCTGTAAAAGGCAGGGAATGCGACCCAACGTTGCAGGTAGCAGGAATTTCCCCCCGCGGAGAGGGACGAGGAAATGAAATGGAAACTTAAAAACAGATGAAATAAACAAAAATGTGGTCATTCGGAAAGAATGGATTATAACAAAACGCATAAGGTTAGTGGAAGAGCATGCAATATAAATACAACTAATGACTTTTTATACGCTGAGGGTGGCTAGTGGAATTTCTCCTATCTATAACCCGTCAGTTGCCATCCCGTATTGACCGGGGGGAGGAGATGTCCTTAAGTCTTCTAGCTCTGGCATCTATTTCCCGAATTTTATATGCATGATCCAAGCGACCAATGTATATATTAGTACGAATAATTTGCGAGACCCCGGTTCTGAGACATGCGGATCAAATTTATTCAATAATTTCAATCTTGCATTGAGTCGTCTTTCAGCCATTGATTCCAACCCTTAATCCATTAATATTTCGACGAAAACTCATACATTATGGCTCCCTCATTTCTTCTTCTCGGCCTTATGGCTAAGATCAAATTGAGGTCCGGCTCCCGGTGCACTTGCAAGTCCGCCATGGACCGGTAGCTTGAGCAACGAGGCCGAACGGCCGCTTTAGGACCCCCGGGGGCACTCTCCGTCAATCCCGTACGTATCCGAGCAGGGCGGATGATTTGAACTACGCGCGGTTTCATTTTCGGCCGCGACGACGGTCAAGCGACAGTTATTCGAGCTTTACGCCCGATCGGTTTTGTTGACCTCCTCACTCCAGCGGGTTTTTTGAAGGAATATATCAACCAAAAAACCATCATCTCAAATCGCCAAACAGTTTAAATGTCTTCCCGATTCCACTCGTACTGGCCAAGACCAGCCATAGAAACCGAGAATAGGTTGGGTGCCTTCAGCGGGTAACTCGGCCGCCACCTAGGCTACACAGGTGTGCATCACGCGCTCAATGGAAACTTTGAAATTTTGAAATGTTTCGTTCCGCGGTTTCTCAGACCGCGGGAAAGCAGAGCGGGCCGGTACGGAGGGGACCTGGAAGCGAACCATGGGCCGGACTACACTTAGATCTTAGCCGTAAGGCTAAGAAGAAGAAACGGGGGACCAAACTGTATGATTTTTCGCGGACGGCGCTCCTACGCGCCGCAGCGTCATCGGAAGCGCCACCCGTAAGTGAAAGGGGAGGGGAGGAGTCGGGTTCGAATGCCTCGACGTTCCTCCTCTACCGATTGCGGGTGGAGGGGGGCAGAGGACCTAGCACGCGAGGATTCATTCTGGTGGGCGCGACGCGCTAAATTTAAATTTTGGTATGTTGAAATTTTTCGTTCCGCAGTCCCTTAGAAAACGGGAAAACACTCCGTCGCTCCCCTCTGTCTTCAGCATTTACATCTTTTGAACATTTTGTTTGTTCAAAAGGAAAAATTTTCAATTAACATTCCACGGTGTTTCAGGCCGTAGAATATTGTCCACCAGTCCCCGTGGTGCCATGATTTAATGCCCTCACATGCCCCCACGTCCTTCACATAAAAACGGGGGGGGCGGGTACCATTAGAAAAGCATCCTCGCGTGCTAGTTCCTCCGCCCCCTTCCACCTCTCGATTCTGCGGAGTAGGACATTCGAGTCGTCGAGGCCCCCTACTCCACCGGGCGGTGTGTACGAAGGCACTTCGGCGCTTAGGATGCGCAGTCCGGTAAAAATCATACACTTCATCTATATCTATATAATACCCCGCAAGCAGCCGCAAGGGCGATTGACGTGGGGTGTTAGGTCACCAACTGTAAAAAGGAAATATACCACATGCAAAAGAAACAACACGCAAAGATACACCCACAGCAGCGATCACACTCATGCAAAAAATCCTTCATCCAATACTGATGCAAACGCCTTAACCGCAAAAAAAATAAAAAACTGACCCCCTTGATGCAGCACGGAAGCCATCCTACAACACGGAAGCAAGGACAAACAAGCAAGAAATTTAAACATCACTACCACATGAAAATGTACCAAATAGCACTCCACCCCGAAAGAGTCTGTAAAAGGCAGGGAATGCGACCCAACGTTGCAGGTAGCAGGAATTTCCCCCCGCGGAGAGGGACGAGGAAATGAAATGTAAACTTAAAAACAGATGAAATAAACACAAATGTGGTCATTCGGAAAGAATGGATTATAACAAAACGCATTAGGTTAGTGGAAGAGCATGCAATATAAATACAACTAATGATTTTTTATACGCTGAGGGTGGCTAGTGGAATTTCTCCTATCTATAACCCGTCAGTTGCCATCCCGTATTGACCGGGGGGAGGAGATGTCCTTAAGTCTTCTAGCTCTGGCATCTATTTCCCGAATTTTATATGCATGATCCAAGCGACCAATGTATATATTAGTACGAATAATTTGCGAGACCCCGGTTTTGAGACATGCGGATCAAATTTATTCAATTATTTCAATCTTGCATTGAGTCGTCTTTCAGCCATTGATTCCAACCCTTAATCCATGAATATTTCGACGAAAACTCATACATTATGGCTCCCTCATTTCTTCTTCTCGGCCTTATGGCTAAGATCAAATTGAGGTCCGGCTCCCGGTGCACTTGCAAGTCCGCCATGGACCGGTAGCTTGAGCAACGAGGCCGCACGGCCGCCTTAGGACCCCCGGTGGCACTCTCCGTCAATCCCGTACGTATCCGAGCAGGGCGGATGATTTGAACTACGCGCGGTTTCATTTTCGGCCGCGACGATGGTCAAGCGACAGTTATTCGAGCTTTACGCCCGATCGGTTTTGTTGACCTCCTCACTCCAGCGGGTATTTTTGAAGGAATATATCAACCAAAAAACCATCATCTCAAATCGCCAAACAATTTAAATGTCTTCCCGATTCCACTCGTCATGGCCCAGACCAGCCATAGAAACCGACAAGAGGTTGAGGGCCTTCAGCGGGTAACTCGGCCGCCACCTAGGCTACACAGGTGTGCATCACGCGCTCAATGCAAACTTTGAAATTTTGAAATGTTTCGTTCCGCGGTTTCTCAGACCGCGGGAAAGCAGAGCGGGCCGGAACGGAGGGGACCTGGAAGCGAACCATGGGCCGGACTACACTTAGATCTTAGCCGTAAGGCTAAGAAGGAGAAACGGGGGACCAAACTGTATGATTTTTCGCGGACGGCGCTCCTACGCGACGCAGCGTCTTCGGAAGCGCCACCCGTAAATGAAAGGGGAGGGGAGGAGTCGGGCTCGAATGCCTCGACGTTCCTTTTCTACCGATTGCGGGTGGAGGGGGGCGGAGGACCTAGCACGCGAGGATTCATTCTGGTGGGCGCGACGCGCTAAATTTAAAATTTATTATGTTGAAATTTTTCGTTCCGCAGTCCCTTAGAAAACGGGAAAACCCTCCGTCGCTCCCCTCTGTCTTCAGCATTTACATCATTTGAACATTTTGTTTGTTCAAAAGGAAAAATTTTCAATTAACATTCCACGGTGTTTCAGGCCGTAGAATATTGTCCACCAGGCCCCGTGGTGCCATGATTTAATGCCCTCACATGCCCCCACGTCTTTCACATAAAAACGGGGGGGGGCTGGTACCATTAGAAAAGCATCCTCGCGTGCTAGTTCCTCCGCCCCCTTACACCTCTCGATTCTGCGGAGTAGGAAATTCGAGTCGTCGAGGCCCCCTACTCCACCGGGCGGTGTGTACGAAGGCACTTATGCGCTTAGGATGCGCAGTCCGGTAAAAATCATACACTTCATCTATATCTATATAATACCCCGCAAGCAGCCGCAAGGGCGATTGACGTGGGGTGTTAGGTCACCAACTGTAAAAAGGAAATATACCACATGCAAAAGAAACAACACGCAAAGATACACCCACAGCAGCGCACACACTCATGCAAAAATTCCTTCATCCAATACTGATGCAAACGCTTTAACCGCAAAAAAAACTAAAAAACGGACCCCCTTGAAGCAGCACGGAAGCCATCCTACAACACGGAAGCAAGGACAAACAAGCAAGAAATTTAAACATCACTACCACATGAAAATGTACCACATAGCACTCCACCCCGAAAGAGTCTGTAAAAGGCAGGGAATGCGACCCAACGTTGCCGGTAGCAGGAATTTCCCCCCGCGGAGAGGGACGAGGAAATGAAATGGAAACTTAAAAACAGATGAAATAAACACAAATGTGGTCATTCGGAAAGAATGGATTATAACAAAACGCATAAGGTTAGTGGAAGAGCATGCAATATATATACAACTAATAATTTTTTATACGCTGAGGGTGGCTATTGGAATTTCTCCTATCTATAACCCGTCAGTTGCCATCCCGTATTGACCGGGGGGAGGAGATGTCCTTAAGTCTTCTAGCTCTGGCATCTATTTCCCGAATTTTATATGCATGATCCAAGCGACTAATGTATATATTAGTACGAATAATTTGCGAGACCCCGGTTTTGAGACATGCGGATCAAATTTATTCAATAATTTCAATCTTGCATTGAGTCGTCTTTCAGCCATTGATTCCAACCCTTAATCCATGAATATTTCGACGAAAACTCATACATTATGGCTCCCTCATTTCTTCTTCTCGGCCTTATGGCTAAGATCAAATTGAGGTCCGGCCCCCGGTGCACTTGCAAGTCCGCCATGGACCGGTAGCTTGAGCAACGAGGCCGCACGGCCGCCTTAGGACCCCCGGGGGCACTCTCCGTCAATCCCGTACGTATCCGAGCAGGGCGGATGACTTGAACTACGCGCGGTTTCATTTTCGGCCGCGACGATGGTCAAGCGACAGTTATTCGAGCTTTACGCCCGATCGGTTTTGTTGACCTCCTCACTCCAGCAGGTATTTTTGAAGGATTATATCAACCAAAAAACCATCATCTCAAATCGCCAAACAATTTAAATGTCTTCCCGATTCCACTCGTACTGGCCCAGACCAGCCATAGAAACCGAGAATAGGTTGAGTGCCTTCAGCGGGTAACTCGGCCGCCACCTAGGCTACACAGGTGTGCATCACGCGCTCAATGCAAACTTTGAAATTTTGAAATGTTTCGTTCCGCGGTTTCTCAGACCGCGGGAAAGCAGAGCGGGCCGGAACGGAGGGGACCTGGAAGCGAACTATGGGCCGGACTACACTTAGATCTTAGCCGTAAGGCTAAGAAGGAGAAACGGGGGACCAAACTGTATGATTTTTCGCGGACGGCGCTCCTACGCGACGCAGCGTCTTCGGAAGCGCCACCCGTAAATGAAAGGGGAGGGGAGGAGTCGGGCTCGAATGCCTCGACGTTCCTTTTCTACCGATTGCGGGTGGAGGGGGGCGGAGGACCTAGCACGCGAGGATTCATTCTGGTGGGCGCGACGCGCTAAATTTAAAATTTATTATGTTGAAATTTTTCGTTCCGCAGTCCCTTAGAAAACGGGAAAACCCTCCGTCGCTCCCCTCTGTCTTCAGCATTTACATCATTTGAACATTTTGTTTGTTCAAAAGGAAAAATTTTCAATTAACATTCCACGGTGTTTCAGGCCGTAGAATATTGTCCACCAGGCCCCGTGGTGCCATGATTTAATGCCCTCACATGCCCCCACGTCTTTCACATAAAAACGGGGGGGGCTGGTACCATTAGAAAAGCATCCTCGCGTGCTAGTTCCTCCGCCCCCTTACACCTCTCGATTCTGCGGAGTAGGAAATTCGAGTCGTCGAGGCCCCCTACTCCACCGGGCGGTGTGTACGAAGGCACTTATGCGCTTAGGATGCGCAGTCCGGTAAAAATCATACACTTCATCTATATCTATATAATATCCCGCAAGCAGCCGCAAGGGCGATTGACGTGGGGTGTTAGGTCACCAACTGTAAAAAGGAAATATACCACATGCAAAAGAAACAACACGCAAAGATACACCCACAGCAGCGCACACACTCATGCAAAAATTCCTTCATCCAATACTGATGCAAACGCTTTAACCGCAAAAAAAACTAAAAAACGGACCCCCTTGATGCAGCACGGAAGCCATCCTACAACACGGAAGCAAGGACAAACAAGCAAGAAATTTAAACATCACTACCACATGAAAATGTACCACATAGCACTCCACCCCGAAAGAGTCTGTAAAAGGCAGGGAATGCGACCCAACGTTGCAGGTAGCAGGAATTTCCCCCCGCGGAGAGGGACGAGGAAATGAAATGGAAACTTAAAAACAGATGAAATAAAAACAAATGTGGTCATTCGGAAAGAATGGATTATAACAAAACGCATAAGGTTAGTGGAAGAGCATGCAATATAAATACAACTAATGATTTTTTATACGCTGAGGGTGGCTAGTGGAATTTCTCCTATCTATAACCCGTCAGTTGCCATCCCGTACTGACCGGGGGGAGGAGATGTCCTTAAGTCTTCTAGCTCTGGCATCTATTTCCCGAATTTTATATGCATGATCCAAGCGACCAATGTATATATTAGTACGAATAATTTGCGAGACCCCGGTTCTGAGACATGCGGATCAAATTTATTCAATTATTTCAATCTTGCATTGAGTCGTCTTTCAGCCATTGATTCCAACCCTTAATCGATGAATATTTCGACGAAAACTCATACATTATGGCTCCCTCATTTCTTCTTCTCGGCCTTATGGCTAAGATCAAATTGAGGTCCGGCCCCCGGTGCACTTGCAAGTCCGCCATGGACCGGTAGCTTGAGCAACGAGGCCGCACGGCCGCTTTAGGACCCCCGGGGGCACTCTCCGTCAATCCCGTACGTATCCGAGCAGGGCGGATGATTTGAACTACGCGCGGTTTCATTTTCGGCCGCGACGATGGTCAAGCGACAGTTATTCGAGCTTTACGCCCGATCGGTTTTGTTGACCTCCTCACTCCAGCGGGTATTTTTGAAGGAATATATCAACCAAAAAACCATCATCTCAAATCGCCAAACACTTTAAATGTCTTCCCGATTCCACTCGTACTGGCCCAGACCAGCCATAGAAACCGAGAAGAGGTTGGGTGCCTTCAGCGGGTAACTCGGCCGCCACCTAGGCTACACAGGTGTGCATCACGCGCTCAATGCAAACTTTGAAATTTTGAAATGTTTCGTTCCGCGATTTCTCAGACCGCGGGAAAGCAGAGCGGGCCGGTACGGAGGGGACCTGGAAGCGAACCATGGGCCGGACTACACTTAGATCTTAGCCGTAAGGCTAAGAAGAAGAAACGGGGGACCAAACTGTATGATTTTTCGCGGACGGCGCTCCTACGCGCCGCAGCGTCATCGGAAGCGCCACCCGTAAGTGAAAGGGGACGGGAAGGAGTCGGGTTCGAATGCCTCGACGTTCCTCCTCTAACGATTGCGGGTGGAGGGGGGCGGAGGACCTAGCACGCGAGGATTCATTCTGGTGGGCGCGACGCGCTAAATTTAAATTTTGTTATGTTGAAATTTTTCGTTCCGCAGTCCCTTAGAAAACGGGAAAACCCTCCGTCGCTCCCCTCTGTCTTCAGCATTTACATCTTTTGAACATTTTGTTTGTTCAAAAGGAAAAATTTTCAATTAACATTCCACGGTGTTTCAGGCCGTAGAATATTGTCCACCAGTCCCCGTGGTGCCATGATTTAATGCCCTCACATGCCCCCACGTCCTTCACATAAAAACGGGGGGGCGGGTACCATTAGAAAAGCATCCTCGCGTGCTAGTTCCTCCGCCCCCTTCCACCTCTCGATTCTGCGGAGTAGGACATTCGAGTCGTCGAGGCCCCCTACTCCACCGGGCGGTGTGTACGAAGGCACTTTGGCCCTTAGGATGCACAGTCCGGTAAAAATCATACACTTCATCTATATCTATATAATACCCCGCAAGCAGCCGCAAGGGCGATTGACGTGGGGTGTTAGGTCACCAACTGTAAAAAGGAAATATACCACATGCAAAAGGAACAACACGCAAATATACACCCACAGCAGCGCACACACTCATGCAAAAATTCCTTCTTCCAATACTGATGCAAACGCCTTTACCGCAAAAAAAATAAAAAACTGACCCCCTTGATGCAGCACGGAAGCCATGCTACAACACGGAAGCAAGGACAAACAAGCAAGAAATTTAAACATCACTACCACATGAAAATGTACCACATAGCACTCCACCCCGAAAGAGTCTGTAAAAGGCAGGGAATGCGACCCAACGTTGCAGGTAGCAGGAATTTCCCCCCGCGGAGAGGGACGAGGAAATGAAATGGAAACTTAAAAACAGATGAAATAAACACAAATGTGGTCATTCGGAAAGAATGGATTATAATAAAACGCATAAGGTTAGTGGAAGAGCATGCAATATAAATACAACTAATGATTTTTTATACGCTGAGGGTGGCTAGTGGAATTTCTCCTATCTATAACCCGTCAGTTGCCATCCCGTATTGACCGGGGGGAGAAGATGTCCTTAAGTCTTCTAGCTCTGGCATCTATTTCCCGAATTTTATATGCATGATCCAAGCGACCAATGTATATATTAGTACGAATAATTTCGAGACCCCGGTTCTGAGACATGCGGATCAAATTTATTCAATAATTTCAATCTTGCATTGAGTCGATCATTAGAAAAGCATCCTCGCGTGCTAGTTCCTCCGCCCCCTTCCACCTCTCGATTCTGCGGAGTAGGACATTCGAGTCGTCGAGGCCCCCTATTCCACCGGGCGGTGTGTACGAAGGCACTTCGGCGCTTAGGGTGCGCAGTCCGGTAAAAATCATACACTTCATCTATAGCTATATAATACCCCGCAAGCAGCCGCAAGGGCGATTGACGTGGGGTGTTAGGTCACCAACTGTAAAAAGGAAATATACCACATGCAAAAGAAACAACACGCAAAGATACACCCACAGCAGCGCACACACTCATGCAAAAATTCCTTCATCCAATACTGATGCAAACGCCTTAACCGCAAAAAAAATAAAAAACTGACCCCCTTGATGCAGCACGGAAGCCATCCTACAACACGGAAGCAAGGACAAACAAGCAAGAAATTTAAACATCACTACCACATGAAAATGTACCACATATAACACCATCCCGAAAGAGTCTGTAAAAGGCAGGGAATGCGACCCAACGTTGCAGGTAGCAGGAATTTCCCCCCGCGGAGAGGGACGAGGAAATGAAATGGAAACTTAAAAACAGATGAAATAAACACAAATGTGGTCATTCGGAAAGAATGGATTATAACAAAACGCATAAGGTTAGTGGAAGAGCATGCAATATAAATACAACTAATGATTTTTTATACGCTGAGGGTGGCTAGTGGAATTTCTCCTATCTATAACCCGTCAGTTGCCATCCCGTATTGACCGGGGGGAGGAGATGTCCTTAAGTCTTCTAGCTCTGGCATCTATTTCCCGAATTTTATATGCATGATCCAAGCGACCAATGTATATATTAGTACGAATAATTTGCGAGACCCCGGTTCTGAGACATGCGGATCAAATTTATTCAATTATTTCAATCTTGCATTGAGTCGTCTTTCAGCCATTGATTCCAACCCTTAATCGATGAATATTTCGACGAAAACTCATACATTATGGCTCCCTCATTTCTTCTTCTCGGCCTTATGGCTAAGATCAAATTGAGGTCCGGCCCCCGGTGCACTTGCAAGTCCGCCATGGACCGGTAGCTTGAGCAACGAGGCCGCACGGCCGCCTTAGGACCCCCGGTGGCACTCTCCGTCAATGCCGTACGTATCCGAGCAGGGCGGATGATTTGAACTACGCGCGGTTTCATTTTCGGCCGCGACGATGGTCAAGCGACAGTTATTCGAGCTTTACGCCCGTTCGGTTTTGTTGACCTCCTCACTCCAGCGGGTATTTTTGAAGAAATATATCAACCAAAAAACCATCATCTCAAATCGGCAAACAATTTAAATGTCTTCCCGATTCCACTCGTACTGGCCCAGACCAGCCATAGAAACCGAGAATAGGTTGAGTGCCTTCAGCGGGTAACTCGGCCGCCACCTAGGCTACACAAGTGTGCATCACGCGCTCAATGCAAACTTTGAAATTTTGAAATGTTTCGTTCCGCGGTTTCTCAGACCGCGGGAAAGCAGAGCGGGCCGGTACGGAGGGGACCTGGAAGCGAACCATGGGCCGGACTACACTTAGATCTTAGCCGTAAGGCTAAGAAGAAACGGGGGACCAAACTGTATGATTTTTCGCGGACGGCGCTCCTACGCGCCGCAGCGTCATCGGAAGCGCCACCCGTAAGTGAAAGGGGAGGGGAGGAGTCGGGTTCGAATGCCTCGACGTTCCACCTCTACCGATTGCGGGTGGAGGGGGGCGGAGGACCTAGCACGCGAGGATTCACTCTGGTAGGCGCGACGCGCTAAATTTAAATTTTGTTATGTTGAAATTTTTCGTTCCGCAGTCCCTTAGAAAACGGGAAAACCCTCCGTCGCTCCCCTCTGTCTTCAGCATTTACATCTTTTGAACATTTTGTTTGTTCAAAAGGAAAAATTTTCAATTAACATTCCACGGTGTTTCAGGCCGTAGAATATTGTCCACCAGTCCCCGTGGTGCCATAATTTAATGCCCTCACATGCCCCCTCGTCCTTTTACATAAAAACGGGGTGGGCGGGTACCATTAGAAAAGCATCCTCGCGTGCTAGTTCCTCCGCCCCCTTCCACCTCTCGATTCGGCGGAGTAGGACATTCGAGTCGTCGAGGCCCCCTACTCCACCGGGCGGTGTGTACGAAGGCACTTTGGCGCTTAGGATGCGCAGTCCGGTAAAAATCATACACTTCATCTATATCTATATAATACCCCGCAAGCAGCCGCAAGGGCGATTGACGTGGGGTGTTAGGTCACCAACTGTAAAAAGGAAATATACCACATGCAAAAGAAACAACACGCAAAGATACACCCACAGCAGCGCACACACTCATGCAAAAATTCCTTCATCCAATACTGATGCAAACGCCTTAACCGCAAAAAAAATAAAAAACTGACCCCCTTGATGCAGCATGGAAGCCATCCTACAACACGGAAGCAAGGACAAACAAGCAAGAAATTTAAACATCACTACCACATGAAAATGTACCACATATAACACCATCCCGAAAGAGTCTGTAAAAGGCAGGGAATGCGACCCAACGTTGCAGGTAGCAGGAATTTCCCCCCGCGGAGAGGGACGAGGAAATGAAATGGAAACTTAAAAACAGATGAAATAAACACAAATGTGGTCATTCGGAAAGAATGGATTATAACAAAACGCATAAGGTTAGTGGAAGAGCATGCAATATAAATACAACTAATGATTTTTTATACGCTGAGGGTGGCTAGTGGAATTTCTCCTATCTATAACCCGTCAGTTGCCATCCCGTATTGACCGGGGGGAGGAGATGTCCTTAAGTCTTCTAGCTCTGGCATCTATTTCCCGAATTTTATATGCATGATCCAAGCGACCAATGTATATATTAGTACGAATAATTTGCGAGACCCCGGTTCTGAAACATGCGGATCAAATTTATTCAATAATTTCAATCTTGCATTGAGTCGTCTTTCAGCCATTGATTCCAACCCTTAATCGATGAATATTTCGACGAAAACTCATACATTATGGCTCCCTCATTTCTTCTTCTCGGCCTTATGGCTAAGATCAAATTGAGGTCCGGCCCCCGGTGCACTTGCAAGTCCGCCATGGACCGGTAGCTTGAGCAACGAGGCCGCACGGCCGCCTTAGGACCCCCGGTGGCACTCTCCGTCAATCCCGTACGCATCCGAGCAGGGCGGATGATTTGAACTACGCGCGGTTTCATTTTCGGCCGCGACGATGGTCAAGGGACAGTTATTCGAGCTTTACGCCCGTTCGGTTTTGTTGACCTCCTCACTCCAGCGGGTATTTTTGAAGGAATATATCAACCAAAAAACCATCATCTCAAATCGCCAAACAATTTAAATGTCTTCCCGATTCCACTCGTACTGGCCCAGACCAGCCATAGAAACCGAGAATAGGTTGAGTGCCTTCAGCGGGTAACTCGGCCGCCACCTAGGCTACACAGGTGTGTATCACGCGCTCAATGCAAACTTTGAAATTTTGAAATTGTTCGTTCCGCGGTTTCTCAGACCGCGGGAAAGCAGAGCGGCCCGGTACGGAGGGGACCTGAAAGCGAACCATGGGCCGGACTACACTTAGATCTTAGCCGTAAGGCTAAAAAGAAACGGGGGACCAAACTGTATGGTTTTTCGCGGACGGCGCTCCTACGCGCCGCAGCGTCTTCGGAAGCGCCACCCGTAAGTGAAAGGGGAGGGGAGGAGTCGGGTTCGAATGCCTCGACGTTCCTCCTCTACCGATTGCGGGTGGAGGGGGGCGGAGGACCTAGCACGCGAGGATTCATTCTGGTGGGCGCGACGCGCTAAATTTAAATTTTGTTATGTTGAAATTTTTCGTTCCGCAGTCCCTTAGAAAACGGGAAAACCCTCCGTCGCTCCCCTCTGTCTTCAGCATTTACATCTTTTGAACATTTTGGGATTAATTCTGGGTTTTATTTTGTTTATTTGATGAAAATGAATAACAATACACACCATGGAAACATTTTTGTTTGATTTGTGTCGAGTGAGATTTTCACCTAGAACCCAAAGGGGGGGGTATTGGCACTTTTCATGGAAAAATGTGAAAAATTAAATTTTCTAAAAATGAAATAAATGCCTTCTATACACCTCAAACATTCACTCTAAAACAGAAGATTGTTGTTTTTCGCAATATTTTTAGAAATTTGGGCTCTTTAAGTAACATTAACACTTGCGCTGAAGCATCTTTTATGCTCATTTCTTGTCTCTCGGGATTAATTCTGGGTTTTATTTTGTTTATTTGATGAAAATGAACAACAATACACACCATGGAAACATTTTTGTTTGATTTGTGTCGAGTGAGATTTTCACCTAGAACCCAAAGGGGGGGGTATTGGCACTTTTCATGGAAAAATGTGAAAAATTAAATTTTCTAAAAATGAAATAAATGCCTTCTATACACCTCAAACATTCACTCTAAAACAGAAGATTGTTGTTTTTCGCAATATTTTTAGAAATTTGGGCTCTTTAAATAACATTAACACTTGCGCTGAAGCATCTTTTATGCTCATTTCTTGTCTTTCGGGATTAATTCTGGGTTTTATTTTGTTTATTTGATGAAAATGAACAACAATACACACCATGGGAACATTTTTGTTTGATTTGTGTCGAGTGAGATTTTCACCTAGAACCCAAAGGGGGGGGTATTGGCACTTTTCATGGAAAAATGTGAAAAATTAAATTTTCTAAAAATGAAATAAATGCCTTCTATACACCTCAAACATTCACTCTAAAACAGAAGATTGTTGTTTTTTGCAATATTTTTAGAAATTTGGGCTCTCTTAGTAACATTAACACTTGCGCTGAAGCATCTTTTATGCTCATTTCTTGTCTCTCGGGATTAATTCTGGGTTTTATTTTGTTTATTTGATGAAAATGAATAACAATACACACCATGGAAACATTTTTGTTTGAGTTGTGTCGAGTGAGATTTTCACCTAGAACCCAAAGGGGGGGGTATTGGCACTTTTCATGGAAAAATGAGAAAAATTAAATTTTCTAAAAATGAAATAAATGCCTTCTATACACCTCAAACATTCACTCTAAAACAGAAGATTGTTGTTTTTTGCAATATTTTTAGAAATTTGGGCTCTTTTAGTAATATTAACACTTGCGCTGAAGCATCTTTTATGCTCATTTCTTGTCTTTCGGGATTAATTCTGGGTTTTATATTGTTTATTTGATGAAAATGAACAACAATACACACCATGGAAACATTTTTGTTTGATTTGTGTCAAGTGAGATTTTCACCTAGAACCCAAAGGGGGGGGTATTGGCACTTTTCATGGAAAAATGTGAAAAATTAAATTTTCTAAAAATGAAATAAATGCCTTCTATACACCTCAAACATTCACTCTAAAACAGAAGATTGTTTGTTATTTTTCGCAATATTTTTAGAAATTTGGGCTCTTTTAGTAACATTAACACTTGCGCTGAAGCATCTTTTATGCTCATTTCTTGTCTTTCGGGATTAATTCTGGGTTTTATTTTGTTTATTTGATGAAAATGAACAACAATACACACCATGGAAACATTTTTGTTTGATTTGTGTCGAGTGAGATTTTCACCTAGAACCCAAAGGGGGGGGTATTGGCACTTTTCATGGAAAAATGTGAAAAATTAAAATTTCTAAAAATGAAATAAATGCCTTCTATACACCTCAAACATTCACTCTAAAACAGAAGATTGTTGTTTTTCGCAATATTTTTAGAAATTTGGGCTCTCTTAGTAACATTAACACTTGCGCTGAAGCATCTTTTATGCTCATTTCTTGTCTCTCGGGATTAATTCTGGGTTTTATTTTGTTTATTTGATGAAAATGAATAACAATACACACCATGGAAACATTTTTGTTTGATTTGTGTCGAGTGAGATTTTCACCTAGAACCCAAAGGGGGGGGTAATGGCACTTTTCATGGAAAAATGTGAAAAATTAAATTTTCTAAAAATGAAATAAATGCCTTCTATACACCTCAAACATTCAATCTAAAACAGAAGATTGTGGTTTTTCGCAATATTTTAAGAAATTTGGGCTCTTTTAGTAACATTAACACTTGCGCTGAAGCATCTTTTATGCTCATTTCTTGTCTCTCGGGATTAATTCTGGGTTTTATTTTGTTTATTTGATGAAAATGAATAACAATACACACCATGGAAACATTTTTGTTTGATTTGTGTCGAGTGAGATTTTCACCTAGAACCCAAAGGGGGGGGTATTGGCACTTTTCATGGAAAAATGTGAAAAATTAAATTTTCTAAAAATGAAATAAATGCCTTCTATACACCTCAAACATTCACTCTAAAACAGAAGATTGTTGTTTTTCGCAATATTTTAAGAAATTTGGGCTCTTTTAGTAACATTAACACTTGCGCTGAAGCATCTTTTATGCTCATTTCTTGTCTCTCGGGATTAATTCTGGGTTTTATTTTGTTTATTTGATGAAAATGAATAACAATACACACCATGGAAACATTTTTGTTTGATTTGTGTCGAGTGAGATTTTCACCTAGAACCCAAAGGGGGGGGTATTGGCACTTTTCATGGAAAAATGTGAAAAATTAAATTTTCTAAAAATGAAATAAATGCCTTCTATACACCTCAAACATTCACTCTAAAACCGAAGATTGTTGTTTTTCGCAATATTTTTAGAAATTTGGGCTCTTTAAGTAACATTAACACTTGCGCTGAAGCATCTTTTATGCTCATTTCTTGTCTTTCGGGATTAATTCTGGGTTTTATTTTGTTTATTTGATGAAAATGAACAACAATACACACCATGGGAACATTTTTGTTTGATTTGTGTCGAGTGAGATTTTCACGTAGAACCCAAAGGGGGGGGGTATTGGCACTTTTCATGGAAAAATGTGAAAAATTAAATTTTCTAAAAATGAAATAAATGTTTTCTATACACCTCAAACATTCACTCTAAAAGAGAAGATTGTTGTTTTTTGCAATATTTTTAGAAATTTGGGCTCTCTTAGTAACATTAACACTAGCGCTGAAGCATCTATTATGCTCATTTCTTGTCTCTCGGGATTAATTCTGGGTTTTATTTTGTTTATTTGATGAAAATGAATAACAATACACACCATGGAAACATTTTTGTTTGATTTGTGTCGAGTTGGATTTTCACCTAGAACCCAAAGGGGGGGGTATTGGCACTTTTCATGGAAAAATGTGAAAAATTAAATTTTCAAAAAATGAAATAAATGCCTTCTATACACCTCAAACATTCACTCTAAAACAGAAGATTGTTGTTTTTCGCAATTATTTTAGAAATTTGGGCTCTCTTAGTAACATTAACACTTGCGCTGAAGCATCTTTTATGCTCATTTCTTGTCTTTCGGGATTAATTCTGGGTTTTATTTTGTTTATTTGATGAAAATGAACAACAATACACACCATGGAAACATTTTTGTTTGATTTGCATCGAGTGAGATTTTCACCAGAACCCAAAGGGGGGGGGGGGGGTATTGGCACTTTTCATGGAAAAATGTGAAAAATTAATTTTTCTAAAAATGAAATAAATGCCTTCTATACACCTCAAACATTCACTCTAAAACAGAAGATTGTTGTTTTTTGCAATATTTTTAGAAATTTGGGCTCTCCTAGTAACATTAACACTAGCGCTGAAGCATCTATTATGCTCATTTCTTGTCTCTCGGGATTAATTCTGGGTTTTATATTGTTTATTTGATGAAAATGAATAACAATACACACCATGGAAACATTTTTGTTTGATTTGTGTCGAGTTGGATTTTCACCTAGAACCCAAAGGGGGGGGTATTGGCACTTTTCATGGAAAAATGTGAAAAATTAAATTTTCAAAAAATGAAATAAATGCCTTCTATACACCTCAAACATTCACTCTAAAACAGAAGATTGTTGTTTTTCGCAATATTTTTAGAAATTTGGGCTCTCTTAGTAACATTAACACTTGCGCTGAGGCATCTTTTATGCTCATTTCTTGTCTTTCGGGATTAATTCTGGGTTTTATTTTGTTTATTTGATGAAAATGAACAACAATACACACCATGGAAACATTTTTGTTTGATTTGCATCGAGTGAGATTTTCACCAGAACCCAAAGGGGGGGGGGGGGTATTGGCACTTTTCATGGAAAAATGTGAAAAATTAATTTTTCTAAAAATGAAATAAATGCCTTCTATACACCTCAAACATTCACTCTAAAACAGAAGATTGTTGTTTTTCGCAATATTTTTAGAAATTTGGGCTCTTTTAGTAACATTAACACTTGCGCTGAAGCATCTTTTATGCTCATTTCTTGTCTCTTGGGATTAATTCTGGGTTTTATTTTGTTTATTTGATGAAAATGAATAACAATACACACCATGGAAACATTTTTGTTTGATTTGTGTCGGGTGAGATTTTCACCTAGAACCCAAAGGGGGGGGTATTGGCACTTTTCATGGAAAAATGTGAAAAATTAAATTTTCTAAAAATGAAATAAATGCCTTCTATACACCTCAAACATTCACTCTAAAACAGAAGATTGTTGTTTTTCGCAATATTTTTAGAAATTTGGGCTCTTTAAGTCACATTAACACTTGCGCTGAAGCATCTTTTATGCTCATTTCTTGTCTTTCGGGATTAATTCTGGGTTTTATTTTGTTGATTTAATGAAAATGAACAACAATACACACCATGGAAACATTTTTGTTTGATTTGTGTCGAGTGAGATTTTCACCTAGAACCCAAAGGGGGGGGTATTGGCACTTTTCATGGAAAAATGTGAAAAATTAAATTTTCTAAAAATGAAATAAATGCCTTCTATACACCTCAAACATTCAATCTAAAACAGAAGATTGTTGTTTTTCGCAATATTTTTAGAAATTTGGGCTCTTTAAGTCACATTAACACTTGCGCTGAAGCATCTTTTATGCTCATTTCTTGTCTTTCGGGATTAATTCTGGGTTTTATTTTGTTGATTTAATGAAAATGAACAACAATACACACCATGGAAACATTTTTGTTTGATTTGTGTCGAGTGAGATTTTCACCTAGAACCCAAAGGGGGGGGTATTGGCACTTTTCATGGAAAAATGTGAAAAATTAAATTTTCTAAAAATGAAATAAATGCCTTCTATACACCTCAAACATTCACTCTAAAACAGAAGATTGTTGTTTTTCGCAATATTTTTAGAAATTTGGGCTCTTTAATAACATTAACACTTGCGCTGAAGCATCTTTTATGCTCATTTCTTGTCTCTCGGGATTAATTCTGGGTTTTATTTTGTTTATTTGATGAAAATGAATAACAATACACACCATGGGAACATTTTTGTTTGATTTGTGTCGAGTGAGATTTTCACCTAGAACCCAAAGGGGGGGGGTATTGGCACTTTTCATGGAAAAATGTGAAAAATTAAATTTTCTAAAAATGAAATAAATGCCTTCTATACACCTCAAACATTCACTCTAAAACAGAAGATTGTTGTTTTTCGCAATATTTTAAGAAATTTGGGCTCTTTTAGTAACATTAACACTTGCGCTGAAGCATCTTTTATGCTCATTTCTTGTCTCTCGGGATTAATTCTGGGTTTTATTTTGTTTATTTGATGAAAATGAATAACAATACACACCATGGAAACATTTTTGTTTGATTTGTGTCGAGTGAGATTTTCACCTAGAACCCAAAGGGGGGGGTATTGGCACTTTTTATGGAAAAATGTGAAAAATTAAATTTTCTAAAAATGAAATAAATGCCTTCTATACACCTCAAACATTCACTCTAAAACCGAAGATTGTTGTTTTTCGCAATATTTTTAGAAATTTGGGCTCTTTAAGTAACATTAACACTTGCGCTGAAGCATCTTTTATGCTAATTTCTTGGTTTTCGGGATTAATTCTGGGTTTTATTTTGTTTATTTGATGAAAATGAACAACAATACACACCATGGAAACATTTTTGTTTGATTTGTTTCGAGTGAGATTTTCACCTAGAACCCAAAGGGGGGGGGGTATTGGCACTTTTCATGGAAAAATGTGAAAAATTAAATTTTCTAAAAATGAAATAAATGCCTTCTATACACCTCAAACATTCACTCTAAAACAGAAGATTGTTGTTTTTTGCAATATTTTTAGAAATTTGGGCTCTTTTAGTAACATTAACACTTGCGCTGAAGCATCTTTTATGCTCATTTCTTGTCTCTCGGGATTAATTCTGGGTTTTATTTTGTTTATTTGATGAAAATGAATAACAATACACACCATGGAAACATTTTTGTTTGATTTGTGTCGAGTGAGATTTTCACCTAGAACCCAAAGGGGGGGGTATTGGCACTTTTCATGGAAAAATGTGAAAAATTAAATTTTCTAAAAATGAAATAAATGCCTTCTATACACCTCAAACATTCACTCTAAAACAGAAGATAGTTGTTTTTCGCAATATTTTAAGAAATTTGGGCTCTTTTAGTAACATTAACACTTGCGCTGAAGCATCTTTTATGCTCATTTCTTGTCTCTCGGGATTAATTCTGGGTTTTATTTTGTTTATTTGATGAAAATGAATAACAATACACACCATGGAAACATTTTTGTTTGATTTGTGTCGAGTGAGATTTTCACCTAGAACCCAAAGGGGGGGGTATTGGCACTTTTCATGGAAAAATGTGAAAAATTAAATTTTCTAAAAATGAAATAAATGCCTTCTATACACCTCAAACATTCACTCTAAAACAGAAGATTGTTGTTTTTCGCAATATTTTTAGAAATTTGGGCTCTTTAAGTAACATTAACACTTGCGCTGAAGCATATTTTATGCTCATTTCTTGTCTTTCGGGATTAATTCTGGGTTTTATTTTGTTGATTTAATGAAAATGAACAACAATACACACCATGGAAACATTTTTGTTTGATTTGTGTCGAGTGAGATTTTCACCTAGAACCCAAAGGGGGGGGTATTGGCACTTTTCATGGAAAAATGTGAAAAATTAAATTTTCTAAAAATGAAATAAATGTCTTCTATACACCTCAAACATTCACTCTAAAACAGAAGATTGTTGTTTTTCGCAATATTTTTAGAAATTTGAGCTCTTTTAGTAACATTAACACTTGCGCTGAAGCATCTTTTATGCTCATATCTTGCCTCTCGGGATTAATTATGGGTTTTATTTTGTTTATTTGATGAAAATGAATAACAATACACACCATGGGAACATTTTTGTTTGATTTGTGTCGAGTGAGATTTTCACGTAGAACCCAAAGGGGGGGTATTGGCACTTTTCATGGAAAAATGTGAAAAATTAAATTTTCTAAAAATGAAATAAATGCCTTCTATACACCTCAAACATTCACTCTAAAACAGAAGATTGTTGTTTTTTGCAATATTTTTAGAAATTTGGGCTCTCTTAGTAACATTAACACTTGCGCTGAAGCATCTTTTATGCTCATTTCTTGTCTCTCGGGATTAATTCTGGGTTTTATTTTGTTTATTTGATGAAAATGAATAACAATACACACCATGGAAACATTTTTGTTTGATTTGTGTCGAGTGAGATTTTCACCTAGAACCCAAAGGGGGGGGTATTGGCACTTTTCATGGAAAAATGTGAAAAATTAAATTTTCTAAAAATGAAATAAATGCCTTCTATACACCTCAAACATTCACTCTAAAACAGAAGATTGTTGTTTTTCGCAATATTTTTAGAAATTTGGGCTCTCTTAGTAACATTAACACTTGCGCTGAAGCATCTTTTATGCTCATTTCTTGTCTCTCGGGATTAATTCTGGGTTTTATTTTGTTTATTTGATGAAAATGAACAACAATACACACCATGGAAACATTTTTGTTTGATTTGTGTCGAGTGAGATTTTCACCTAGAACCCAAAGGGGGGGGGGTATTGGCACTTTTCATGGAAAAATGTGAAAAATTAAATTTTCTAAAAATGAAATAAATGCCTTCTATACACCTCAAACATTCACTCTAAAACAGAAGATTGTTGTTTTTCGCAATATTTTTAGAAATTTGGGCTCTTTTAGTAACATTAACACTTGCGCTGAAGCATCTTTTATGCTCATTTCTTGTCTCTCGGGATTAATTCTGGGTTTTATTTTGTTTATTTGATGAAAATTAACAACAATACACACCATGGAAACATTTTTGTTTGATTTGTGTCGAGTGAGATTTTCACCTAGAACCCAAAGGGGGGGGGTATTGGCACTTTTCATGGAAAAATGTGAAAAATTAATTTTTCTAAAAATGAAATAAATGCCTTCTATACACCTCAAACATTCACTCTAAAACAGAAGATTGTTGTTTTTCGCAATATTTTTAGAAATTTGGGCTCTTTTAGTAACATTAACACTTGCGCTGAAGCATCTTTTATGCTCATTTCTTGTCTCTCGGGATTAATTCTGGGTTTTATTTTGTTTATTTGATGAAAATGAATAACAATACACACCATGGGATCATTTTTGTTTGATTTGTGTCGAGTGAGATTTTCACGTAGAACCCAAAGGGGGGGTATTGGCACTTTTCATGAAAAAATGTGAAAAATTAAATTTTCTAAAAATGAAATAAATGCCTTCTATACACCTCAAACATTCACTCTAAAACAGAAGATTGTTGTTTTTTGCAATATTTTTAGAAATTTGGGCTCTCTTAGTAACATTAACACTTGCGCTGAAGCATCTTTTATGCTCATTTCTTGTCTCTCGGGATTAATTCTGGTTTTATTTTGTTTATTTGATGAAAATGAATAACAATACACACCATGGAAACATTTTTGTTTGATTTGTGTCGAGTGAGATTTTCACCTAGAACCCAAAGGGGGGGGTATTGCACTTTTCATGGAAAAATGTGAAAAATTAAATTTTCTAAAAATGAAATAAATGCCTTCTATACACCTCAAACATTCACTCTAAAACAGAAGATTGTTGTTTTTCGCAATATTTTAAGAATTTGGGCTCTTTTAGTAACATTAACACTTGCGCTGAAGCATCTTTTATGCTCCTTTCTTGTCTCTCGGGATTAATTCTGGGTTTTATT
This sequence comes from Hetaerina americana, assembly GCF_022747635.1. Lineage (NCBI taxonomy): Eukaryota > Metazoa > Arthropoda > Insecta > Odonata > Calopterygidae > Hetaerina > Hetaerina americana. Next base: position 6,083 of record NW_027286959.1, on the reverse strand, counting down.
TTGTTTATTTGATGAAAATGAATAACAATACACACCATGGAAACATTTTTGTTTGATTTGTGTCGAGTGAGATTTTCACCTAGAACCAAAAGGGGGGGGTATTGGCACTTTTCATGGAAAAATGTGAAAAATTAAATTTTCTAAAAATGAAAAAAATGCCTTCTATACACCTCAAACATTCACTCTAAAACAGAAGAGTGTTTTTTTTCGCAATATTTTTAGAAATTTGGCTCTTTAAGTAACATTAACACTTGCGCTGAAGCATCTTTTATGCTTATTTCTTGTCTTTCGGGATTAATTCTGGGTTTTATTTTGGTGATTTAATGAAAATGAACATAAATATACACCATGGAAACATTTTTGTTTGATTTGTGTCGAGTGAGATTTTCACCTAGAACCCAAAGGGGGGGGTATTGGCACTTTTCATGGAAAAATGTGAAAAATTAAATTTTCTAAAAATGAAATAAATGCCTTCTATACACCTCAAACATTCACTCTAAAACAGAAGATTGTTGTTTTTTGCAATATTTTTAGAAATTTGGGCTCTCTTAGTAACATTAACACTTGCGCTGAAGCATCTTTTATGCTCATTTCTTGTCTCTCGGGATTAATTCTGGGTTTTATTTTGTTTATTTGATGAAAATGAAAAACAATACACACCATGGAAACATTTTTGTTTGATTTGTGTCGAGTGAGATTTTCACCTAGAACCCAAAGGGGGGGGTATTGGCACTTTTCATGGAAAAATGTGAAAAATTAAATTTTCTAAAAATGAAATAAATGCCTTCTATACACCTCAAACATTCACTCTAAAACAGAAGATTGTTGTTTTTCGCAATATTTTTAGAAATTTGGGCTCTTTAAGTAACATTAACACTTGCGCTGAAGCATCTTTTATGCTCATTTCTTGTCTCTCGGGATTAATTCTGGGTTTTATTTTGGTTATTTGATGAAAATGAACAACAATACACACCATGGAAACATTTTTGTTTGATTTGTGTCGAGTGAGATTTTCACCTAGAACCCAAAGGGGGGGTATTGGCACTTTTCATGGAAAAATGTGAAAAATTAAATTTTCTAAAAATGAAATAAATGCCTTCTATACACCTCAAACATTCACTCTAAAACAGAAGATTGTTGTTTTTCGCAATATTTTTAGAAATTTGGGCTCTTTAAGTAACATTAACACTTGCGCTGAAGCAGCTTTTATGCTCATTTCTTGTCTCTCGGGATTAATTCTGGGTTTTATTTTGTTTATTTGATGAAAATGAATAACAATACACACCATGGAAACATTTTTGTTTGATTTGTGTCGAGTGAGATTTTCACCTAGAACCCAAAGGGGGGGGGTATTGGCACTTTTCATGGAAAAATGTGAAAAATTAAATTTTCTAAAAATGAAATAAATGCCTTCTATACACCTCAAACATTCACTCTAAAACAGAAGATTGTTGTTTTTCGCAATATTTTAAGAAATTTGGGCTCTTTTAGTAACATTAACACTTGCGCTGAAGCATCTTTTATGCTCATTTCTTGTCTCTCGGGATTAATTCTGGGTTTTATTTTGTTTATTTGATGAAAATGAATAACAATACACACCATGGAAACATTTTTGTTTGATTTGTGTCGAGTGAGATTTTCACCTAGAACCCAAAGGGGGGGGTATTGGCACTTTTCATGGAAAAATGTGAAAAATTAAATTTTCTAAAAATGAAATAAATGCCTTCTATACACCTCAAACATTCACTCTAAAACAGAAGATTGTTGTTTTTCGCAATATTTTTAGAAATTTGGGCTCTTTAAGTAACATTAACACTTGCGCTGAAGCATCTTTTATGCTCATTTCTTGTCTTTCGGGATTAATTCTGGGTTTTATTTTGGTGATTTAATGAAAATGAACTACAATATACACCATGGAAACATTTTTGTTTGATTTGTGTCGAGTGAGATTTTCACCTAGAACCCAAAGGGGGGGGTATTGGCACTTTTCATGGAAAAATGTGAAAAAATAAATTTTCTAAAAATGAAATAAATGCCTTCTATACACCTCAAACATTCACTCTAAAACAGAAGATTGTTGTTTTTCGCAATATTTTTAGAAATTTGGGCTCTTTTAGTAACATTAACACTTGCGCTGAAGCATCTTTTATGCTCATTTCTTGTCTTTCGGGATTAATTCTGGGTTTTATTTTGTTTATTTGATGAAAATGAACAACAATACACACCATGGAAACATTTTTGTTTGATTTGTGTCGAGTGAGATTTTCACCTAGAACCCAAAGGGGGGGGGTATTGGCACTTTTCATGGAAAAATGTGAAAAATTAATTTTTCTAAAAATGAAATAAATGCCTTCTATACACCTCAAACATTCACTCTAAAACAGAAGATTTTTGTTTTTCGCAATATTTTTAGAAATTTGGGCTCTCTTAGTAACATTAACACTTGCGCTGAAGCATCTTTTATGCTCATTTCTTGTCTCTCGGGATTAATTCTGGGTTTTATTTTGTTTATTTGATGAAAATGAATAACAATACACACCATGGAAACATTTTTGTTTGATTTGTGTCGAGTGAGATTTTCACGTAGAACCCAAAGGGGGGGGTATTGGCACTTTTCATGGAAAAATGTGAAAAATTAAATTTTCTAAAAATGAAATAAATGCCTTCTATACACCTCAAACATTCACTCTAAAACAGAAGATTGTTGTTTTTCGCAATATTTTTAGATATTTGGGCTCTTTTAGTAACATTAACACTTGCGCTGAAGCATCTTTTATGCTCATTTCTTGTCTCTCGGGATTAATTCTGGCTTTTATTTTGTTTATTTGATGAAAATGAACAACAATACACACCATGGAAACATTTTTGTTTGATTTGTGTCGAGTGAGATTTTCACCTAGAACCCAAAGGGGGGGTATTGGCACTTTTCATGGAAAAATGTGAAAAATTAAATTTTCTAAAAATGAAATAAATGCCTTCTATACACCTCAAACATTCACTCTAAAACCGAAGATTGTTGTTTTTCGCAATATTTTAGAAATTTGGGCTCTTTAAGTAACATTAACACTTGCGCTGAAGCATCTTTTATGCTAATTTCTTGTCTCTCGGGATTAATTCTGGGTTTTATTTTGTTTATTTGATGAAAATGAACAACAATACACACCATGGAAACATTTTTGTTTGATTTGTGTCGAGTGAGATTTTCACCTAGAACCCAAAGGGGGGGGTATTGGCACTTTTTATGGAAAAATGTGAAAAATTAAATTTTCTAAAGATGAAATAAATGCCTTCTATACACCTCAAACATTCACTCTAAAACCGAAGATTGTTGTTTTTCGCAATATTTTTAGAAATTTGGGCTCTTTAAGTAACATTAACACTTGCGCTGAAGCATCTTTTATGCTAATTTCTTGGTTTTCGGGATTAATTCTGGGTTTTATTTTGTTTATTTGATGAAAATGAACAACAATACACACCATGGAAACATTTTTGTTTGATTTGTGTCGAGTGAGATTTTCACCTAGAACCCAAAGGGGGGGGGTATTGGCACTTTTCATGGAAAAATGTGAAAAATTAAATTTTCTAAAAATGAAATAAATGCCTAGTATACACCTCAAACATTCACTCTAAAACAGAAGATTGTTGTTTTTTGCAATATTTTTAGAAATTTGGGCTCTTTTAGTAACATTAACACTTGCGCTGAAGCATCTTTTATGCTCATTTCTTGTCTCTCGGGATTAATTCTGGGTTTTATTTTGTTTATTTGATGAAAATGAATAACAATACACACCATGGGAACATTTTTGTTTGATTTGTGTCGAGTGAGATTTTCACCTAGAACCCAAAGGGGGGGGTATTGGCACTTTTCATGGAAAAATGTGAAAAATTAAATTTTCTAAAAATGAAATAAATGCCTTCTATACACCTCAAACATTCACTCTAAAACAGAAGATAGTTGTTTTTCGCAATATTTTAAGAAATTTGGGCTCTTTTAGTAACATTAACACTTGCGCTGAAGCATCTTTTATGCTCATTTCTTGTCTCTCGGGATTAATTCTGGGTTTTATTTTGTTTATTTGATGAAAATGAATAACAATACACACCATGGAAACATTTTTGTTTGATTTGTGTCGAGTGAGATTTTCACCTAGAACCCAAAGGGGGGGGTATTGGCACTTTTCATGGAAAAATGTGAAAAATTAAATTTTCTAAAAATGAAATAAATGCCTTCTATACACCTCAAACATTCACTCTAAAACAGAAGATTGTTGTTTTTCGCAATATTTTTAGAAATTTGGGCTCTTTAAGTAACATTAACACTTGCGCTGAAGCATCTTTTATGCTCATTTCTTGTCTTTCGGGATTAATTCTGGGTTTTATTTTGTTGATTTAATGAAAATGAACAACAATACACACCATGGAAACATTTTTGTTTGATTTGTGTCGAGTGAGATTTTCACCTAGAACCCAAAGGGGGGGGTATTGGCACTTTTCATGGAAAAATGTGAAAAATTAAATTTTCTAAAAATGAAATAAATGCCTTCTATACACCTCAAACATTCACTCTAAAACAGAAGATTGTTGTTTTTCGCAATATTTTTAGAAATTTGGGCTCTTTTAGTAACATTAACACTTGCGCTGAAGCATCTTTTATGCTCATTTCTTGTCTCTCGGGATTAATTCTGGGTTTTATTTTGTATATTTGATGAAAATGAATAACAATACACACCATGGGAACATTTTTGTTTGATTTGTGTCGAGTGAGATTTTCACGTAGAACCCAAAGGGGGGGGGTATTGGCACTTTTCATGGAAAAATGTGAAAAATTAAATTTTCTAAAAATGAAATAAATGCCTTCTATACACCTCAAACATTCACTCTAAAACAGAAGATTGTTGTTTTTTGCAATATTTTTAGAAATTTGGGCTCTCTTAGTAACATTAACACTTGCGCTGAAGCATCTTTTATGCTCATTTCTTGTCTCTCGGGATTAATTCTGGGTTTTATTTTGTTTATTTGATGAAAATGAATAACAATACACACCATGGAAACATTTTTGTTTGATATGTGTTGAGTGAGATTTTCACCTAGAACCCAAAGGGGGGGGTATTGGCACTTTTCATGGAAAAATGTGAAAAATTAAATTTTCTAAAAATGAAATAAATGCCTTCTATACACCTCAAACATTCACTCTAAAATATAAGATTGTTGTTTTTCGCAATGTTTTTAGAAATTTGGGCTCTTTTAGTAACATTAACACTTGCGCTGAAGCATCTTTTATGCTCATTTCTTGTCTCTCGGGATTAATTCTGGGTTTTATTTTGTTTATTTGATGAAAATGAACAACAATACACACCATGGAAACATTTTTGTTTGATTTGTGTCGAGTGAGATTTTCACCTAGAACCCAAAGGGGGGGGTATTGGCACTTTTCATGGAAAAATGTGAAAAATTAAATTTTCTAAAAATGAAATAAATGCCTTCTATACACCTCAAACATTCACTCTAAAACAGAAGATTGTTGTTTTTCGCAATATTTTTAGAAATTCGGGCTCTTTAAGTAACATTAACACTAGCGCTGAAGCATCTTTTATGCTCATTTCTTGTCTTTCGGGATTAATTCTGGGTTTTATTTTGTTTATTTGATGAAAATGAACAACAATACACACCATGGAAACATTTTTGTTTGATTTGTGTAGAGTGAGATTTTCTCCTAGAACCCAAAGGGGGGAGGGTATTGGCACTTTTCATGGAAAAATGTGAAAAATTAATTTTTCTAAAAATGAAATATTTGCCTTCTATACACCTCAAACATTCACTCTAAAACAGAAGATTGTTGTTTTTCGCAATATTTTTAGAAATTTGGGCTCTTTTAGTAACATTAACACTTGCGCTGAAGCATCTTTTATGCTCATTTCTTGTCTCTCGGGATTAATTCTGGGTTTTATTTTGTTTATTTGATGAAAATGAATAACAATACACACCATGGAAACATTTTTGTTTGATTTGTGTCGAGTGAGATTTTCACCTAGAACCCAAAGGGGGGGGTATTGGCACTTTTCATGGAAAAATGTGAAAAATTA